>NC_044980.1:35648224-35994083 GCF_008728515.1 Papio anubis | reverse complement strand
AAAGATACAACATACCAGAATCTCTGGGACACATTTAAAGCAGTGTGTAGAGGGAAATTTATAGCACTAAATGCCCACAAGAGAAAGCAGGAAAGATCTAAAATTGACACTCTAACATCGCAATTAAAAGAACTAGAGAAGCAAGAGCAAACACATTCGAAAGCTAGCAGAAGGCAAGAAATAACTAAGATCAGGGCAGAACTGAAGGAGATAGAGACACAAAAAACCCTCCAAAAAATCAATGAATCCAGGAGTTGGTTTTTTGAAAAGATCAACAAAATTGACAGACCACTAGCAAGACTAATAAAGAAGAAAAGAGAGAAGAATCAAATCGATGCAATTAAAAATGATAAAGGGGATATCACCACCGACCCCACAGAAATACAAACTACCATCAGAGAATACTATAAACACCTCTATGCAAATAAACTGGAAAATCTAGAAGAAATGGATAATTTCCTGGACACTTACACTCTTCCAAGACTAAACCAGGAAGAAGTTGAATCCCTGAATAGACCAATAGTAGGCTCTGAAATTGAGGCAATAATTAATAGCCTACCAACCAAAAAAAAGTCCAGGACCAGATGGATTCACAGCTGAATTCTACCAGAGGTATAAGGAGGAGTTGGTACCATTCCTTCTGAAACTATTCCAATCAATAGAAAAAGAGGGAATCCTCCCTAACTCATTTTATGAGGCCAACATCATCCTGATACCAAAGCCAGGCAGAGACACAACAAAAAAAGAGAATTTTAGACCAATATCCGTGACAAACATCGATGCAAAAATCCTCAATAAAATACTGGCAAACTGGATTCAGCAGCACATCAAAAAGCTTATCCACCAGGATCAAGTGGGCTTCATCCCTGGGATGCAAGGCTGGTTCAACATTTGCAAATCAATAAACATAATCCAGCATATAAACAGAACCAAAGACAAGAACCACATGATTATCTCAATAGATGCAGAAAAGGCTTTTGACAAAATTCAACAGCCCTTCATGCTAAAAACTCTCAATAAATTCGGTATTGATGGAACGTACCTCAAAATAATAAGAGCTATTTATGACAAACCCACAGCCAATATCATACTGAATGAGCAAAAACTGGAAAAATTCCCTTTGAAAACTGGCACAAGACAGGGATGCCCTCTCTCACCACTCCTATTCAACATAGTTCTGGCTAGGGCAATCAGGCAAGAGAAAGAAATCAAGGGTATTCAGTTAGGAAAAGAAGTCAAATTGTCCCTCTTTGCAGATGACATGATTGTATATTTAGAAAACTCCATTGTCTCAGCCCAAAATCTCCTTAAGCTGATAAGCAACTTCAGCAAAGTCTCAGGATACAAAATTAATGTGCAAAAATCACAAGCATTCTTATACACCAGTAACAGACAAACAGAGAGCCAAATCAGGAATGAACTTCCATTCACAATTGCTTCAAAGAGAATAAAATACCTAGGAATCCAACTTACAAGGGATGTAAAGGACCTCTTCAAGGAGAACTACAAACCACTGCTCAGTGAAATAAAAGAGGACACAAACAAATGGAAGAACATACCATGCTCATGGATAGGAAGAATCAATATCGTGAAAATGGCCATACTGCCCAAGGTTATTTATAGATTCAATGCCATCCCCATCAAGCTACCAATGAGTTTCTTCACAGAATTGGAAAAAACTGCTTTAAAGTTCACATGGAACCAAAAAAGATCCCGCATCTCCAAGACAATACTAAGTCAAAAGAACAAAGCTGGAGGCATCACGCTACCTGACTTCAAACTATACTACAAGGCTACAGTAACCAAAACAGCATGGTACTGGTACCAAAACAGAGATATAGACCAATGGAACAGAACAGAGTCCTCAGAAATAATACCACACATCTACAGCCATCTGATCTTTGACAAACCTGAGAGAAACAAGAAATGGGGAAAGGATTCCCTATTTAATAAATGGTGCTGGGAAAACTGGCTAGCCGTAAGTAGAAAGCTGAAACTGGATCCTTTCCTTACTCCTTATACGAAAATTAATTCAAGATGGATTAGAGACTTAAATGTTAGACCTAATACCATAAAAATCCTAGAGGAAAACCTAGGTAGTACCATTCAGGACATAGGCATGGGCAAAGACTTCATGTCTAAAACACCAAAAGCAACGGCAGCAAAAGCCAAAATTGACAAGTGGGATCTCATTAAACTAAAGAGCTCCTGCACAGCAAAAGAAACTACCATCAGAGTGAACAGGCAACCTACAGAATGGGAGAAAATTTTTGCAATCTACTCATCTGACAAAGGGCTAATATCCAGAACCTACAAAGAACTCAAACAAATTAAAAGAAAAAAACAAACAACCCCATCAAAAAGTGGGCAAAGGATATGAACAGACATTTCTCAAAAGAAGACATTCATACAGCCAACAGACACATGAAAAAATGCTCATCATCACTTGCCATCAGAGAAATGCAAATCAAAACCACAATGAGATACCATCTCACACCAGTTAGAATGGCGATCATTAAAAAGTCAGGAAACAACAGGTGCTGGAGAGGATGTGGAGAAATGGGAACACTTTTACACTGTTGGTGGGATTGTAAACTAGTTCAACCATTATGGAAAACAGTATGGCGATTCCTCAAGGATCTAGAACTAGAAGTACCATATGACCCAGCCATCCCATTACTGGGTATATACCCAAAGGATTATAAATCATGCTGCTATAAAGACACATGCACATGTATGTTTATTGCGGCACTATTCACAATAGCAAAGACTTGGAATCAACCCATATGTCCATCAGTGACAGACTGGATTAAGAAAATGTGGCACATATACACCATGGAATACTATGTAGCCATAAAAAAGGATGAGTTTGTGTCCTTTGTAGGGACATGGATGCAGCTGGAAACCATCATTCTCAGCAAACTATCACAAGAACAGAAAACCAAACACCGCATGTTCTCACTCATAGGTGGGAACTGAACAATGAGATCACTTGGACTCGGGAAGGGGAACATCACACACTGGGGCCTATCATGGGGAGGGGGGAGGGGGGAGGGATTGCATTGGGAGTTATTCCTGATGTAAATGACGAGTTGATAGGTGCTGACGAGTTGATGGGTGCAGCACAGCACCATGGCACAAGTATACATATGTAACAAACCTGCAGGTTATGCACATGTACCCTAGAACTTAAAGTATAATAAAAAAAAAAAAAAATTAAGATTAAGCATATGTGAAACTATACTGAAAGGATATGAGGCAGGACTACGACTAAGTAAAAATATTAATACTAAGTAATGATATTTTGATGCTATTTGGTTGTTTTCCTCTTTTTGGGGGGTAGATTTGGGGTCTCACCATGTTGCCCAGGCCAGTCTCTAACTCCAAATGATCCTCCCACCTCAGCCTCCCAAAGTACTGGGATTACAGATGTGAGCCATTGCACCTGGCCTGCTTTCTGTTTTTTTTTTAAACCCGGATTTAGATCTTCACATCCAAATAAATGTTCAGCATCAAGGCAGTTGTTGGAACTCTTTACTTCAAAGAATCTCTTTTGAAATTGCCTTCTGAGCTAGTTTAGTATTCATTATCTACAGCCAGATACTTGATTTATACCCAAATCTAGTCTTTTTTTTTTTTTGAGACGGAGTCTCGCTCTGTCGCCCAGGCTGGAGTGCAGTGGCCGGATCTCGGCTCACTGCAAGCTCCGCCTCCCGGGTTTACGCCATTCTCCTGCCTCAGCCTCGGGAATAGCTGGGACTACAGGCACCCGCCACTTGGCCCGTCTAGTTTTTTGTATTTTTTTTAGTAGAGACGGGGTTTCACCGGGTTAGCCAGGATGGTCTCGATCTCCTGACCTCGTGATCCGCCCGTCTTGGCCTCCCAAAGTGCTGGGATTACAGGCTTGAGCCACCGCGCCCGGCCCAAATCTAGTGTTGATCCTGGTTTGCTCACTCTCAGAAGAGTTCTTGAATCTTTAATTCCTTCAACAAACATTTATTGAACATCTACTGCATATTAGGCCCTGTGCTAAATTCCAGGAATAGAAAGATAAATAAGGCATAGTACCTACTCTTAAGGAGTGTAAAATCTAATAAAAGAAGATAGATGTATATACCAATAAATACATACATACTGGGTCTAATGAGGCACATAGATATGCCTGGCATGCTGTGGCATCAAAGAAGGCTTTGTAGAGGTGACTCGAGCTGGTAATGAATTGGTATTCATCAGCTAATTAAGAAAGACTGACAAAATATTGTGAGCAAAGGAGAAAGGTACCAAATGGCATAGAGTGTTTGGGGAGCGGTATGAGCATTACTTAGAGGTAGAAGTTAGTGGGATTGGACTTTAAGACATTTGGCAGTAGAGGTAGGAGAGGGGAGACAAGGAGGAACAGAAAGCATTTACCATGTCAAGCCATTGGGATTTTATCCTATAAGCAGGTAGTGGGAAACCACTGAGGTATTTTAAACAGTGAAGGGAGATGATCAGATATGCAGACAGTAATGTGGAGGGTAGACTGGAAAGGATAAGTCTGGGAACAAGGAGACCACATGGGTTACAGTGGTTCCACATCTGACTGCCCATTAGAATCATCTAGGAAACTTGTTAAGAATGCAAATTCCTGGGCCCCATTTCCCTGAAATTCTGATTTTAAGTAGGTCTGGTTAGAGCCCAGGAATCTGTGTTATTAACAAGCTTCACAAATGATTCTTACGCTGCTAGCTCTATATCAGGTCCACTGATAAGTGTTTGAGATCCACTAAATATCTATGGCAGGAAATAACAATGTGCCTGAATTTGAGCGGTAAGAATGGAGGGAAGGCATTAATAGGACTTAGAGATTGATAAGCTGTGGGAAGGTGAAGAAGACAACAGAGATTCACAGTGGTGTCCAGATTCCAGCCTGGGTGAATGGTGGAGCCATTTTCCAAACTAAGGAAGTGGAAGAGGGGTGTGTGTGTGTGTGTGTGTGTGTGTGTGTTATGTGTGTGTTGGGGGAGGGAGGCACAATGATTTCTATCAGGGACATGACAAATTTGAGGTGCTATGAGATAAGTAGGCAGTTCCTGAGAAGCAGCTGAGGAGCTACAACTGGGCTGAAGTTACAGATTTTGGAGTAATCAGTTAGGAGGAAGTTCAGTAATCAGTTAGGAGGAAGTTCAAATCATGATAGCATAGGCAGTCCTCAGGGAGAGCACATAGAGGAGAAAAGAAGAGGGCAAAGAATCTTGTAGAAACACTGCCTTGTAAGGATGAGGATTCAACAAGACTTGAGAACAGTCTGAAGTCATAAGAGACTCAGGAGAAAGCCAGCCAAAGCAGGAGTTGCAGGAGGGAATTTCCACATATCTTAATGTTTAATGGACTCCTGTGCATGTCAAGATCACTCAGATGCTTTTTCAGAGTATACATTCTATCCCTGCTGAATCTGTTGGGGAGGTGGAGATGGCATGGCATTTTGAAAAGGCTCTCAAAAATTCTGATAGGGCTCCTCTCTCAAGTCTTTTAAGACTTGAAGGTAGGGACAATGTCTTTTGCTACACAGGGTGGGCATTTAATAAATATTTGTTTAATGGTTGTCTTTGCTATCTTAGTTTTGATTCTGGCACTAATAAAATCACATTTACATACTAAAGATTCACCACTAGAACAGTTATTTATAATTGTGGCATAAGGTTGGGAGACAATTTCAAAGGAAGAGTTCCAAAAGCATTTTCTCAAAGCCCCTAAGTACAGTAGTCCCCTCTTATTTGCAGTTTTGTTTTCTGAGGTTTCTGTTACCCTTTGTACAGTATAAGAAGATGTTTTGAGAGACAGAAAGAAATCACATTCACATAACTTTGATTACAGTATATTGTTATAATCATTCAATCTTATTCTTAGCAATTATTAATCTCTTACTGTGCCTAATTGATGAATTAAGCTTTATCATAGGTATGTATGCATAGGAAAAAACATAGTATACAATCGGCGCTCTATATCCATGGGTTCTGCATCTGACAGTTCAACCAAGTGTGGATTGAAAATATTTAATAAAAACAAAAAGGATGGTTGCAGCTGTACTGAACATGTACAGAGTTTTTTCTTGTCATTCCTAAACAATATGTCATAACAATTATTAATATTTAACATTTACATTGTATTAGATATTGTAAGTAATCTAGAGATTATTTAAAGTATATGGGAGAATATGTATAGGTTATATGCAAATACTGCACCATTTTATATAAGGGACTTGAGTGTCTGTGGATTTTGACGTCAGGAGCCAATCCCTCATGGATACTAAGGGACAGCTATAAATAAGGTTCGGTACTACCCACCGTTTCAGGCATCCGCTGGGGGTCTTGGAACATATCTCCCAGGGAAAAAGAGGGTATTTAGTCTTCTAAAATGACCACTTTGAAGGAAATAATGTTAATTTTGTATACACACACACACACACACACACACACAATTTATTTATTTATTTATTTATTTTATTTATTTTTGAGATGGAGTGTCACTGTGTCATCCAGGCTGGAGTACAGTGGCGCCATCTTGGCTCACTGCAACCTCTGCCTCCCAGGTTGAAGCAATTCTCCTGCCTTAGCCTCCTGAGTAGCTGGGATTACAGGCATCTGCCACCATGTCCACCTAATTTTTGTATTTTTAGTAGAGACGAGGTTTTGCCATGTTGGCTAGGCTGGTCTCAAACTCCTGACCTCAAGTGATCTGCCTGCTTCACCCTCCCAAAGTGCTGGGATTACAGGTGTGAGCCACTGGACCCAGCAGGTTTGGTATATTTTTTTAAAATACTCTCACATTGTTATAATGTACACATAAATACAAACATCTTCACTTGCCTAAGAAAACAGCTTAGAGTCCTGGAAGAGGCCCAGGGATACTCTAGTAAGTAGTCTTGAAGACCTGGATTGACCATGTCATGCCACTAAAAAAGTCATTGAATCTCTCTGGGCTTTGTTCTCTCCTTTTTAATATGAGTTTGTCTAGATGGTAATTAAGGTTCTTCTTCATTCTAAAATTTTATGATACAATTTTCCTGAGCCTCTTAAAAGTTTATAACTCAGTTAAGCTACAAATAAGTAAAAATTTCCTCTGCTTTATTGATCCCTACCATTTAGCTTATATTGGATTTAATCCCATTTCTTTTACTTTTACATTAATCCAAGTGTTTAAAACTTACATAAACTTGTTTGTTATTTTGAAATTATCAAAGTATTACCATTGTTTTGTCTTGTGTGTTTTTTCTACAGATTGGACCAGTGGATCACATTGAATTCTCTTCTGGCCCTGAATTCAAAAAAACATTAGCCTCAAAAACCATTAGCATTTCTGAAGAAGGTTTGTAGGGGCTGACAGGGACTGGCTGAAGTCTTGCTTTAGTTGACTGAAAGAATAAACATTGCTTTGTGGAGTGCCAGAAGTAGGAATAGTTTTCATATATGAGCTTAAGTCATCAGCTTCCCAATTTTTAGATAAGGATTTTTTTTTTGTAATGTGATTAGCTTCCACCTCAAAGCCTTTTTTTTTTTGGAGAAGGCAGTAACGTCCTCTGGATTTCATACCATGGGGCAAGTGTGGCCTGGAGCTCAGTTTTTGTGGATTCCAAGCCATTGGACTCATAGTGCTGAGGATTGTACAGAACTTTGTGCTGAGGTTGCTGTTTGTCTGTGATCATCAGCTGAGCTGGAATTTGAGGTTCTGGTAAAATGGCCAGGCAGTGGTGAGGTATTAAGTTTTTTCATTTTTTATTGAAAGAATGAATTTGTTTTTACTTTCTACTGTGTGTGTAGTTTATACCTGTGTTCTCTTCTCATTCAGTCTTGTCAGTCTTTTCAAAAACCAGTGTTTGTTAATTCTGTTTGTTTCTCAGTTTCCTTTTTCGTTAATCTTTATTATTCTATTTTGGGGGGATTAACTTGTTGGCTTTTTTCTAACTTTATTTTTTCTTGTTTTCTAATATGTGAATTGAGGCTGAATATGTTCCTGCATGGACCTACTTATCATCATCTGGTGTTGTTCAGGTCTACATAGTTTGTAGTTCACATTATGATTTCTTTAGCTTGTAAAAGGAGTTTTTAGCTTCTAAATATTAAGGATTCTAATATATAGGGCTATGTTTTTGTGGTCGATTTCCATTTTCATTGTATTTTGATTAGCTGATGTGTATGATGATATCAATTCTTAGAAATTTGTTAAAATTTCTCTTGTGGCTGAGGATAGTCAGTTTTTATGTTCCACATTTATCTGAAGAGACCAAACATTTGCTGTTGGTTGTATGTATTGTATGTGTATATATCTCCCTTTGGTCAAGCTTCTAAATTGTATTGTCCAGATTTTTTTATTTTTTCTGATTCTTTAGTCAGCTTGATCCATTAATTTCTCAGAAGGTTGCATTAAAAATTACCCATAATGATTATGGAATTATTTATCCTTGTAAATCTGTTACATTCATCTTAAGGCTATAAGGTGAAAATAGTTCAGGATTGTTATATTTCTTGTTGGATTTTGTCTCTTTTATCACTAAGTAATTATTCCCAATAATCCTTTTTGACTTATAGTCGATTTTGTTTAATATGAACATTTCTACCCCTGTGTTCTGGTATAACTTTTTGATATTTTTTTTTTTAAATTTTATGTAAAATTTCTATGCTATTTTAATAGAAGACAGAATCATACAATTAACTTTCATATACTCAACAACAAACTTTAATCATTATCAACTCATGGCCAATCCATTTTTTACCTAAACACCTACCCACACCCACCCACTCTTCCCACCTTTTTCTTGATTATTTTGAAGTGAAACCCAGACAGCACGTTATTTTATGTATAAATATTTTATATGTATCTCTAAAAGATCAGGTCCATTTTTAAAACATAAGCACAATAATATTGACACTCCTTTAAAAAATTCTTAATATATATCTAATCAGGGTTCAAATGTTGCCAATTGTCTTGTTTCAAAAAATAGCTTTTTAGGCCGGGTGTGGTTTCTCACACCTGTAATCCCAGCACTTTGGGAGGCCGAGGCAGGCGGATCACAAGATCAGGAATTTAAAACCAGCCTGGCCAATATGGTGAAACCCTGTCTCTACTAAAAATACAAAAATTAGCCTGGTGTGGTGGTGGGCGCCTATAGTCCCAGCTACTCAGGAGGCTGAGGCAGGAGAATTGCTTGAAGCCCAGGAGGCGGAGGTTGCAGTGAGCCAAGATCATGCCACTGCACTCCAGCCTGGGCGACAGAGCGAGACTCCGTCTCAAAAAAAAAAAAAAAAAAAAAAGCTTTTTAATTATTACAGTTGGAACCCAGGTAAGATCTGTATGTGGCCATTGGTTGATGGCTTGTAAGTTTCTTTACTTCTGGGTTCCTTCTCTCCTTTTTCTTCCTTGAAGTTTTCTTTGTTGAAGAAACAAGATATTTGTTCTGAAGTGTTTTTCAGAGTCTGAATTTTGCTAATTGAGTCTCTGTGATGTCATTTAATGTGTTGTTTTCTCCTCTGTATTTCTTGTAAATTGGATATCCCTTTACTTTCAGACTGTTTGATTGTGTTGTAGTTGTGTCCAGCATCTACCTAGATGTCATTCCTTTAAATAATTAGACAGTCTTTTTTAACCAGCAAGCATAATCAGTATTCATTTATTGTATTTACTGATATATTTGTGCTTATTTCAAATATCTTATTTCATGGGTTTTTTTTGCCCTTTTTTTCCTTTACTTTTTGTTCCTCTTTTTTGCCTTTTATTGGATTGAGTTTTCTATATTCTCTCTTTCCTACTGTATTGGTTCAGAAATTATACATTTCATTTTTAATTTTTAGTGGTTATTCTTGAATTTTTAACATTCATAGTTGAGTTAAAGTTTAAGGTGAAGTTGGACATGGTGGTGCATACCTGTAGTCCCAGCTATTCGGGAGGCTGAGGTGGGAGGATCACTCGAGCCCAAGAATTAAAGATTGTAGTATGCTATCATCACACCTATGAATAGCCACTGCACTCCAACCTGGACAACATAGTGAGACACCATCTCTTAAAATTTTTTTCTTTTTAAATTAAGGTGAATATATCTACCTCCCAAACAATATAAGGACTTTAGACCTTTTTAGCACTGATTTGTTCCCTCCATCTTCTCTGATACTGTTTTTTTTGTTTGTTTGTTTGTTTTTGAGAGTCTCGCACTGTGGCCCAGGTTGGAGAGTGCAGTGGTGTGATCTCAGCTCACTACAACCACCGCCTCCCAGGTTCAAGCAATTTTCCTGCCTCAGCATCCCGAGTCGCTGGGACTACAGGTGCACACCACCACGCCCAGCTAATTTTTTCTATTTTCAGTAGAGATGGGGTTTCACCATGTTGGCCAGGATGATCTCAATCTCTTGACCTTGTGATCCGGCCTGTCTCGGCCTCCTAAAGTGTTGGGATTATAGGTGTGAGCCACCAACCCAGCGTCTGATACTGTTTTCAAATATTTGTAGATCTACTCTGTTTTTAACCCTCCCATTTAGTTCCCCTTGCCTTTTATTTTTTGAGTCAGTGCTTAGCTAGGATTTCTCCACATTTGTCATTTTCTTTGCCAACAATTACTTCATTTTAAAATTTCTGATTTAAATAATGTAAATATGTAGGCAACAAATGTATAAAACCAAAACAAGTTTCATGACACCTTTTATTGCCTGAGATGCTCTCTGATATTTTCTCTTCTCTGTTATTGTTGCCCACAGTTGCTTCTCGCATCCACTTCTTTTTTTTGTTTGTTTTTTGAGATGGAGTCTCACTCTGTCAGAGTGCAGTGGCACGATCTTGGCTCACTGCAGCCTCTGCCTCCCGGGTTCAAGCAAAACTCTGCCTCGGCCTCCCGAGTAGCTGGGACTACAGGCGCCTGCCACCATGCCTGGCTAATTTTTTGTATTTTTAGTAGACACGGAGTTTCCCCGTGTTAGCCAGGATGGTCTCAATCTCCTGATCTTGTGATCCACCTGCCTTGGCCTCCCAAAGTGCTGGGATTACAGGTGTGAGCCACCAGGCTCAGCCATATTTCTTTTATTTACCTTCTATTGGAGTAGGAATGATTCTTTAGTATTAAGATTTAACTTTGGGTACTTTTCACCGATAATATTTTGAAGTACTGCTTCCTCCCCATTTTTTCTTTTCTTTCTAAAACACCTATTAGAGGTGTGTTGGACCTTCTCACTCTGTTACTTATATCTTTTTTTTTTTTTTTTTTTTTTTTTTTTTAATGAGACAGAGTTTCGCTCTTGTTGTCTAGGCTGGAGTGCAATGACGTGATCTCAGCTCACTGCAACCCCCACCTCGCGGGTTCAAGTGGTTCTCCTGCCTCAGCTTTCTGAGTAGCTGCGATTACGGGCATGTGCCACCACCCCTGGCAAATTTTTTATATTTGTAGAGACAGGGTTTCTCCATTGTGGTCAGGCCAGTCTCGAACTCCTGACCTCAGGTGATCTGCCCACTTCGGCCTCCCAAAATGCTGGGATTACAGGTGTGAGCCACCACGCCTGGCCGCCTTATCTCTTTTAACCTCTTCTGCATAATTTCCTCCCTTTATCAGTGGTGCACTCAGGATTATTTCCTCAGATCTGTCTTTTAGTTTACTAATTCTCTTCTTTGCTATGTCTTTGCTGTTTTAGCTATTTGTTATGATTTTAATTTTGGTGGCTATATTTAATATCTAGAAGTTGTATTTATTTCTTTTTCAGATCTATCTGCTCTTTGGATGTCCTGTCCTGTTTTTTTTTATTGCTGTTCCTATGCTTTATCTGTTTAATAATTTTAGTCATGTTTTATGACTAACCTTTTCTGATTGTTGTATTTCATATGTGCACATTATCAATTATTGAATCTGCATACTGACTCTCTTTCATGATTGGTTGTTCCTTTGTGTGATTTGTAATTTTTTATCATGGGCTTATCATTAGTAGAAGTTCTGCTAGATTATATGTATTTGTCTTTGGAGTAGTTTTGCATTTGCTTTTTGCTATCATTGAACAGTGTAGGAAAAAATTGGAACAAATTTTAGTATACATTTCTTCACTTGGGGTTGCTGTACTGTATTGATGGTAGAAATTCAGACCCTGTTCATGCTTGTGGCAAGTCAGGGATTTTGATTTCTCAAAGTTGACTTTTATTTTTCTCTCAGCTACTATCCATGCAGATAGAAAACTTATTTGCTGTTTCACCAGGGGAGAGACTTTCTTATTCCTATTTTATGGACAAAACTGTCCTTCAATGCTCTAAGATAAATGAAGGTAGCTCAGTTTTTCCCTCATTGCAGTCTGCAGAAACCACATCTTCTATTCCTCAGTAGACTATCCTAGCATCATTGCCCACTTATTGCTCCAGCTTTGAGTTCCTTTTTCTTTTCTGGCACCAGGGGATTTCTCTGTTTAGAAAGATTGGTTGTATATTAAATATATTTTTTTTGTAATTTAGCATATCTGTGTTTTTATGGAAGGACATAGGCCTGTGTACTTCAGCTCAGTCTGCCACGTTTAATGAAGTTGATAATAAATTTTATGGTTTATTTACTGTGGGAGAGCTTTAACTTCAAATTTTTTATTAAATTCATTATACAGTAGAAAGCTATTAGCATAATATGTGGTAAACTTCTAATATCTATGTTGCTAGTTGGAAGTATTAGCAATTGTTGTCTTTTCCATGTGATCTTTTTTTCTCTACTATTTAATTTTAATTGTAATATATACTCTGGATTAGTGCGTTTTTTGACACATATGGATGAAGAAGATCAAAGTGACAAAAAGGAGACTTCAGAACCTGAATTTTCAATAACAGAAAATTATTCTGGTCAGAAAACCCATGTGTTTCCTACTGCCGATTCAGCTGTCAGCCTTTCCAGTGATCAGAATACTACTTCTCCTGGTATTGTTCTTCACTTTTTCATTTACACATACTCTTATTCTCCATTATAATGTTACTGAATGTGATTTACTGGGAATACAGTTATGAAAGGTTTGTGAAGTAATTTTGTAATATTTATTTTAGGGGAAGGAAAGTTAAAACTTGCTATTCACATGAAGAACTATGACACCTTGTCACCTTCATAAGACATAATGCAATCATGTATCATATCTTGGTGTAACTTATTAATATGAAATATATAGCAACTGGAATTACTATAATAGTTGACATTTACAAAAATTGAAAAATTAAAACTCTTCCAATTAAAAGAACTTTGAATTTTAATTTGAAAACAAAATAGTATCTATCATTTCTTGCACCTCTACCATGTGCCAAACATCACTGTTTTATATGCGTAGATTCTGGTTTAAGCCTGACCTATGAGGTGTAGACACTATTATTATCCCCATTTTACAGTTGAGGAGATTGAGATTTAGAAGGATTTAGTGCCACTTTTTGTTTCATTTCATTTGGAGGTAGCAATTAAAACTGCTATTCTTTAGTCCTAATGAATACATTTTATCCTATGAATAATAGGACATAGTAAATACATCAGTTCAATCACTGACAGTGGCTTGGAAATATGTTTTTTTCTCTCAGATATTGATGGTCAATTAAAATGATTTTACTGAGTGTTTAGTGTATGTTCTATTACCATTATTAAAGTGATATAAACAGTAAAAATGCTATTTTGAATGACATTACTGTTACTTAAAGAAAAGCTATTAGTAAGCTGACTTTAAATCTTGTAATGATTTTTTCAGTTCTTTCTAGATGCCATGTATGTTTTAGTCATCAACATATGGGGATAATAATTTCCACTTCACAGAGTTGTGAAGACTGAATATCATATATAAAGCATCTCAGAATCTTGTTTTATTTTCTTGGTCACTGATAGCTTTTCTCTTTTCTTCTCTGGGGTAGGATTGACAAATGAGGTTAAACAGGATTTGTATGGCTAGATGGTAGAGGGTTCCAATTATATCTGAGAAGTTTACACTCCATTTTATACTTGGGAATCATGGGAGAATTCTAGGCAGAGAAGTAAAATGAGGAGGTTTTGAGGAAAAATAGAACGGAGGCATAGAGACCACTGAGGAGGCTACAAAAATCTGACCTGGGAAATAATGAGGGCCTGGCTAGTGTTGTGGGAAAGAAATAGAAGAAACGAGACATTTTGAATTAGTAACTGATGGTACTCAGTGACTAGGTGGGTAAAAGAGGAGGAGAGGGGGAACATGGTTGTTTAGTGTTGCCAGAGTCTAAGGCAAAGGTATAACTAGGTCTGATGTCAAAGTCTAGACTCCAACCTTTTGGCTTCCCTGCGCCACATTGGAAGAAGAAGAATTGTCTTGGGCCACACGTAAAATACCCTAACGCTAACAATAGCTGATGAGCTAAAAAAAAAAAAAAAGTCCATGCATAAATCTCATAATGTTTTTAAGAACGTTTACTTGGTAGTAAACAGGTACTGTGGCCGTGGGTTAGTGATCCTGGGTTACTAATAGGAGAAAGGGCAACTTGTTACTTAGCAAACACTTCAACCTTTAACCCAAGAGGTCACCATCTTCACTAATCTCATCTATTTCCCCATATGCAGCCCAGTCAGTATTGGAAGAGAATCCTTTAAGCTTTTTTTCATGAATAGGCCAGTAGGGGCCTCTCAAATACTGAGAGAAAGTGTCTCTTTAATGGACCCTCTCTTTCCTAAGTACATAGGATTAATATCTTTTTCTACCTAGCAAAAAGCTATTAAGGGTAGTACTGTTACTATTACACTAACCTTAGATTTATGTGAGGTATTTCTCTCTTAGTTAAATTGAATTAGTCACCCTTAAGAACCCACAGATGGCCGGGCGCGGTGGCTCAAGCCTGTAATCCCAGCACTTTGGGAGGCCGAGACGGGCGGATCACGAGGTCAGGAGATCGAGACCATCCTGGCTAACATGGTGAAACCCCGTCTCTACTAAAAAATACAAAAAAAAAACTAGCCGGGCGCGGTGGCGGGCGCTTGTAGTCCCAGCTACTCGGGAAGGCTGAGGCAGGAGAATGGCGTAAACCCGGGAGGCGGAGCTTGCAGTGAGCTGAGATCCGGCCACTGCACTCCAGCCTGGGCTACAGAGCGAGACTCCGTCTCAAAAAAAAAAAAAAAAAAAAAAAAGAACCCACAGATGCCCAGATTCTGAGAACAAAAATAAAATGCTTGATTTGGAGGTTAATAAATTAAATAGAACAATGTACTTTCAAGAAAACAGGTATTTCATATTAAAACCATGTGAATGTATAAGTCTTAAGGACAGATTTGGTTTATCTCAAGATAATAAAATCTTAAGGAATATTTTTTGAGAAGAGATGTCAGAACACTTTTCCCAAATTAATTCAGTTCTGTTTTTGGAATTAAACATATAGAAGATTGAATAGATTAAGTATTTTTCTTTGAAAATATATAGTTAATAATGGACAAGACTTAAAAATTATATTTTGGGCCGGGCATGGTGGCTCAAGTCTGTAATCCCAGCACTTTGGGAGGCCGAGACAGGCGGATCACAAGGTCAGGAGATTGAGACCATCCTGGCTAACATGGTGAAACCCCGTCTCTACTAAAAAAATACAAAAAAACCAGCCCGGCGAGGTGGCGGGCACCTGTAGACCCAGCTACTCAGGAGGCTGAGGCAGGAGAGTGGCGTGAACCCGGGAGGCGGAGCTTGCAGTGACCTGAGATCCGGCCACTGTACTCCAGCCTGGGCAACAGAGCGAGACTCCGTCTCAAAACAAAACAAAACAAAACAACAACAACAAAAAATTATATTTTGGGTTACATTCTTACAAGTAAATTGCTCCTTGGATTTAAATAAGATATTTTCTGAAATATATTACTTTCAGATCACCAGAGGTTTGTTTTTTGTTTGTATATATTTTATAAAGTAAATTGCACTCCAGTACTCTAAACTGTGTACTAAGCAAAGAAGGGTTGTGCCTTCTGACATATATTATACTGAGTACTCAGGATAGAAAAGTAATAATCTTATACCAGCTGGGTGCGATGGCCCATGCCTGTAATCCCAGCACTTTGGGAGGCCAAGGCAGGTGAATCATTTGAGCTCAGTGGTTGGAGACCAGCCTGGGCAACACAGCAAGACCCCATATCTACAAAAAATACAAAAATTAGCCTGCATTGCAGCACACACCTGTAATCCCAGCCATTCACCACGTTAAGGTGGGAGGTTCGCTTGAGCCTGGAGGCAGAGGTTGTAGTGTGCCATGACCTGCGCTTAGCCTGGGTGACAGAGTGAGACATGGTCTTAAAAAACGTGTAGCCAGTGTTCACTATCAGATAGCATATTCAAGAGGAGGATAAATATGCTGTAAATATATATCTATAAACCAATTTGGAGGTTTAAAAGTATTTTAATTTAATTTCTGGTTGTATAATTTCTAAATTAGGTTAACAATTGAAAGCAAAAAAAAATGACCCAAAATTTTTATTAATAATGATTTTTTTTTTTTTAGGTATGAATAGCAATGATGAATTATTTGAGAGGTAAATATCTTAAGAGTTAATTCATGATTTTCTTTAAAGTTGGGTGTGTGTAGATAGTGGAAATTTTGTTGTTCATATGTGTGTGAATTTTTACATTATACATCTTTGTGGTTTAAAGGAATATAAGTTTTCATTGGGTATGGAATATTTTTAAGAAATTGAGGATTGTTATACCCCTTACTGTTTTAGCACAAGTAATTAGAATTCAATAGACTATACTACATTTTCTTATATAAATATAGATCAAATTTAAACAGGCAGAATCTATAGAGGTTTTCTTCTGGGCCATATGTTTCCTTTTTAAAGAAAATCTACCAAGTCATTACTTTTTGTTGATTAGTCTTTTTCGCTGAGAGATACTAGAATTGCAGAAATAGAAGGAACAGTAGATATATGTTTATCATTTTGTGTTCATTTGTTACATGTTTATTTTTGCTTAATGTAATTAAGTTGTAGATACTGATTTATATTTCTTAAATTACATTTGCAAATGAAGTGCTTCAGTAGATCCACTCCAGATGACTGGATTGACTGATATTGCAGACATTATTGATGACCTTATAACTAAAGACGGAGTTTCCAGTGAAGAGCTGGGCTTAACAGAACAAGCTAAGCGCACCTCCAGGTAATCATTGAATAATTCATTTTTAACCTGTTTAAAATGCTTCTCATTCAAGAATGTTCAAAACTTGTCATATTTTAATGTGATTTTTATGAAAAAAATCTGAAGCATAGAATAGATTTTTTTCTTCATGTTTTGTTATGTATATGTGTCAGTCTTCCCTTTTCCCTAACAATTTATAGTATATAATTGTATCCTGTGAGTTTTCCCAAGAATCACTGTAAGTACAACATACATTTAATCCTATCTCTTACTAGAAGTAATTAATGATTTAGTTCATAGCACTTTATCCTAAAATTAACCCTTAGAATACATTTTAAATAGCTTTTCTGATGTATCATGCAAATGGAAAACAAAAAAGATCAGGCACTACTGTTTTTATATCAGATAAAACAGACTTTAAACCAACAGCAGTAAAAAAGGACAAAGAAGGGTTTTACATAATGATAAAGAGTTCAATTCAACAAAAAGACTTAACTATCCTAAATATATAAGCATTCAACATTGGAGCACCTAGATTCATAAAATAAGTACTTACAGACCTATGAAACTATTTAGGCAACCACATAGTAATAGTGGGGGACTTCAACACCTCACTGACAAAGTTAGACCTATCATCAAAGCAGAAAACTAACAAATTCTAGAATTAAATTAGACACTTGATCAATTGAACCTAATAGACATCTGCAGAATGCTCCACCCATCAACCCCAGAATATACATTCTTTTCATCTGCACATGGAATATACTCCAAGATCGACCAAATGCTTGGCTGTAAAGCAAGTCTCAATAAATTAAAAAAAAAAAAAAAAACCTGAAATCTGACTGATATGGTTTGGCCGTGTCCCCATCCAAATCTCATCTTGAATTGTAGTTCCCATAATTCCCATGTGTCATGGGAGGGATCAGGTGGAGATAATTGAATTATGGGGACAGTTTGCCCTATCCTGTTCTCATGATAGTGAGTTCTCACAATAACTGATGGTATTATAAGGGGCTTCCTCCTTCAGTTGGCACTCATTCTTCTCCTTCCTACCATCATGTGAAGAAGGATATGTTTGCTTCCCTTTCTGCCATGATTGTAAGTTTCCTGAGGCCTCCCCAGCCATGCTGAACTGTGAGTTAATTACACCTCTTTCCTTTATACCTTTATAAATTATTCAGTCTCAGGTATGTCTTATTTAGCAGTGTAAGAACAGACTAATATACTAAATTGGTACCACAGAGAGTGGGGTGCTTCTGCAAAGATACCTGAAAATGTGGAAGCGACTTTGGAACTGGGTAACAGGCAGAGGTTGGAACAGTTTGTAGAGCTCAGAAGAAGACAGGAAGATGTGGGAAAGTTTGGAACTTCATAGAGACTTGTTGGGTGGCTTTGACCAAAAGCCTGATAGCAATATGGACAGTAAGGTCCAGGCAGAGGTGGTCTCAGATGAAGAAGAGGAACTTGTTGGGAACTGGAGGAGGTGATTCTTATTATCTTTTAGCAAAGAGACTGGTGGCATTCTGCCCCTGCCCTAGAGATTTGTGGAACTTTGAACTTGAGAGAGATTATTTAGGGTATCTGGTGGAAGAAATTTCTAAGTGGCAAAGCATTCAAGAGGAAGCAGAGCATGAAAGTTTGGAAAATTTGCAGCCTGACAGTGCAGTATAAAAGAAACACCTATTTTCTGGGGAGAAATTCAAGCTCACTGCAGAAATTTGCATAAATAATGAGAAGCCAAATGTTAGTCACCAAGACCATGGGGAAAATATCTCCAGGGCATGTTAGAGACCTTCATGGCAGCCCCTCCCATCACAGGCCTAGAGGCCTAGGAGGGAAAAATGATGTCCTGGGCCAGGCCCAGGCCCTCCCTGCTGTGTGCAGCCTAGGGACTTGGTGCCCTGCATCCTATCCTCTCTAGCTGTGGGTAGAAGGCGCCAAGATACAGCTCGGGCTGTGGCTTCAGAGGGTGCAAGCCCCAAACCTTGGCAGCCTCCATGTGGTGTTGAGCTTGTGGGTGAACAGAAGTCAAGAATTGAGGTTTGGGAACCTCCTCGTAGATTTCAGAGGATGTATGGAAATCCCAGACTGAAGTTTGCTGCAAGGGCAGAGCTCTCATGGAGAACCTCTACTAGGTCAGTGCAGAAGGGAAATGTGGGGTTGGAGCCCCCACACAGATTCCCTTCTGGGGCACTGCCTAGTGGAGCTGTGAGAAGAGGGCCACCATCCTCAGACCCCAGAATGGTAGATTTACCAACAGCTTGCACCATGTGCCTGGAAAAGTCACAGATAATGCCAGTTGTGAAAGCAGCTGGGGCAGAGGGCTGTACCCTGCAAAGCCTGCAAAGCCACAGGGACAGGAGCTGTGGACAGGACCTGTCCAAGACCATGGGAACCCACCTCTTGTATCAGCATGACCTGAATGTGAGACATGGAGTCAAAGAAGATCATTTTGGAACTTTAAGGTTTAATGACTGCCCTATTGGATTTTGGACTTGC
This sequence comes from Papio anubis, assembly GCF_008728515.1. Taxonomy (NCBI): domain Eukaryota; kingdom Metazoa; phylum Chordata; class Mammalia; order Primates; family Cercopithecidae; genus Papio; species Papio anubis. Next base: position 35,974,503 of record NC_044980.1, on the reverse strand, counting down.
ATGAGGCTGATAGCCCCTTTGTTTTGGCTAATTTCTCCTATTTGGACTGGGTGTTTTTACCCAATGCCTGTACCTCCATTGTATCTAGGAAGTAACTAACTTGCTTTTGATTTTACAGGCTCATAGGCAGAAGGGATTTGCCTTGTCTCAAATGAGACTTTGGACTTGGACTTTGGAGTTAATGCTAGAATGAGTTAAGACTTTGAGGGACTGTTGGAAGGACATGATTGTGTTTTGAATTATGAAGACATGAGATTTGGAAGAGGCCAGGGCAGAATGATATGGTCTGGTTGTTTCCCCATCCACATCTCATCTTGGATTGTAGTTCCCATAATCCCCACATGTTGGTAAAGATAATTGAATCATGGAGGTAGTTTGCTCTGTCCTGTCCTCGTGATAGTAAAAACACTATTTCACGAGTTCTGATGGGTTTTTTGTTGGTTTTTTCTTTTTTTTTTTTGAGATGGAGTCTCGTTCTGTTGCCAGGCTAGAGTGCAGTGGTGCGATCTCAGCTCACTGCAACCTCCGACTCCCTGGTTCAAGCGATTGCTGCCTCAGCCTCCTGAGTAGCTGGGATTACAGGCATGTGCCACCACGCCCAGCTAATTTTTATATTTTTAATAGAGACAGGGTTTCACCATATTGGCCAGGATGGTCTCACTATCCTGACCTTGTGATCTGCCCCCCGTCGACTTCCCAAAGTGCTGGGATTACAGGTGTGATGCAGCAAAAGCAACATTGAGAGGAAAATTTAGAGGCTGGGCACGGTGTCTCACACCTGTAATCCCAGCACTTTGGGAGGCTGAGGCGGGTGGATCACCTGAGGTTGGGAGTTGGAGACCAGCCTGACCAACATGGAGAAACCTCATCTCTACTAAAAATATAAAACTAGCTGGGCATGGTGGCACATGCCTGTAATCCCAGCTACTCGGGAGGCTGAGGCAGGAGAATCACTTGAACCTAGGAGGCAGGGGTTGTGGTGAGCCAAGATCGTGCCATTGCACTCCAGCCTGGGCAACAAGAGCAAAATTCTTTCTCAAAAAAAAAAAAAAAAAAAAAAAAGGTGGAAAGTTTATAGCACTAACCACCTGCATCAAAAAGTTAGAATGATTTCAAATTAGTGATCTAACATCACACCTAGAGGAAACAGAAAAACATGAACAAGTTAACCCCAGAGCTAGCAAAATAAGTAACTAAAATCAGAGCAGAAGTGAACAAAATTGAGAACCAAATATCCATACAAAGAATCAATAAAACCAAAAGTTGGTTATTAGAAAGGATAAACTAGATTGATAGACCACTAGCTACATTAACAAAGAAAAAAAGAGGGAAGATCCAAATAAGCGCAATCAGGAAACAACAAAGGTGACATTACAATTGATCCCACAGAAATACAAAAGATCCTGAGACTATTATGAACACCTGTATGCACAAAGTAGAAAATCTAGAGGAAATGGGTAAATTCCTGGAAACACAACCTCCCAACATTGAATCAGGAAGAAATTTGAAACCCTGAACAGACCAATATGAAGTTCTGAAATGGAATCAGTAATAAAAAACCCACCAACCAATAAAAGCCCCAGACTGGATGGATTGACAGCCAAATTCTGCCAGACATAAAAGAAGAGCTGATAGGAATTCTACTGAAACTCTTTAAAAAATCAAGGAGGACAGACTCTTCCCCAGTCATTCTATGAAGGTGGCATCACCCTGATACCAAAACCTGGCAAAGACACAGGGAAAAAGGAAAACTGTAGGCCAGTATCCCTGATGAATATAGAAGCAAAAATCTTCAACAAAATACAGCAAACTGAAAGCAGCACATCAAATTGTGGTGATTGTTAATTCACCACAATCAAGTAGGCCTCATTTCTAGGATGCAAGATTGGTTCAACATACACAAATCAATAAATGTGATTAATAGCCATTTATGACACACCCACAGCCAACATCTTACTGAATGGGCAAAAGCTGGAAGCATTCACCTTAAGAACTGGTACAAGACAAGGATGCTCAATCTTACCATTTCTATATAACATAGTACTGGAAGTCCTAGCCAGAGCAATCAAGTAAGAGAAATAAATGCAAGGCATCGAAATAGGAAAATAAGAATTCAGATTACCTCTTTTCTATGACAGTATGATTCTATACCTAGAAAACCTAAAGACTCCTCCAAAAGCCTCCTAGAACTGATAAATGACTTCAGTAAAGTTTCAGGATACAAAATCAATATACAAAAATCAGTAGCGTTTCTATGGAGAACCAAAGCAAGAATGCAGTCCCATTTACAACAGACACACACACACACCCCTCTTAGAGCTCTAAGACCAAGTTATATCAGTGTTTATTTGAGCTCGGGGAAGAAAGTCAGTGAAAGAAGGCAATCACAGCAGTTCTTGTATTTGTAAGTGAAGGGCAAGGAATTAGATGTAACTAGAGTTTGTGCATTAGAAGGGGAGAGTGGAACTAGCTGAGTATGGAGACCAGAGGGAATCACTGAGTTCAACCTATTGACAAGCAGTAGGGGGTGATCAGAAGGGGCTTTTTTTCTTTTCATTTTGCTTCAGGAGAAAAACGATTTAATATCTACCAACTTCCCCATCCCCCAAGTAGCTGCATTCTGCGATTTCAACTTTTCTTCCAATTCTTAATCCTGTTTTCTCCACTTATAAAAGGAAAGTTATCAAAAACAAAGGAAGGTTATCAAAAACAAAATACATTGGCAAAGTACTCATCACTTCTTCGACTTATATTTTTATTGCCATGAAACTATTTCCTGTGTTCTTCTATCCAGACAGACATTCACTGCAGTCTATAAAGTGAAAGATGTAAGCAAGGCTATATAACTGTTTCAGTGGACAGATTTGGTGAAGTGCCTTCTGTTTTAGTACTTTAAGTTTATCACATTTTGTTGACTTCTGACATTCCATTTTTCCTAGATTGGAGGAAAGATCTGTTTATGTAGTTTTTAAATGTGCCAGTGCCTGCACGTTAAGATTTTTAAAAATAAAATTGTATAAAACATATAATGTATTGGTCTTTTGGGGGGAATTAGATGCATCATCACTGTATTACACTGTATCACAACTGTATTACAGCTTCATCAACATTAACTGGTTTGCTTTCGTGATGTTTCTGAGGAATTGGTTCTTTTTGCAGAGGTTCAAGAGAAAGGGCTTTTGAGAAGTTCTCTAGTTCCTTTTGTATATTTACAAATGCTTTATTCACATTGTTAACTTTTCATCATTCATAATGTATATTTTAAGATTAGTGGGCTGGGTGCAGTGGCTCACGCCTATAATCCCAGCACTTGGGGAGGCTGAGGCAGGTGGATTACCTGAGGTCAAGAATTCGAGATCAGCCTGGGCAACATGGTGAAACCTCATCCCTACTAAAAATACAAAATTAGCCAGGCGTAGCGGCACATGCCTGTAATCCCAGCTACTCGGGAAGCTGAGGCAGGAGAATCGCTTGAACCTGGGAGGCGGAGAATGTGGTGAGCCGAGATCGCGCCATTGCACTCCAGCCTGGGCAACAAGAGTAAATCTCCATCTCACCAAAAAAAAAAAAAAGAAAACAGGTTAGTGGTAACTGGCTTTGCTTTGTTTTTAGCCTTAAAGTTGTTGTGTCTGGCAATGTGAAATACGTTCCTGGACTTCTGCCCCCTTAATTTGTTCTTGGCCATTGTCTTTGATGTGTATATGCAGGTTCTTTTTTTTTTTTTTTTTTTTTTAAATTAATTTCCATACGTTTTGGGGGAACAGGTGGTATTTGGTTACATGAGTAAGTTCTTCAGTGGTAATTTGTGAGATTTGGTGCACCCATCAACCTCAACAGTATATACTGTACCCAATTTGTAGTCTTTATTCCTCACCCACCTCCCACCCTTTCTCCCAAGTCCCTGAAGTCCATTGTATCATTCTTAGGCCTTTGTCTCCTCATAGCTTATGAGTGAGAGCATACGACATTTGGTTTTCCATTCCTGAGTTATTTCACTTAGAATAATGGTCTCCAATTCTATCCAGGTTGCTGCGAATGCCATTATTTCATTCCTTTTGGTGGCTGAATAGTATGACATGGTATATATGTGTACCACAATTTCTTTATCCACTCATTGCTTGATGGGCATTTGGGCTGGTTCCATATTTTTGCAATTGTGAATTGTGCTGCTATAAACGTGTGTGCAAGTATGTTTTTCATATAATGACTTCTTTTCCTCTGGGTAGATATCCAGTAGTGGGATTGCTGGATCAAATGGTAGTTCTACTTTTAGTTCTTTAAGGAACATCCACACTGTTTTCCATAGTGGTTGTATTAGTTTACATTCGCACCAGCAGTGTAGGAGTGTTCCCTTTTAACCGCATCGCTGCCAACATCTATTGTTTTTTGATGTTTTAATTATGTTCATTCTTACAGAAGTAAGATGGTATCGCATTGTGGTTTTTATTTGCATTTCCCTGATCATTAGTGATGTTGAGCATTTTTTCACATGATTGTTGGCCATTTGTATATCTTCTTTTGTGAATTGTCTCTTCATGCCTTAACTCTATTGTTTTGATGGGATTTTTTTTTCTTGCTTATCTATTTGAGTTCTTTGTATATTCTGGGTATTAGTTCTTTGTCAGATGTATAGATTGTGAAGATTTTCTCTCACCCTGTGAGTTGTCTGTTTACTTTGCTGATTGTTTCTTTTGCTGTGCAGAAACTTTTTAGTTTAAGTTCCACCTATTTTTTTCTTTTTTTTTTGAGACAGAGTCTTGCTCTGTTGCCCAGACTGGAGTGCAGTGGCTGGATCTCAGCTCACTGCAAGCTCCGCCTCCCTGGTCTACGCCATTCTCCTGCCTCAGCCCTCCCGAGTAGCTGGGACTACAGGCGCCCGCCACCTCGCCCGGCTAGTTTTTTGTATTTTTTTGGTAGAGACGGGGTTTCACCGTGTTAGCCAGGCTGGTCTCGATCTCCTGACCTCGTGATCCACCCGTCTCGGCCTCCCAAAGTGCTGGGATTACAGGCGTGAGCCACCGCGCCTGGCTAGTTCCACCTATTTATCATTGTTTTTGTTGCATTTGCTTTTAGATTCTTGGTCATGAAGCCTTTGCGTAAGCCACTGTCTAGAAGGATTTTTCCTGTGTTATCTTCTAGAATTTTTATGGTTTCAGGTCTTAGATTTAAGTCCTTGATACATCTTGAGTTGATTTTTGTATAAGGTGAGAGATGAGGATCCAGTTTTATTCTTCTACATGTGGCTTGCCAATTATCCCAGCACCATTTGTTGAATAGAGTGTCCTTCCCCCTTTATGTTTTTGTTTGCTTTGTCGAAGATCAGTTGGCTATAAGTATTTGGGTTTATTTCTGGGTTCTCTATTCTGTTCCATTGGTCTGCATGCCTATTTTTATACCAGTACCGTGCTGTTTTGGTGACTATGGCCTTATAGTTTGAAGTCATAATGTGATGCCTCCAGATTTATTCTTTTTGCTTTGTCTTGCTTTGGCTATACAGGCTCTTTTTTTGGTTCCATATGAATTTTAGGATTGTCTTTTCTAGTTCTGTGAAGAATGATGATGGGGTTTTTGTTGTTGTTGTTTTGTTTTTGTTTTTGTTTTTGTTTTTTTACAGAGTCTCACTTTGTTGCCCAGGCTGGAGTGCAGTGGCACAATCTCAGCTCACTGCAACCTCTGCCTCCTGGGTTCAAGCAATTTTTCTGCCTCAGCCTCCCTAGTAGCTGGGATTACAGGTCCGCACCACCACACCCAGCTAATTTGTTCATTTTTAATAGAGATGGGATTTTGCCATGTTGGCCAGGCTGATCTTGAACTCCTGAGCTTAGGTGATCCACCCGCCTCAGCCTCCCAAAGTGCTGGGATTACAGGTGTGAGCCACCGCACCTGGCCCTTATGGTGGTATTTTGATAGGAATTGCATTGAATTTGTAGATTGCTTTTGGCAATATGGTCATTTTCACAATATTGATTCTACCCATCAATGAGCATGGGATGCGTTTCCATTTGTTTTGTTATCTATGATTTCTTTCAGCAGTGATACATGCATGCAGGTCCTTAAGCGCCAGGTGGCACCATCTGCATGCAGCACAGGGCTTTAAGATGGAAATTAGAGCCAGTTAGAAGACTTATTTCAGTAGTTTAGAGATGAGGTGATCAGAATGAGGAGTGTAGGGTAATAGGTGTAAGTGAACATTTGGAGGCTATCAGATGGTAAGAATGACAGCTTTTCTACTTGAGTGACTGAGTTGATGGTGATTTCTTTAGCAGGATAAAGAATGCAGGGGCAACACAGGGAAAACCAATCTCTACCAAAAATATAAAAATTAGCCAGCCTCATAACCCAATCTCAAAAAAAAATTTTTTTTAATAAAAATATCTTTTAAATCCTGCATTCTGTTAATTTTGCTTCCTTCCCTGAGAAGGACATAATATATCTTTTGTTTATTTTTTTTTGAGACAGGGTCTCAGTCTGTCACCCAGGCCGGGGTGCAGTGGCACAATCATGGCTTACTGCAGCCTCAACCTCCCCAGGCTTAGGTGATTCTCCCACCTTAGCCTGCAAGTAGTTGGGACTACAGGTGTGTGCCACTGCATCCAGCTAGTTTTTACAGTTTTGGTAGAGACTAGGTTTCAAAAACACAAATAAGTAATTAAATAAATTAATTTAATTAAATAATGGCTGGGCTCAGTGGCTCACTCCTGTAATCCCAGCGTTTTGGGAGGCTGAGGTGGGTGGATCACCTGAGATCAGGAGTTCGAGACTAGCCTGGCTAACATGGTGAAAACCCGTTTCTACTAAAAATACAAAAAGCTGGGCATGGTGCTGCGAGTCTGTAATCTCAGCTACTCAGGAGTCTGAGGCAGGAGAATCGCTTAAGCCTGGGAGGCAGAGGTTGCAGTGAGCGGAGATCGTGCCATTGCACTCCAGCCTGGGCAACAAGAACGAAACTCCATCTCAAAAAAATAAATAAATAAAAAAGAGAATACAGTTTTAGATATAAGGTGGCAGAAAAACATCGAGTGGTAATATTCAGTGGTATATTAGTTTTAAGTCCTCTGCAAAGCAGATGGGATTTTGATGAGCAAGAGATTTATTTGGAGAAATGCCTGTGAAGGAAAAAGGGAGGATGCCATAAAATTGGGGAAAACTATCAGACTGCAGTGTTGATGTAGATTTGACCCTGTGCTGGGGGTCCCCAAGATCACCCCCAGGTTCAGAAATCACCTAGGAGGATGCACAGAACTCAGCAAATAGTCATTTTCATGGCTATAATTTACCCTAACAGGAGGCAAAAGGTACATGGAGTAAATTCCAGGGGAAATCAGACACAAACTTCCAAGAGTCTTTTCCCAGTGGAGTCACACAGAATGCACTTAAATCCTCCAGTAACAAGTTGTGACAACATGTGTGAAATGTCTACCAGGCAAGCCCATTAGAAACTCCATGCCTGGGGTTTTACTGGGGGGATACTGCCTGCCATGTGTAAAGATTCCAGAGTCTCAAAAGGAAAGCAGATATTCAGAATAAAATGTATTGTTTGTATTTGTGACTAGTCTTCTGTTTAGGAGGGTGTCTTCTTCAATCACTGGGTGATGCATCTGTCCAAGTCCCCATCTTTTAAAACAGAAACTTTAAAAAATTTTATTTTTTGGAGACAGAGGTTTGCTATTTTGCCCAAACTGGGTTTGAACTCATGATTGTCCCACTTCAGCCTCCCAAGTAGCTGGGATGACAGGTGCATGCCACTGCACCTGGCCCCAAATCCCCATTTCGCACCACCCATTTTCTCAGACCACTCCTAGTACATGTATGTTAGTTCAGATCCTCCAAGAAGCTAAGGTCGGTTTAGATGCAGAAGAGATTTACTGGGGAAAATGCTTGTGAGAGGATAGCAGAATGCAGGGAATAAGTAAGGAGAAGCATCAGACTACGATGCAGCTCTCAGCCCTCCCTGTAAAGGAGAGGGAAAGAGGGTAGGGGAGACAGAGTCTCAGTGCACTGTGTAGTTTTAAGAATGTTTCAACTGGGTCAATGGTAAGACCTCAGGCCAAGTCACCCACAGAGTCACCTGTGTCTTGCAGGAATGGGCCTTTCACAGTATCCCTGCCATGCTTAGTCCATTAATTTGGGCCAGACCATGGAAAGTGTGACATGAACCTAAGCATGGGAGTAGATCCAGAAGGGCAGGTGTTGGAAGTCACCTCTGTGTTGCAATTGTTTTGTTTTTTTGAGACAGTCTTTCTTTGTCACCCAGGCTAGAATGCAGTGGCATGATCACTGCTCACTGCAGCTTCGACCTCCCAGGCTCAAGTGATCCTCCCACCCACCTCAGTCTCCTGAGTAGCTGGGACTACAGGCATGTGCCATTCAACCTGGCAAATTATTTTTTTCTTTTTTATAGAGATGACATCTCATCATCTTGCCCAGGCTGGCCTTGAGCTCCTGGGCTAAAGCAGTCCACCTGCCTTGGCCTCCCAGAGTTCTGGGATTACAGGTGTGAGCCACTGAGCCCAGCCCTGTATTAGAAGTTTTGAAATTGATAGAAATAGTACAGGGAATAAGTTATATTAATAGATAAAGAAGTGAAAACCTCCCCATTTTACATGATGTGATTATTATGCATTGCATACCTGTATCAAAATATCTCATGTACCTTATAAATATATACATCTACTATGTACCCACAAAATTAAAAAGTTAAAAAAAAAGTCAAAAGGAGAACCTTTAAGACATTAGTTTTGAAGCAGTGAGCAGACAAGAAAGGAGCCAATGCAGGAGGCTATATAGTTTTCTGAGAGTTAGGAAAAGATCCAGTAAGATAGAGTTTAAAGAAGAAGGGAAAAGAGTTTAAGGCAAATGTTGTAAAGAAGTTGTTAGCTTTCTGAGTCCCTTTTCAGTGGAGTTCAGGTAACAAATTGGAGTGAGTGGACTAGAGAACATAAGTATATACTGCTTTTGAAGATGGGGCAAAATATTTCCAGATAAATAGTGTTTAGTCATGATATGTCTTATCTGCATAACAAATTTAAAAGCAAATGATGTCTTACTTGTTAAATTTCTCAGAATTCAGCATTCTTCTGGCAGACATTCACAAAGAACTGACAAGGAAAGAAGAGAGATTCAAGCCTGGATGAAAAGAAAACGAAAAGAAAGAATGGCAAAGTACTTAAATGAGCTGGCAGAAAAGAGAGGGCAAGAACATAATCCTTTCTGTCCCAGAAGCAATCCAGTAAGTCTGCAGTGTCAAGGGCAATGGAATTATAGAATATGTGTAATTACTTTCCTGGCAAAATTTTAAGAAAAAGATTAATATAATTTGGATACATTTTTAATTTGGCATATAGAAAAGTAAATGTTTTACTTAAGTCAGGAAAAGTTAATTACCTTAAAACGTTACAGGATATTGTGCTAACCAAGTTATGCTGAATTATCTTAAATATTTTTTTGTCCCCCAGGCTAATGATGGCTGTAGCATTTTAACAAGAGGAAGAGGTTGAGTAATTGGGTGACCAGTTGGAGTTGTTCCTTTAATTTTCAGTGAGAGTCATTGACAGTTGAAACAACTGACTATGTGTATTAAAGCCATTTTAAAAACTCACTTTTCTATGCCTGCTCCCTTACTTAGTTTATAAAATTTACTTGCTTAGAAAACTTTGAGGCTCAGCATGGTGGCTCATGCTTATAATCCCAGCACTTTGGGAGACCAAAGTGAGAGGATCACTTTTGACCAAGAGTTGAGAGCATCCTGGGCAACATCGTGAGACCTCATCTCTACCAAAAAAAAAAAAAAAAGAAGAAGAAATTAGCCAGGTGTGGTAGCACACACTTGTAGTCCCAGCTACTCTAGAGGCTGAGGCAGGAGGATCATTTGAGCCCAGAAGTTTGAGACTGTATTGAGCTATGATCACACCACTGCACTCCAGCCTGGGAGACAAAGGGTGACCCTGTGTCTACAAATAAAGCAAAAGCTAACAAATAAAAAGCCCCTTAATTTTCTGTTAATAAGTTACCCACAAAAAATACAAAAAAAAATTGTCATGTATCAACAGAACAATGTCACTTCTGTGTGTGTGGTTTTTGTTTTTTTAACTGTCTTTAAAACTGTCAGCATTTATTTACTGAGCCCTAAATACAGACATCACCATAGCCAGGTCAGGTATATTTTTTTTCAGATGGTAAAACAAAGCACTGTTACTTTGATAGTCACATTACTATGAAAATTACATTTAGATTACAGTTTATCTTTTACTTTGTAATCTGAAATAAAATACAATATCCCTTCATTTTTTCAGCATCATTAGGATAACAAAATATTTTGGTGAATTTTCCAGATAAACTGTTCCATTAAAACACCAAATGGTGCAAAAGTAGGTGAACTATTGTTTAAAGTGCAATTTACTTACCTGTCTCTGAAAAGAGTATATTGGTGTTAACATAACATTTTCTTGATAGCCCAGGAGACATGGTAGTGGCCTTCAGGGCTACTGAGGTACATGAACAGAAACTTAAAGTGTGTACATGTGTATTTGAGAGAAGAATATGTGTGTGTGTGTGTGTGTGTGTGTGTGTGTGCGCGTGTTCCCCCACCCTAATGTAGAATGGGTTCTGACATTACCTTCTCGCTGTCAGGGAAGTAAATACCCAAGATGGTTAGAATTGTGTCCAAATTTAGAATAAATTGGCCAGGAATAGTGGCTCATGTCTGTAATCCCAGCACTTTGGGAGTCCGAGATAGGAGGATCACCTGAGGCCAGGAGTTCAAGACCAGCCTAGGCAACATAGTAAGACCTCGTCTCTAAAAAAAAAAATAATAAAAAGTAAGAAAATGAAAATTAGCTAGATGTAGTGGCACACACCTGTAGTCCTAACTACTCGAGGTGAGAAGATCACTTATGTCCAGGAGTTGGAGATTAAAGTGAGTTGTGATCATGCCACTGCACTCCTGCCTGGGCAACAGAGTGAGCTCTTGTCTCAAAATAAGTAAACTCTAAGAGTTTAAGAACTGCTTGGTTCATAGATTTTGTGGTCTCATTCAAGATTGCAGACATTTTTTGTTTTGTTTTTTAACTTCTATTTGGGTAAGTTTGGATGGGATTAGTGAGGTATTAATGTAATTAAAATTTTCATTTGAATTTCTATTAGAAATCAACACGACCTTTAATTTGTTAGTGACTACTTCTCTACAGGACCTTGAAAAAGTGTTTACTTCTGAGTGTCCATTTTTATATACATAATTGTGTGTGAAAAGAACCTCACATGTAACTCACACCAATAGTTCTTAATGTTCTGGAATAATATGTATGTGTCTGACATTTGTTGTTTGCCTTCTGGTGTATAACTTGAAGAGTTTACAAGTCACAGTCAATTCACTGTAGTAGGTTTCTGATAAACATTTTAAAACATAAAAATAATGATTTTAAATGTCTAATTTCAGCTTTATTAACAGGCTCTTGGTGAGGTTAGTTACAAGATTGAGTACAAAGCATAGGTGCTTCCACCTAAAATGTTCCTGCTTCACATTTTTTGTGCAGCCAAATAAGATTCTCTCCTAATTAACTCAATAAAATATATTAACTGAACTAGGAAAATAGATTTTGCATTCCATTTATTAAATTTTTCTTTATTTTGAAATGGAGTCTTGCTCCGTCGCCCAGGCTGGAGTGCAGTGGCGCGATCTCAGTTCACTGCAGCCTCTGCCTCCTGGGTAGCTGAGATTGCAGGTGTAGGCCACATACCCGGCTAATTTTTGTATTTTTAGTAGAGACGAGGTTTCACCATGTTGGCCAAGCTGGTCACGAACTCCTGACCTCAGGTGATCCGCCCGCCGCCGCCTCCCTAACTTGGTTTTTACTTTCATTACATGATGTTTTAATTTAACTTTTTTATGTTTTGTGCTACAGTAGGAAGCTTCATCAAACACCACAGTGTTTTGTACTGTTTCCTCAATAACAGAATTATGTCTAAAGGTTTAATTATTTGGATTGAACAATAATGAACCAACTGGATATTTCTTATGCAGCTTTACATGACTTCAAGGGAACTAAGGCTGAGACAAAAGATGAAGCATGAAAAAGACAGGTGAGTTTGGTAGCTGTAACCCTGTGTATTCTCTCTGACTTCCTTACTACCTGAGGCATAGGTTAATGCCTTAGGAATTCTGTTTTCACAATAGTCTCTTTTTTGTCAATAAACAGAAAATTATGGAAGATATCACTGCAAGGAAAATAATGAGACTCACTAGCCTTTTTTCAAATTTGCTTTCAAATATTATGTGTTTCATTCAGTTTTTATGACTTTTATTTCTGCTGTTCTCCCTTTCCCAACCCAGATATTTACATGCATTTGGGAAATACTCCAGAGACCATAACTACAAGTACTTTTAATGATACTACCTAATCATTTTCAGAAACCTGATGAATAGAAGGATGTGAGAAGCGTTGAAGAAAGAAAATGCTAAGTGAAATTAGCCAGGCATGGTGGCCCCGTGCCTGTAATCCCAGCTACTTGGGAGGCTGAGGCAGGAGAATCACTTGAACCCAGGAGGCGGAGGTTGCAGTGAGCTGAGATCGTGCCATTGCAATCCAGCCTGGGTGACAAGAGTGAAACTCCGTCTCAAAAAAAAAAAAAAAAGAAAAGAAAAGAAAATGCTAGGTGATCTTCGAACACTATATTCCCTCTGGATAGATGAACTGAAAGCGACTCTTAGTAAATGATGCTTAATTCTTTGTCTACAGATTGCTGCTCTCTGAACACTACAGTCGTCGAATCTCACAAGCATACGGTCTGATGAATGAACTATTATCTGAGTCAGTACAGCTACCAGCTGTACCACAGAAACCATTGCCTAACAAACCCAGCCCTACTCACTCTTCCAGATATCAACACTGCCCTTCTCCAAGAGGGTAAGACAAGGTTTGACATGCCATTTGGCAAGATAATGTCAGGCCTGATAAGAAGTGTAGCACTTTTGTGACCTAAGTTCAGTGCATTTGCTTTTACCCTGCTTAGAGTTGTGATGATAAAGTGAAGGAAAAAAAGTAGTCTCATAATCATGAGGTCTTTATACATTGATATAATCACCAAGGAAAAAGGCAGAAATTGTGTTACATTTCTCACTAAGCTTACAGAGCATTTAGGTATTCCAGAAGTATGAAATTTAATATGTGTGCAGTCCTGTTTTATTTAGTTGTTGTTAATATTTGCCTCCGTAATTTGCCTCCTAACTGCTCATCCTATTTTTCCATTTGTCGTCTCTCTTGCAGAAACAGCCAGTCCCCAGCTGCTTACCACTTCCCTTTCTGCTACCCACCCCAGACCTGCCCAGTTATGCTCATTGAACTGTAGCTACTATTATGTATTTTACTTTAATCACCTACAGAGGGGTTATATGTGAGTTCATTAGGCAGTAATTAATTAAACATAGAATGCTGAAGAAAACTACCCAAGTATAAAATTTCTTACGCATGGTCAACAAACATGCAAAGTTCTATTGATATGTTGGTGATCATAAGGTGAACGTGAATTGGAGTACAGTGTTGTTAAGCATCACCACCTTTGACAAAATGAATTATTAGAATTATAAACATAATCACATAATTTAAGAGCCTAGAGGAGATACTACCAACACAAACCCAGATGTAGTCAGATCATTTGTGTGTGTACTGTGGAGTTTACTTCAAATACCAAAGAATCCCATTGAGACTTTTCTAGAATAAAGCAGGGATTAAATACATATATAACTGCCCAGTATATGGATAATTTGAAATGGGGAGTGAGATAACCACAAAAAAATTTTGTGAAAAAAATGAAGTTTGAGGTATAAGATACAAAGAATAATTTGTTGAGAGTTATATGTTAAGTGTATCACTGAGGTACAGAATAGGCAGTATCAAGTGAATATAATCTGAGCTATATTTTGGTCCATTTTTTTTCTTTAAAGTAACAGGGTCTTGCTCTGTCACCCAGGCTGGAGTGCAGTGGCATTCACAGGTGCAATCATGGCACACCACAGCTTGACCCTCTGGGTTCCAGTGATCCTCCTGTCTCACCCTCCCCAGGAGCTGGGGCTGTAGGCCTGCGCTGCTGTGCCCAGCTTAGTTTAGGCTTTTTGAAATATTAAAGTTTATCACTGATATGAGATTCTAGGAATATAATAATTATGTGATTTCTACTATAGAGAGAATCAACACGGTTACAGTTTTCTAATAAATCGACCTGGAAAAGTCAAATATATGTCCAAACCAAGTTACATCCATAAGAGAAAGTCTTTTGGGCAACCTCAAGGCTCACCTTGGCCACATGGTAAGACTTAAAGCTTTTTTGTAAATTGTCTGATTTGGACCTATTCCTTCTTGTCTCCAAAGTTGTGTTTCCATTAGTAAAAGGTCTAAGTCTTAGTAAAGAGGAGTTCTGATTTGAACAGAATGCAAAGCATTGATAAAGACTTAGCTGTAATTTTTTTTTTTTTTCTGCTTTGAAGTAAGGCCCTAGGAATTTTTCTAAGTGAATGGCTTTGTTTTTTTTTTTTTGAGGCGGAGTCTCGCTCTCTCGCCCAGGCTGGAGTGCAGTGGTGAGATCTCGGCTCACTGCAAGCTTCGCCTCCCGGGTTCACGCCATTCTCCTGCCTCAGCCTCCCAAGTAGCTGGGACTACAGGCGCCTACCACCATGCCTGGCTAATTTTTTGTATATTTTAGTAGAGATGGGTTTCACTGTGTTAACCAGGATGATCTTGATCTCCTGACCTGGTGATCCACCTGCCTCTGCCTCCCAAAGTGCTAGGATTACAGGCGTGAACCACCACGCCCGGCCTTGAATGACTTTTTTTTTATTTTTCATTTTTTTGAGACGGAGTTTTGCTTTTGTTTCCCAGGCTGGAGTGCCAGTAGTATGACCTCGGCTTACTACAACCTCCGCCTCCTGTGTTCAAGCGATTTTCCTGCCTCGGCCTCCCAAATAGCTGGGATTATAGGCATGCACCACCATGCCTGGCTAATTTTGTATTTTTAGAAGAGACGGGGTTTCTCCATGTTGGTCAGGCTGGTCTCAAACTCCTGACCTTGGGTGATCTGCCTGCCTTGGCCTCCCAAAGTGCTGAGATTACAGGCGTGAGCCACTGCAGCTGGCCGAATGGCTTTTTTATAATAGCATTTGAAGACTCAGGGTATTAGATATAACTTTTTTGGGAGTCTGTTTCTTTTGTATATCTGGCTAAAGATGTAGGCATTTGAACAAATCAAGTTCTGATAGATTGCAGGATGAATACATCACAGAAGAGAAATGCTAAGAAGCTCAGATTGAAATAATATCATGTTTTTATCCTTTGAAAATTTTTTTTCACATTTCAAGGTATATCCATTATTTACTAACCTTTCTTTAGTTAATTGTGCCATATTTGAGTTTTGATTACTAAAGTAAAACAGTTATTTGTAATATGTTTATATATTAAGAATGTATTATAATAGCTGACATGTAATATAAATGTATACATTTACAAATACAAAATAAGCCCAGTGCGGTGGCTCATGCCTGTAATCCCAGCACTTTGGGAGGCCGAGGTGGGCAGATCACAAGGTCAAGAGACTGAGAACATCCTGGCCAACATGGTGAAACCCTGTCTTTACTAAAAATACTAAAATTAGCTGGGCATGGTGGTGTGCGCCTGTAGTCCCGGCTACTCTGGAGGCTGAAGCAGGAGAATCGCTTGAACCTAAGAGGCGGAGGTTGCAGTGAGCTGAGATCGCGCCACTGCACTCCAGCCTGGTGACAGAGCGAGACTCTGTCTCAAAAAAAAAAAAAAAAGGTAAAATAACAACTAATTATGTGGCAGGTTCTGTTTATGTTCTTTAATTACAACCCTGTGAGATAGGTGCTATTATGTTCCCACTTTAAAGACGAGGAAACCAAGGCAGAGAGAAAGCTCAAATAATTGCCCAAGATCATACAACTAGGAAGTGGTAGAGCCAAGATTTAATCCTAGGGTTGGGTCTAGAGCCTACACACATAGAACCAACACTTCAATATGCTGCCTCAATTTAGAAAATTGAAATTTCCATAAATCCCAATTCTTTAGATGAAACCCTTCGTGATTTGGTTAGCTCTTGGCTTTTTTTTTTTTTTTTTTGAGACAGAGTCTGTCACCCAGTCTGGAGTGCTGTGCCATAATCTTGACTCATGGAACCTTTGCCTCCTAGGCTCAACAGCCGTGTCCCACCTCAACCTCCCGAGTAGCTGTGATTATAGGTGTATGCTACCATTCTCAGCTAATTTTTGTTTATTTGTTCGTTTTTTGTAGAGATAGGGGGGTCTCGCTGTGTTGCCCAGGCTGGTCTTGAACTCCTGAGCTCAAGCATCTACCCACCTCAGCCTCCCGAAGTGCCAGGATTACAGGTGTGAGCTATCATGGCTGACCAGCTCTTGGCTTTTTTGATTGACAAATTACAGTAAGAAAATACTGCTCTTTTAAAACTGAAATTTCAAAATACTGAACCATACTTTTAAAAAAATATATTATTTTACACCTGATATATTTGCCAGAATTAAACACATATCTAAAATTGTCCAGGTTTTAAGAACATCTGATGGTTTCTTAACATCTGATGGTTTCTTAACATCTGATGAAAAAGTCTTGAATTATACAGAAATATGTCTTCCTGTTATATATGTTCAATTTCAAATCTTTATTTTTACCTTGTGCTTTGACAGTTGCTATGGCCTTAGCCTGTCTTTCCGTTAATCTCACCTGCCCTTGCTGGATTATGCTGAGGAGGTGCTCCTGCTACTCCTGGTCTCAGGAACCCTCAGCAACACTCATACCCACGCAGAAACATCTAGACCCTCTGCTTGGCCTTCAGGCATCCTCTGTGTGTTCTCCTGCTTCCTTGACCTCCTTTCCCCATAGAATCTGTGCTGCTCAGCAGCTTGTTTTCCAACCACATGACGTGATTTGTGCTCCCTTATACCTTGAATGTCTCACTTCTGTGTGTCTGAAGACATTCCTAATCTTAATTATTTAGTTTGTCCAATCTGATATAATCAATTTGAAATTCTACATTCTCATTTCTAAATTGAGGCTTATATTTAATCTGCATGGTTGCTATGAGAATTAGAGATAATGGTGGCCAAAGTAGTTATTTTTCTGTTCTTTGAACCCTTAGTCACGTGTTTATGTCCCTCTTGAAGCACTACAACAGGCGTCCTGTTATTGTTACCTGTAAACTTCATGCCCCATACTAGAATACTTTGCAGCAGTATTCCCTTATTCATCTTCATATTACCCCTCACATTGAATAAATGAAATACTCAAACATTGAACAAATAGATAAATGGAAAAAATAGTTATTGAGCTTTTTACCTAAGCATAGCTATTTATAAACAAATTATTGTTCAAGGATATTAATAGGCAGGTATTACAGTATTTATACCACGTCAGAGAATAATACCATATGCCTGGCTATTGTCCTGTCTTTTAATGCAAAGATAAAAGAGGCAGCTTGAGTGCTTGTGGATATTCTGACTTCTCTGCCTCAGTAGAGCAGGCTGTGGCTCCCCTTGTTCTTGTGGCCTCTGTCACACCCAGACCCAACCATTTCACCTGGCTACATTCAGAAGTTTCAGGTCCCCCAGTGTTTGGGAGAATGAAGGGAAACCCAGGCAAGACTGATTCCAGACCTTTTCCTAGTCAGTGATACAGATAACCTGAACTCACATAGGTCAAGTTCAGTCACTGCACATGTGGGGAGGTGAGGCTCCATCAAGATTTTCAAATGCACTGCAGTTCATTTGTAAATGAAGAGTTTTTCTTAATGTACTTGGGAGTTTGACTGTATGTTGCTTTCTATCTTGTGAAGCAGTATGTAGTTTTTGGCTAATTTCTTCAGCCCTGCTTCCATACTGTTAGGAGTTTGTTTGTTTGTTTTGACACAGGAACTCACTCTGTCACCCAGATGGAAGTACAGTGGTGTGATCATGGCTCACTGCAACCTTGACCTCCCTGGCTCAGATGGTCCTCCCACTTCAGCCTTTTTTTGTTTCTGTTTTTTGTTTGTTTGTTTGTTTTTTTGAGGCAGAGTCTTGCTCTGTCACCCAGACTGGAGTGCAGTGGTGTGATCTCAGCTCACTGCAACCTCTGCCCTCTAGGTTCAAGCAATTCTCCTGCCTCAGCCTTCAGAGTAACGGGGACTACAGGCTCACACCACCATGCCCAACTAATTTTTGTATTTTTTAGTAGAGACAGGGTTTCACCATGTTGGCCAGGCTGGTCACAAACTCCTGGCCTCAAGTGATCTGCCAGCTTTGGCCTCCCAAAATGATGAAATTACAGGCATGAGCCACCGTGCCTAGTGGTGTGTTAGACACCTCAGCCTCTTGAATGGCTGGGACTACTGGTGAGCACCACCACACCCAGGTAATTTTTAATTTTTTTCGTAGAGACGGAGTCTTGCCATGTTGTCCAGGCTGTTCTCAAACTCCTGGGCTCAAGCAGTCTTCCCACGTTGGCCTCCCAAAGTGCAAGAATTACAGGCATAAGCCACCATGCCTGACCAGGAGTAGTTTGTGTTATTGTTGCTTGTTTTATGTTTAGTTCTGTCAACTACAGTACAAAGATTACGTGATTAGTAACCGAGAAGCATCTTAGGCATAAAGAAGTAAAAGTCAGCTGGGCATGGTGGCTCACGCCTGTAATCCCAGCACTTTGGGAGGCTGAGGCAGGCGGATCACGAGGTCAGATGATCGAGACCATCCTGGCCAACATAGTGAAACCCCATCTCTACTAAAAATACAAAAAAGTTGCCGGGCCCACGCACCAGCAGTCCTAGCTGCTTGGGAGGCTGAGGCAGGGGAATTGCTTGACCCTGGGAGGCGGAGGTTGCAGTGAGCAGAGATTGCACCACTGTACTCCAGCTTGGTGACAGAGCGAGACTCCATCTCAAAAAAAAAAAAAAAAAAAAAGAAATAAAAGTCTAAGTTTTAAAATCCCCTGAACTTAGGTTTATATCCCAGCTCTGCTGCTGATTTTTGCCCTCAGATAAGTTATCTGAAACCTACCTCATAGAGTTGTTGAGGATTATATTAATAAGAGAACATATTGCATAACATGGAAGTAAATGATTGTTATTAATCTTTGAGTTTAAGAAACTAATCATTCTGTTGATAAAATTTAACTTGGCATTTTGTCTAGGTGTTTACTGCTAAGAGGTGTATTATGTTCCTAGCTTTTCCAGTTGCCAGAAACGTCAAAACACATGTGCCATTTGAAACAAGAGTATGGCTGTGCTTGAAGGATACCAGGTGTCAAAGCAGAGTGTTCCCTTTCTTTGTCTGCACTTATGTTTTGCCGCCTTGGTTCAAACCAGCCACCATTTATTGGGCCCCTACTGTGAATCGGTCTTGGTGAGCAGATTCAGAGCTGATCAGGAGAAGATGTCTGTCCTCAAATAACTCACTATATATAAAAATAATGAATGCCTATGGAAGGTTAATAATGTTTGTCTATATAGGAACTGCCACTTTCACCATACAGAAAAAAGCTGGTGGAGCCAAAGCATCAGTAAGAAAGGCTATGCAGTCTCCAGTTACCTTCCGAAAAGGTAAGGGATAAAGAAGATAAAGTTCTCAGACTTAATACTAAATTTTCTTTTTTTTTTTTTTTGAGACAGAGTCTCACTCTGTTGCCCAGGCTGGAGTGCAATGGCGTGATCTCGGCTCCTGGGTTCAAGCGATTCTCCTGCCTCAGCCTCCCCAGTAGCTGGGATTACAGGTGCCCACCACCGCACCCAGTTAATTTTTGTATTTTTCGTAGAGATGGGGTTTTGCCATGTTGGCCAGGCTGGTCTTGAACTCCTGACCTCAGGTGATCTACCCATCTTGGCCTCCCAAAGTCCTGTGACTATGCCTGGGCTTTAGCATGAGCCACTGTGCCTGGCCCATAATACTAAATTTTTAAAAATTATAAATCACTCAATTTCAAATCTAGATTTCAGAATGGATGGTGTGACTCTGTGCTGCAGTGGTTCAGAGAGGAAGTTTTGGAGTAGCTTTATGGAATCAAGTTAACCACTTACTCTGTAACCTTACACAAATTTCTAACCCATTTATGTATCCTTAATTTTCTCACCTGGAAAATACAGATTATAATAGTGAGGATATATGTAACTACCTTGGTAGGTGAACAGGGTAACTATTATCCGTATCTTACTATGAGAACAGACCTAGAGAAGTTAAATGACCTGTTCAGATCTCCTTAAAACAATAACAATAGAAGCTAACAGGTATAGAGCATTTACTCTATGCCAGGCATTATGTTCACACCTCATGTGCATTATCTCACTTGATCCTCACATTAAACCCAACGAAATCTGTGCAGTTATCCCCTATTGAAAGAACAGAACTAAATTTGGTAGGGGTAATTATTTTTTAAAAACCCACTGATTTGGCTGGGTGCGGTAGCTCATGCCTGTAATCTTAGCACTTTGGGAGGCCAAGGCGGGTGGATCACGAGGTCAAGAAATCGAGACCATCCTGGCCAACATGGTGAAATCCCGTCTGTACTAAAAATACAGAAATTAGCTGGGCGTGGTGGCATGCACCTGTAGTCCCAGCTACTCAGGAGGCTGAGGCAGAAGAATCGCTTGAACCCAGCAGGTGGAGGTTGCAGTGAGCCGAGATTGCACCACTGCACTCCAGCCTGGCAACAGAGTGAGACTCTGTCTCAAAACAAAACAAAACAAACCCCACTAATTTGTATGTACTGTGAAAAATGATGAGAAATACGAAGTAATTAGCCTAGGCTTGGTATTATGCCTCTTTCTCTACTACTAGCTCATTACTTTGCAGATCCGTCGTTCAGTTTACCCCATCTCTTTTTACCTATGTCTAATCCATTATTTAACTCATTTATCAACTTTTGAATGTCTATGGCTGTATTTTCTAGACGATGTATTTGATACTTTTCCTACTCTTTTCCCCATGTATGCATTAAAACCCAAGTTTCTGGTCATTTGGATCAATTTGAATCCTCAAAGCATCATTTCCTGTGCTTGTGTATTAGTCTGTTCTCACGCTGCTAATACATACCCAGGACTGGGTAATTTAAAAGGGAGGTTTAATGGACTCACAGTTTCACATGGCTATGGAGGCCTCACAATCATGGTAAAAGGCAAAGGAGAAGCAAAGTCAAGTCTTACATGGTGGCAGGCAAGAGAGCATATTCAGGGGAACTCCCCTTTATAAAACCATCAGATCTCATGAGAACTCACTATCACAAGAACAGCAGCATGAAGGTAACTGCCCCCATGATTCAATTACCTCCCACCTGGCCCCTCCCACAGCACATGGGAATTATGGGAACTACAATTCAAGATGAGTTTTGCTTGGGGACACAGCCAAACTTTATCAGCTTCTAAATCCCATGCTAGCTTTTCTCTTTTTCAAAGTCTTTCCTTTTTATCCATTATGAATTATTTTCTAGTTTAGAGTACTCAATAGCTTTTTATTCTTTTCAAAGCAAATATCTAGCAATGTCTAGTTCAACAGATAAAATGTTCCCCAAATACAATGTTACCTCTCAAAACAGTTGAAATTACTTGTACCATTATATTGTTTTGTTTTTGAAAGTCCCAGAGATTCAGGGTTTTGTGTTCTTGAGGTCATTATAATGTAACATGAGGCCTTGCCCATAGAAAGCTGTACATACTTGTTTCATTGTTCAATGGTAACCCTGCCTCTGAAAGTTAGAAATGTGTATGACTCCAAGTTTCTAGCTTAAGTGCTTAGATAGACTGTGACCCACAAATTGACACAAGTAGAGCAAGAAAAGAAGCAGGATTTTCTTTGGGAATGGTGGAGGTAATAGGTTTAGTTTTATCATCCAGTTTCAGATTTCTCAGGCTAGACTCTGTAGACACTGTTTGGTGTTATGTTATAAAGAAACTGAGGGGGCGGAGCAAGATGACCGAATAGGAACAGCTCCAGTCTCCAACTCCCAGCCGAAGCGACACGAACAGAATTTCATTTCCGACTGCGAACATGGGACTATAGAGGAGTGCCGGACGATGGTGCTGTGATAGCTGCTTATTCCGACCAGGCCGTGACATCGCCTCACCTGGGGAGGCGCAAGGGAAAGAATCCCTTTTTCTAGCCAGAGGGCTGAGACACACAACACCCGGAAAATCGGTAACTCCACTGGCCCTGGCGTGCTGGCAAACAGGGCACCAGGAGATCATATCCCACACCTGGCGGGAGGGTCCCACACCCGGAGCCTCCTCAGTGCTAGCACAGCAGTCTGTGATCTACCGACTAGCAGCTTAGCCCGAGGGCTGGGGGAGAGCGCCCATTGCTGGGGCTTAAGGTGTGGCTGGCAGGCTTTCGAACTGGGTGGAGCTCACCGTAGCTCAAAGAAAACTTACCCTGTCTGTAAGCAGGCTCCACCTCTAGGGACGGGCACGGTAAAACAATAACAAGCATGGCAAAACCTCAAGGCATGGCTTGACTCTGCGTGTGAAGAGCAGTGGATGTGCTGAGGAGGATTTGAGATCTGAAAAGGACAGACTGCCTGCTCCAAGTGGATCCCCAGCCTGGTGGCTAACTTCAGAGGGCATCTCCTACTAGGGAACGGTCTGACACCCCACCTCCTGGGGTGGAGGTACTAGAGGCTGGCAAGTGGGCTGGTGCACACTGGCTGTTCAGCAATATTTATCTTCTGCAAGCCCTCCTGCTGTTTAGGCTGTGGGGTCTGGGTGGACTCCAAACGTCTCCAACAGACCTGCAGCTGAGGTCCCTGACTGTTAGAAGGAAAACTATCAAACAGAGGAAGGACACTACACAAAACATAGTACATGTAAATGAGGAGGGAACCAGAGACAGATAAAACCACAGAACGGGGATAAAGCAGGAACGAAGGCGGAATTCAGAACTGAAACCATCTCACGAACGAAGGGCATGACTATGGCCGCGGCGGTTCGGCGGACGGGAGAATGGCTTGTGAGAGAGATGAGAGAAGAGAAAGCAGTCATCGCTTCATAAAACTGGAGAATCGTACTGATACAAAAATAAAATCTTTGAAAAGTGGAAGAATTGATGGCTTCAAATTGAGTAATGCAAGAGAAAGGTCATAGCGAAATAGAATAAAGCCATAACCTGAAGAGAAAATAAATACACACAACTGGCAATTCGATCGCCAGGAAGAAAAGAGTATCAGCGATTCGGGGATCGAAACTGAAAATAAACGAAAGAAAAGAAACAAAACAAGGCTCAAAACCACAAAACCGAGTTCTGCCAAAGACCAATCCGAATCAGTTGGTGCCTGAAAGTGAGGAAAAATGGAACCCGTTAAACCTCTTTAGGATATCACATCAGGCTTTATTGTAGGGCAGGCCAACATTCAAATCCAGGAAATACAGAGAGCATACAAAGATACTCCTCGAGAAAAACAACTCAAGACACATAATTGCAGATTCACCAGTTGAAGCCGAAGGAAAATCTTGGGCAGCCAGAGAAAGGTCGGGTCACCCACAAAGGAAGCCATCAGACTAACAACCAGATGTCGGCAGAAACTCTACAAGCCAGAAAGAGTGGGGGCCAATATTCAACGTGCCAGAAAAGAATTTTCAACCCAAATTTCATATCCAGCCAAACTAAGTTTCATAAGTGAAGGAGAAATAAATCCTTTACAGATAAGCAAGTAGCAGAGATTTTTGTCACCACTAGGCCTGCCTTACAAAGGGAACCCCTGAAGGAAGCACTAAACATGGAGAAAGGAACGGTGCAGCCATTGCAGCTTTAAAATGTGAGAATACATTTAGGCTGGGAAGAGCTTAAAATCCAACTAGCAAAATAACAGTTAATATCATAATGGCAGGATCAAGTTCACACATTGTCTTAACCTTAAATAAAATGGACTAAGCAGCTCAATTAAAAGGCACAAGACTGGCAAACTGGATAAAGAGTCAGATCCCATCAGTCTGCTGTATTCAGGAGACCCATCTCACAGGAGCATGGAAATCAAAATAAAGGGATGAATTTACCAAGCAATGGAGAACAAAAAAGCAGGGTTTTGCAATACTAATTGATGACAGACTTTGTAATAAAGATCCAAAAAGGAGACAAAGAGAATATGGTAAAGGGATCAATTCAACAGGAAGAGCTAACTATCCTAAATATATATGCACCCAATACTAGGAGCACCCAGATTCATAAAAGCAAGTCATGAGGGCTACAAAGAGACTTAGACTCCCCATACAATAATAATGGGAGACTTCAACACTCCACTGTCAACATTAAGACGAATAAATGAGACAGAAAGTTAACAAGGATATCCAGGAATTCGCTCATGCTGCAGCGACAGACCTAATGAACATCTATAGAACTCTCCACTGATAATGAATATACGGTGCTATAACCACATCATTACTTACTCCCAAAATTGACCAATGGTGATGAAACACTCCTCATAAGTAGCCACCAAGAACAGAAATTATAACAAACTGTCTCTCAGACCACGGGTGCAATCAAACTAGAACTCAGGACTTTAAGAAATGATCAAAAGTAAAACTCAGCTACATGGAAACTGAACAACCTGCTCCTGAATGACTGCTGGGTACATATATAGAAATTAAGAGAGGCAGAAATAAAAGATGTTCTTTGAAACCAGTAGAGCAAAGATACAACATGCCAGAGATCTCACAGGTTTGCATTTAAAAGCAGTGTGTAGAGGAAATTTATGGCACTAAATGCTTACGAAGCCGGGAAGATCTAAAATTAGTATATGTATGATTAAAAGAACTAAGAAGCAAGAGCAAAACACATTAGAAACTAGCAGAGGCAGAAGCCAACTAAAGATCAGGGCGAGACACAGGAGATAGAGACACAAAACCCTCAAAAATCAATGGCAGATCAGGGTTGGTTTTGAAAAGATCAACAAAATTGACAGACCACTAGCAAGACTAATAAAAGGAAAGAAAGAGAAGAATCAAATGATGCAATTAAAATGATAAAGGGATATCACCACCGACCCACAGAAATACAAAATACATCTAGAGAGAATACTATAAACACCTCTAATGAAATAAGGCTGGAAAGAAGTCTGAAGGATAGTACCTTGGACGCACACTCTTCCAAAGACTAAACCAGGGAAGGGTTGAGATCCTGGAATATAGACCAATAGTGAAACCTTTGGTACAGAGCTGTAATTAATAGCCTATCAACCAAAAAGTCAGGACCAAGTTCACAGCTGAATTCACCAGAGAATTTACAAAGGAGGAGTTGGTACCATTCCTTCCTGAAACTATTCAATCAATAGAAAAAAGAGGGGAATACCCTAACTCATTTTGTAGGTAACAATAATCCTGATACCAAAACCGAACTTAGAGATTACAGCAAAAGAAGACATGAACCAATATCCACCAGAGAACATTGGTTCTAAAATCTCGGCAAAATACTGACGACGGATTCAGCAGCATCGAAACATCCACCATGATCAAGTAGAGCTGTCCACAGGGATGCAAGGCTGCAGTTAGCGATAGCGAAATAAATGAAACATAATCCAGCATATAAAGCGGAACCGGGCAAAGAGCCGCAGATTGGCTGTGCAGATGCAGAAAAAGGCTTTTGACAAATTCAGCGACATTTCGCGCTCAATAAATTCCGGTGTGGTGGGCGTACCTCAAAATAATAGGAAACTGGCTATGACAAACCCACAGCCAATATCATACTGAATGGGCTGGAAATTCCCTTTGAAAGCTAACAAGGCGGATGCCCTCTCACCACTCCTATTCAACATAGTGTTGGAAGTTCTGGCTAGAGCAATTAAAAGAAAAATCAGGGTATTCAGCTAGAGAAGAAGTCAGTATACCTCTTTGCAGATGACATGATTGTATATTTAGCTACATTGTCTCAGCCGAAAATCTCCTTGGCTGGTAACAGCCAACTTCAGCAGTCTCAGGATACAAAATTAATGTGCTAAAATCACAAGCATTCTTATATACCAATGGCAGAATAAACAGAGCAAATCAGGGATGAACTTCCATTCACAATTTAGAAATAAGAAATACCCTAGAGATCAACACAGGGATGTAAAGGACCTCTTCAAGGAGAACTACGAGCCTTTCTCCAGTGAAATAAAAGAGGACCTGGAAACAAATGGGAAGAACATACCATGCTCATGGATAGGAAAGAATCCAATATCGTGAAAAATGGCCATACTGCCAAAGAATTAATTTATGGATTCATGCATCCCCATCCCAAACTACCAATGAGTTTCTTCACAGAATTAGGAAAAAACTGCTTTAAAGTTTCATATGGAACCAAAAAAGTCATCTCCAGAGACAATCCCTAAGTCAAAGAACAAAGCTGGAGGCATCAGCTACCTGACTTCAAACTACTGAGGCTACAGTAACCAAAACAACTGTGGTATAAGTACCAGCAAGAGATATGACCAATGGAATGAACAGAGTCCTCAGAAATAATACCACCCACATCTACAACCATCTGATCTTTGACAAACCACAAGAGAAACGAAATGGGGGAAAGAGTTACTATTTAATAATAAAATGAACGGAAAAGTGGCTGGCAAGTAAGTAGAAAGCTGAAACTAGGATCCTTTCCTTGCTCCTTATCGAAAAATTAATTCAAGATGGATTAAGACTTAAATGTTAGACTGTCACATAAAACTGAGAGAAAACCTAGGTAGTACCATTCAGGACATAGAACACTGGGCAAAGAGACTTCATGTCTAAAACACCAACAACAGCAGCAAAAGCCAAAATTGACTGGGATCAAATTAAGCCAAGGCCTGCAGCAAAGAAACTACCATCAGAGTAGACAGGCAACCTACAGAATGGGAGAAAATTTTACTTGCAATCTACTCATCTGACAAAGGGCTAATATCCAGAACCTACAAAAGAACTCAAACAAATTTACAGAAAAACAAACAACCCATCAAAAATTGGGCAAGGTCGCGGTAGACATTTCTCAAAAGACGGTCAGCCAGCATTTGAAAAGTACTCATCATCACTTGCCCTTCAGAAATGCAAAATCAAAACCACAATGAATGCATCTCACACCGGTTGATAGTGTTCAAAGTCAGGAAACAACAGGTGCTGGAGAGGATGTGGAGAAATAGGAACACTTTTACACTTTATTTGGTGGAGATTGTGAAAACTAGGTTCAATACATTATATGGAAAACAATGGCGATTCCTCAGGATCTAGAACTAGATGTACCATATATTATGCATCCATTATAGGGTATATACCCAAAGGGATATAAAATCAATGCTGCTATAGAGCATGCGCGGCTGTTTATTGCGGCTTTTCATTCTAATAACAAAGGCAGAATCAACCCAAATGTCCATCATTGACAGACTGGATTAAGAAAATGTGGCTGCCTGCATGAATACTATGCAGCTAACCAAAAGGATGAGTTTATTGTCCTTTGTAGGGACTTGGATGCAGCCTGGAAACCATCATTCTTAGTATCACAAGAACGAAGGCAAAGCACCGCATGTTTCACTCATAGGTGGGAACTGAGTGTGGGATCACTTGGGAACAGGAAGGGAACATCACACACCGGGGCCTATCATGGGGAGGGAGGGAGAGGACTGGTGGGGTGCTGGTCACAAATGAGTTGATAGGAACGGCACAACCTGTAGCACAATGCCATATGTAACAAACCTGCATTATGCACATGTACCCTACAATAAAGTATAATGTAAGCAAATAAATTTTAAAATTAAACTAAAATTAACATACCAAAAAAAAAAAAAAAAAAAAAAGAAACTTTTAGTGTCAGTGTCATCATCCTAGAGAAAAGAGTACTTTCAGGGGAAGCCAGTGCCAGCGGCCTGGTTCTACTGTGGGGTGTCGTCTTGATCTGCCATGCTTTCTCTAGAAAGCTTTCACTGTCCAATGGGGCAGGACAGTTTACCTTGAAAAGACTTATGCATGCTCAGTTTCACAGAAATTTTCTCATATTTTTTTTAATATATATATGGCGCAGGTCTGGCTCTGCCCAGGCTGGAGTGCAGTGGCGGGATCTCAGCTCACTGCAAGCTCCATGCCGGGTTCACGCCATTCTCCTGCCTCAGCCTTCCCGGTAGCTAGGATTTCTGGCCATGCCAGCGTGGCTAGTTTTTGTATTTTTAGTGAGAGCGGGTTTCACTGTGTTAGCAGGATGGTCTTGATCTCCTGACCTTGTGATCTACCCGTCTCGGCTCATCTCATGTTTTCTCAAATTGGATATCCCAGATAAACCTTAGAAAAATGCATTATGATCGGAAAGGAAGGAAATTACAAAACCATCTCCAGGTAAAGCAAGGTGAGAGAAACCCAGTGATAGCCTCTCAAGGTTTGTAATACCCCATAGGTGAAGATTTATCCTAAAATGCAAGACTCTTAACTGTAATTTTAGTAGACTAGGTAGTGGTTTGATTTTGTCATTCTTTCTAGCTGGCAATAATCATGTTCATTTGACAAAACAAAAGTGTCAATGTCTAGATACCAAATTAATTGTAACCAAGATGGGGTTGGGATTAGTTGATGTTTGTAGTCTTTGCTGATCTCTAGTCATATCATGAATACTTGAAGGATACATCAGCACCCCACCTCCACTTGTTCCCATCTGCTTTGAAGTGGAAGCCTACTCTTGTGGTTGTGTTGCTTAACCACTCATTGGTTTCTCTTTCAGTCTCACTTTTTCTGTTTTAACGACTGTTTTCTTTTTTACCACAGTATTTGTTCTCATATGCATTCCTGTCATCTGCTTGTAGATTTTTTTCCTTTATAAGGTTTTTCATAATTTGTTCCTTATTAATATTTACTGAAATATTTACTGAAATAATTATTTACTGAATAATATTTACTGAAAAATAATTTACTGAATTATTTTAACATGGGACTTTCAGTGGCATTTCAAAATACTCTCTGATGTCTTTAAGTAGCAGAAAAAATGTCAAACCTTTTCAACTAGAGCATAGCTCTCACATTGGATATTACAGTGGCAGGTGCTACCAAATGACGTTAGCTTTGTTTCTTTTTCAGACTCTTGGGGCTAGTCAAAAGAAAAATCCCTAAGCTGTCTATACCACTGCTCCCTTCCCTTTGGCACTAATCCAGGAAGAAGCTTTTGGAAAGCTGCCACCTTGTGGATGCAAATTAATAGATCTATTCATATTTTACTTATAGATATGAAGATGATCTTAAAGGGCCCTCTAGGTATTATTATTCCTTCACCCTAAAGAATAGAAAGTAGGCTAGGCGTGGTGGCTCACGCCTGTAATCCCGGCACTTTGAGAGGCCGAGGCAGGCAGATCATGAGGTCAGGAGATCGAGACTATCCTGGTTAACATGGTGAAACCCCATCTCTACTAAAAATACAAAAAAAAAAATTAGCTGGGCATGGTGGCAGGCACCTGTAGTCCCAGCTACTCAGGAGGCTGAGGCAGGAGAATGACGTGAACCCATGAAGCAGAGCTTGCAGTGAGATCACGCCACTGCACTCCAGCCTGGGTGACAGAGTGAGACTCTGTCTCAAAACACAAAAAAGAGTAGAAAGTTAATATATTAGCCCAGGTTCTAGGGTGGATCATCTCCATCATCTTGGGCAAATTGCATAACCTCTTTAAGCCTAACTTTCCTCATTTGCAAAATGGACATAATAATGCTTTCTCCATAGAACTGTCAGGAAGAGTATTCACTCAGCAACTGCCCATTGAGCTCCTACAACATACCAGGCACTGTTACTCATGAACAACACAGAAAGCAGCACATCAGTAAGGGAGAATGAGGCTGGCTAGTTGGAACTACTCTAGCAAGGGTGGTGGAAGGTCTCTTTGAGAAGGTGAAACTCTTACTCCAGCTCTTAGTATGAAGCAAATTAAAAATTAAATAAAAATTTAGAAAAAGAGAAGGTGATGTTGAAGTGAAGATCTTGAATGATGAAAAGGAGATTGTTAGGTAAAGATAAGGCAAAACAGTTTCAGGCAGAAGTTCAAAGTTCTGGTAAGAGTGTTATATAAAGATAAGGCAGAACAGAAAGTTCAGAGCCCTGGTACAGAAACAAAGTTGGTATGACAGAAAAGATCAATATGGAAAAGTGACGAGAGATATGGTGGAAGAGATGGGCTAGATACTGTAGGCTAAGGCAAGGAGTTTGGATTTTACTTGAGATCCAGTGAGACTCCATTTTAGGCAATTAAGCAGAGAGATAATATAATTTATGTTTTAGAACATGTGGAAAAAAGACGGCATACAAGGATAGATTGCTTGGGCTAGGGTTTTAACAGTGGAGATGGGGGAAACTGTTTGATTTGGATATATTTTGAAGATAGACAAAATTAGGACTTGCTGATGATTGGACATGTATAAGAAAGAAGGATGAGGCAGGGCACAGTGGCTCACGACTGTAATCCCAGCAGGTTGGGAGGCTGAGGCAGGCAGATCACTTGAGGCCAGGAGTTCCAGACCAGCCTGGCCAACATGGTGAAACCCCATCTCTACTAAAGATACCAAAATTAGCTGGGCATGATGGCGCATGCCTGTAATCCCAGCTACTCGGGAGGCTGAGACAGGAGAATCACTTGAATCCGGGAGGCGGAGGTTGCAGCGAGCTGAAATCGCACCACTACACTGCAGCCTGGGGACAGAGTGAGATTCCGTCTCAAAAAAAAAAAAAGAAAGATAAACTACTGGATTTTAACCTGAGTGTCTCCTGGGATGGGGCAGTTTAGGGGTAAAAATTAACAGTGTGGTTTTGGACCTGTTAAAGTTCAGATGTTTATTGCACATCCAAGCAAAGATTTTAAGAAGGGGCAGTTAGCTTTATGAGACTGGAGGTACAGGTTTTAGAGAGTTATCAGCATGTAGGTGATATTTAAAGCCATGGAACTAAATGAAGTTAGCTAGGGAAAGCAGAGGTGTGTTAGAAAATCCAAAGACCAGGCATGAATGGTAAGTTCAAGGGACTGAATGTAAAAGTGCTTATTAGCCCATACTAAATGCCAAAGTGTGTGCTGTGATTGTTTTGGGGGCTTTATTTCTTGGAGATACCCTCAGCTTCAAGTACATAAGGTTGGTAGAGTTACAAAAGACAAAGAGGGCCCAAACTTCAGCACTGTCCTACCTCTTCTTCCTGCTTCAGGGAGCCACGTGACTGCTTGTTTGGGATCTATATTTACTTCCCATCTTGCCCCATGTCTTGGGTGTTTCTTTATGAAATCACCTTGAAGGGTAGAACATGCGGTGACACTGGGTTTGGAACATTGTGTTAGGTGAGGTAGGCTCCTCTAGGGCTTTGTGCGGAGAAACCTTATTGGTTTGTGGGTTTACTAAGCTGCTTCTGGGCATTAGCTGGAATGAAAGTTTCTTTTCAACAAATACTGATACATGCAGTAAGAAGAAAGAGGGTCATAATGTGTTGTCACCACATTCACTGTGATGCCTTTGCCCAAAGGCAGATTGTAAGCATTAAGCCTGGGTGAAGATGCCCAAAGCATTGCTTCTAAGAAGTTTTCACAGCCGGGCGCGGTGGCTCACGCCTGTAATCCCAGCACTTTGGGAGGCCAAGGCGGGCGGATCATGAGGTCAGCAGATCGAGACCATCCTGGCTAACACGGTGAAACCTCGTCTCTACTAAAAATATAAAAAAATTAGCCGGACATGGTGGCGGGCGCCTGTAGTCCCAGCTATTGGGCAGGCTGAGGCAGGAGAATGGCGTGAACCTGGGAGGCGTAGCTTGCAGTGAGCTGAGATCGCGCCACTGCACTCTTGCCTGGGAGACAGAGCAAGACTCCATCTCAAAAAAAAAAAAAAAAAAAAGAAGTTTTCACAAGACTATCCGTAAAAGACAGGGAAGGCACAGGTTTCAGAGTTCACCCAACTTTGATGTGAAGACCTCTCCACAGTTCTGTTATATCTGTGGCCTCTCCTCACTAAATTTTCTTGTCTTAGAGATTAATTACTAATAGTTTTCAAATCCAAAGAAGGCTGGAATTCATTTTCCATCTCGTACACTGACAGGACAGTAATTGTTCGAACCCTAAATTGTTTGAACCATATCCAGACCTTATGATTTGAATATTATTTAAAATGTGACTATCTTTGCTTTGATGATAAAAGTCACAATTAACAAATGAGTCAATCAATCAATCAATCCCAATGTATGCTTTGTTCTTACCCCTTAAAAGGCTCTAATGCTCCGTGTCGTAGTCAGCAGCATACAAAAACACATGGAAATGCTGGACTTGCACCTCAGACCAAGCAGGTGTGTGTGGAGTATGAGAGAGAGGAGACTGTGGTGAGTCCCTGGACGATACCTTCAGAAATCCGTAAGATTCTTCATGACAGCCACAATTCCCTTCTACAAGTAAGCATTGTTCTAGATTTTGTTTGTCTAGTGATTGCTCTATGTTCTTCAGGTTTTTTGTTTGTTTTTTAGTTTTTTTTGTGGGATGTGGAAATACTGAAAGGTTGTTAGGTCAGTTTGAAATCGTGATGCAAAGCATCTTCCCTTTTGGCTTAGTACTCCAGCATTTATCTTTCAGAATTCTCTGTGACTGTATTTTTTAACTAAAAAATGACCAAAATATAAGAACATAAAATTGTACTACAAGTATCAACATCCATTCTTCCCTGTCTTTGAATCCAGTGCCAGCATCTTGTTGTGTGAGATGATGTTCAGCTCTTGTCCATCTGGATGTGCTGGGCAATCACAGCCCTATTTCCTGGCACATTTCCTTCAGCCCTTTGATGGATGAACAACTCTAGAATTTTTGAAAGCTTAGTTCACGTTCCAGGTTTTTTTGTTTTTGTTTTTCTGTTTGTTTTTAGGGGCTAGGACCACAACTGACTATCTTTTCAATTCAATAGGACTTGTCTCCAACTGAAGAGGAAGAGCCAGAGCATTCTTTTGGGGTGGGCGGCATGGACAGCGTGTCTGAGAGCACTGGCAGCATCCTCAGCAAGCTGGACTGGAATGCCATCGAAGACATGGTGGCCAGCGTGGAGGACCAGGGCCTGTCTGTCCACTGGGCCTTGGACCTGTAAGACCTGGATATCATTCTGTTTCCATACACAGGCCAGCACCTCAGTAATGTGGTTCTGAAAGATTAACAGATTTAAGGCACAGAAGCAATGAAAGAAGCAATGTGAATTTTCCATCTGCTATCATATTGTTACCTGGATTAGCCATTTCAAGAGGAAAAATAAACTTTTCTCAATAACTTTGCCTTCATGGGGAAAAAGTTGACTATTGATGTATTATATGTTTTTGTATTTGGTGCATCATTAAGCATAATTTTTAAAATGATAAGTACCTTTCAAGCCAAGTTTGCATAACCTACTTTCAATAAAACATTCTATCTTGCCTCCTCCTTTATTACCCTCTGAGTTTTGAGAAACAACCATATATAGATTAATCTAATAGGGAAAAAAATTCTTTTCTTTGAGAAGAAAATCACAGTCTCACCTGAGAACTCAGTTATGAACCCTATTTTAAAACACCTATGCAGGGTTTAGCCTAGGAGTGAAAAGAAAAACCAACTACATTTTACCAACCATGAATTTCTAAATAAGCTAAGTTTCATGGAGGCCAGGAGATCTTCTGTCTTCTGCCCTGCAGCCTGAAGCCTTGGAGGAAGAAACAGGCGTGGATGCTTTGGGCAGGAAAGTAGGGGAATATGACTCCATGCTCTAGAAGGCTTATCTTAAATTTGTAATAACCATGGTACAGAGACCTGGTTAGTTTTTGATATTGAGCTCCAACAGTGTTATAGTTTTAAGAGATAATTTTTATGAGAATTGACTCAGAACCAGGATCCTTCAACTACTTCATCAATGTTTGGTATAATATCAAAGCACACTATTATCTGAAAAAGCAATTAAATACCCCTTTTTTCCAAATATCTACCTGTGTGAAGCCAGATTTTACAACATATGCAGCAAGTTGAATGCAGAAGCAGGTATGGTAATTCAGCTGCCTTCTATTAATTTGTTGAACTATAAAACAGTGCCACTTTCCTTACTAAAATGTTTTAGAAAATAACTTTATATGCTAACATTATTATTAATTGTCATTTAATTGTCATTGTCATTTAAAATATTTTACAATGTTTTCTGTTTCTTTTTTGTGTATTCTATGGGTATTGATACATGATAGTTGTACATTTTTAATGGGGTGCATGTGATATTTTAATACATGCATACAATGTTTAGCAATGAAATCAGGGTAATTGGGATATTCATCACCTCAAACATTTATCATTATTTGTGTTAGAAACATTCCAAACCTTTTCTTCTAGCTATTTATCCATTGTTGGATACTTATATCCATTTTATATCTTAGCTGTTGTGAATAGAGCTGCAATAAATGTGGGAGTGCAGATATCTCTTTGATATACTGATTTTCTTTCTTTTGGATATATACCCAGCCATGGGATTGCTGGATCATATGGTAGTTCTATTTTTAATTATTTGAGGAACCTCCATACTGTTTTCCATAGCTGCTATACTAATTTGCATTCCCACCAAGGCTGTATGAGCATTCCCCTTTATCTGTATGCCCACAAGCATTTATTTTCCATCTTTTCTACAGTAGTCATTTTAACCGGGGTGCAACAATACCTCATTATGATATTGACTTGCATTTTTCTGATGATAGTTTTATCGAGCATTTTTTCATATACTTGTTGGCCATTTGTATGTCATTTTTAAGAAATGTCCATTCAGATATTTTGTCCATTTTGTAGTAGGATTCTTTTTTGTTACTAAATTGTTTAAGTTCTTTGTATATTGTGGTTATTAATCCTTTATTGGAGGGGTAGCTGGCAAATATTTTCTCCCATTCTTTAGGTTGTCTTTTCACTTGTTAATTGTTTTCTTTGCTGTGCAGAAGCTTTTCAGCTTGATGTAATTCTATTTGTCAATTTTTGCTTTCATTGCCTGTGCTTTTGAGGTTTTACTCAGAAAAAAATCCCTGCCTAGACGAGTGTCCTGAAATACTTCCCAAATGTTTTTTTCAAGCAGTTTCATAGTTTCAGTTCTCACATTTAAGTCTAATCTATTTTGGTTTTATATATGATTTATACGGATGTAGTTTCATTCTTCTACAATGGACATCTAGTTTTCTTGGCAGCATTTATTGAAGAGGAGGGTATCCTTTCCCCATTGTATGTTCTTGATGTCTTTCCCAAAAATGAGCTGACTGTAAATGCATGGATTTATTGATAGTTCTTTTTTTTTTCTTTGAGACAGGATCTCACTTTGTTCTCCAGGCTGGAGTGCAGTGGTGTGATGTTGGCTCACTGCAGCCTTGACCTCCCAGGCTCAAGCGATCCTCCCACCTCGACCACCCAAGTAGCTGGGACTAGGTGCATGCCACCATGCCTGGCTAATTTTTTGTGATTTTCATAGAGACAGTGTTTCATGTTGCCCAGGCTCCTTTGGAACTCCTGAGTTCCAGTGATCCTCCCACCTTGGCCTCCCAAAATGCTTGGATTAGAGGGATGGGCCACCGCACCCAACCTATTGATGGGTTCTTTATTCTGTTCTATTGGTCTATGTGTTTTTATGCCAGTTCCGTGCTGTTTTTGTTATTATAACTGTGTAATAATAACACATGGAGAGATGGAATTTCACTCTTGTCGCCCAAGCTGGAGTGCAATGGCACAATCTCGGCTCACTGCAACCTCCGCCTCCCGGGTTTAAGTGATTCTTCTGCCTCAGTCTCCTGAGTAGCTGGGACTAAAGGCACCTGCCACCATGCTTAGCTAGTGTGTGTGTGTGTGTGTGTGTGTGTGTGTGTGTTAGTAGAGATGGGGTTTCACAATGTTGACCAGGGTGGTCTCAAACTCCTTACCTCAGGTGATCTGCCTGCCTTGGCCTCCCAAAGTGCTGGGATTACAGGCATGAGCTACCACACTCGGCTGAATTATGGTGTATTATTATTATTATTTTTAGACAAGAGTCTCACTTTGTCACCCAGGCTGGAGTCCAGTGGCGCAATCTTGGCTTACTACAACCTCTTCCTCCCGGGTTCAAGCGATTCTTGTGCCTCAGCCACCTGAGTAGCTGGGACTAAAGGCACGTGCCATCATGCCCGGCTACTTTTCTGCATTTTTAGTAGAGATGGGGTTTCAGCTTGTTGACCAGGCTGGCCTCTTAACTCCTGACCTCAGGTGATCAGTCCCCCTAGACCTCCCAAACTGCTGGAATTACAGGCATGAGCCACCACACCTATCCTGGAGCATAGTTAGAGCCCAATGCAGAGACTCTAAGAACCATGGTAAAACTACAGGAGCTGATAACCAGAATAACCAGTTTAGAGAGGAACAAAACTGACCTGATAGAGTTGAAAAACACAACACAAGAAATTTACTGTGCAGTCACAAGTATCAGTAACAGAATAGGCCAAGTGGAGAAAAGAATCTCAGCTTGAAGACTATCTTTCTGAAATAAAACAGGCAGACAAGAATAAAGAAAAGAGAGTGAAAAGGAACTAATAAAACTCCGAGAAATATGAGATTATGTAAAAAGACATCCTGTGACTGGGGTACCTGAAAGAGATGGGGAGAATGGAACCAAGTTGGAAAACACACTTCAGGATATCATCCAGGAGAACTTCCCCAACCTAGCAAGACAGGCCAACATTCAAATTCAGGAAATCCAGAGAACCCCAGTAAGATACTTTACAAGAAAACCCCAAAACATACCATCATCACATTTGCCAAGGTCAAAA
Organism: Papio anubis; assembly: GCF_008728515.1. Taxonomy (NCBI): domain Eukaryota; kingdom Metazoa; phylum Chordata; class Mammalia; order Primates; family Cercopithecidae; genus Papio; species Papio anubis. The sequence continues at coordinate 35,937,782 of NC_044980.1, read as the reverse complement.
TGAAAGAAGAAGTGTTAAGGGCAGCCAGAGAGGCCAGGTCACCTAAAAAAGTAAGCCTATCAGACTAACAGCACATCTCTTAGTGGAAACCCAACAAGCCAGAAGAGATTGGGGGCCAATATTCAACATTCTTAAAAGAGTTACCAACCCAGAATTTCATATTCGGCCAAACTAAGCTTCATAAATGAAAGAGAAATAAGCTCCTTTTCAGACAAGCAAATGCTGAGCGAATACATCTCCACCAAGCCTGCCTTGCAAGAGCTCCTGAAGGAAGTACTAGATGTGGAAAGGAAAAACCATTAACAGCCACTTTATTTTTTTATTTTATTTATTTTTTTTTTTATTTTTTTTTTATTTATTTTTTTTTTTTGAGACGGAGTCTTGCTCTGTCGCCCAGGCTGGAGTGCGGTGGCCGGATCTCAGCTCACTGCAAGCTCCGCCTCCCGGGTTCACGCCATTCTCCTGCCTCAGCCTCCCGAGTAGCTGGGACTACAGGCGTCTGCCACATCGCCCGGCTAGTTTTTTGTTATTTTTTAGTAGAGACGGGGTTTCACCATGTTAGCCAGGATGGTCTCGATCTCCTGACCTCGTGATCCACCCGTCTCGGCCTCCCAAAGTGCTGGGATTACAGGCTTGAGCCACCGCGCCCGGCTAACAGCCACTTTAAAAGCACACTGAAGTATACACATCAGTGACACTATGAAGGAACCACATAAAAAGTCTGCAAAATAACCAGTTAGCATCATGATGACAGGATCAGATTCACACATAAAAATATTAACCTTAAATGTAAATGGGCTTAATGCCCCAATTAAAAGACATAAAATGGCAAACTGGATAGAGTCAAGCCCCATCAGTATTCTGTCTTCAAGAGACACATGTCACATCCAAAAACACACATATGCTCAAAATAAAGGGAGGGAGGAAAAATGGAAAACAGAAAAAAGCTGGGGTCACAATCCTGGTTTCTGACAAAACAGACTTTAAACCAACAAAGATAAAAAAAGAAGGCCATTACATAGTGGTAAAGGGTTCAATTCATCAAGAGCTAACTATCCTAAATATATATGCACCCAATATAGGAGCACTCAAATTCATAAAGCAAGTTATTAGAGACCTTCAAAGAGACTTAGATTCCCACACAGTAATAGTGGACACTTTAACACCCCACTGACAATATTAGATCATCAAGACAGAAAATTAACAAAGATATTCAGGACCTGAACTCAGCTCTGGATCAAGTGGACCTGATAGATATCTACAGAACTCTCCATTCCAAAACAACAGAATATACATTATTCTCATCACATGGCGCTCTAAAATTGATCACGTAATTGGAAGTAAAACACCCCTCAGCAAATGCGAAAGAACTGAAATCAAACTGCTCAGACCACAGCACAATCAAGTTAGAACTCAAGAAACTCACTCAAAACCACACAACTACATGGAAATTGAACAACCTGCACCTGAATGACTCTTGAGTAAATGAAATTAAGGCAGAAACCAAGAAGTTATTTGAAACTAGTGAGAACAAAGAGACAATGTACCAGAATCTCTGGGACACAGCTAAAGCAGTGTTAACAGGGAAGTTTATAGCACTAAATCCCCACAAGAAAAAGATCTCAAAGCAACAACCTAACATCACAACTAAACTAGAGTCCAAGCATGGTGGCTCATGCCTGTGATCCCAGCACTTTGGGAGGCCGAGGTGGGTGGAGTGGTTGAGCTCAGGAGTTTGAGACCAGCCTGGTTAACATGGTGAAACCCTGCCTCTACTAAAATTACAAAAATTAGCCAGGCATGGTGGTGCATGCCTGTAATTCCAGCTACTTGGGAGGCTGAGGCAGGAGAATCACTTGAACCTGAGAGATGAAGGTTTCAGTGAACCAAGATTGCACCACTACACTCCAGCCTGGGCAACAGAGCGAGACTCCATCTCAAAAAACAAACAATAGCTAGAGAACCAATAGCAGACAAATCCCAAAGCTAGCAGGAGACAAGGAATCACCAAGATCAGAGCAGAACTGAAGGAAATAGAGACATGAAAAAAAAACCTTCAAAAATTAATCCAGTTTTTTTAAATTAATAGACTGCTAGCTAGAATAATAAGAAAAGAGAGAACCAAATAGACACAATGAGAAATGATGAAGGGGATATCACCACTGATCCCACAGAAATACAAACAACCATAGAGAATACTATAAACACCTCTATGCACATAAATTAGAAAATCTTGAAGAAATAGATAAATTCCTGGACATATACACCCTCCCAAGACTGAACCAGGAAGAAATTGAATTCCTGAATAGATCAAGAACAATTTCTGAAATTGAGTCACTTATAAATAGCCTACCAACCAAAATAAGCCCAGGACCAGACGGATTTACAGCTGAATTTTAAAAGAGGTACAAAGAAGAGCTAGTACCATTTTTACTGAAACTATTTCAAGCAATTGAAAAGGAGCAACTCCTCCCTCATTTTATAAGGCCAGCATCATCCTAATTCCAAAGCCTGGCAGAGATACAACAAAAAAAGAAAACTTCAGGCCAATATCCCTGATGAACATTGATGCAAAAATTCTCAATAATACTAATAGTGACAAACCAAATCCAGCAGCACATCAAAAAGCTTATCCACCATGATCAAGTTGGCTTCCGCCCCAGGATGCCAGGTTGATTCAACATATGCAAATCAATAAATGTAATTCACATAAACAGAATGAAAGACAAACCACATTATTATCTGACACAGAAAAGGCCTTTGATAAAATTCAACATCCCTTTATGTTAAAAACTCTCAATAAGCTAGGTATTGAAGGAACATACCTCTAAATAATAAGAGCCATGTATGACAAACCCACAGCCAGTATCATACGGAATGGGCAAAAGCTGGAAGCATTCCCCTTGAAAACTGGCGTAAGACAAGGATACCCTCTCACCCCTCATATTCAACATAGTATTGGAAATTCTGACCCAAATCACAGGGTCCTGAGGCGACATTCATCCTCCTCAGCTTACGAAAACATGACGGGATTAAGCTATTAAAGTAAATACAGGCATAGGAAATCACAAGGATATTCATTGGGGAAGTGATAAGTGTCCATGAAATCTTCACAATTTATGTTCAGAGATTATAGTAAAGACAGGTGTAAGAAATTATAAAAGTTTTAATTTTGGGAACTAATAAATGTCCATGAAACCTTCACAATTTATGTTTTTCCGCCACGGCTTCAGCTGGTCCTTCCATTTGGGATCCCTGACTTCCTGCAACACGCCTGGGTAATTTTTGTATTTTTAGTAGAGATAGGGTTTCACCATCTTGGTCAGGCTGGTCTGAACTCCTGATCTCGTGATCCACCTGCCTCAGTCTCCCAAAGTGCTGAGATTACGGGCGTGAGCCACCATGCCTGGGCTTCTGTGAGTAGGTTTTAAAGTACCCAAATACTATTGTATTGGAGTCTGTCTCTTCCTTTAGATCTAGTAATGTTTGTTTTATATATCTGGGTGCTTCAGTATTGGGTGCATATATATTTAGAAATGCAGTATTCTATTGATGAATTAATTGCTTTGTCATTATATTATGATCTTCATTGTCTTTTTACTGTTGTTGTTTTACTGTCTTATCTTTTAAATAGGACATTTAATCCACTCACAGTTAGGGTTATTATTGAGATGTGAGGACTCATTCCTGAAATGAATCCTCTCCATTTTTGTTTGTGTGAGAGAGACTTTATTTCTCTTTCGTTTATGAAAGCTTCCTTGGCTGGGTATAGAATTCTTGTTTGGCAGGTTTTTGTTTTATTTTCCTCTCAGCACTTTGAATATATCATCCCATTCTCTCCTGGCCTGTGAAGTTTCTGCTGAGAAATCCTCTGTTACTCTGATGAAACTTCCCTTGTATGTGACTAGACACTTCTCTCTGCCTTTAACTTTTGACGGTTTGACCATAATGTGACAGGCAGAAGACCTTTTTGGGTTGTTATCTATTTGTGGGTATCTGAACTTCCTTTATCTGGATGTCTAAATGTCTTGCTATACTTGGAAAGTTTTCAGTCATTATTTTGGTAAAAGGTTTTTTATGCCATTGATCTTCTCTTCACCTTCTGGAACAAACAAATCCATATATTTGGTTGCTTTATGCTGTCCCATGTGTCATGTAGACTTTGCATTCTTTTTTATGAGGTTTTTTTTGTTTTGTTTTTGGGGTTTTTTGTTATTGTTGTTTGAGAACATTCCGTGCGCTGTTGAGAAGATTGTCTATTCTACAGCAATTGGATGAAATGCACATATATTTATTGTTTTTTTGTTTTGTTTTGCTTTTTAATTTTTTAAAAAATGAGATGGGGTCTTGCTATGTTGACCAGGCTGGTCTCGAACTCCTGGCCTCAAGTGATTCTTCCACCTCTGCCTCTTAAAGTACTGGGATAATAGGTGTGAGCCACAATGCCTGGTCGTGTTTTTATATCCTTTTGGTTAAATGATCTCTTTATCATTATATAATGGTTTCTTTCTTTTTTTCTCCACACTGTTTTCCATAGTGGCTGTACGAGTTTATATTCCAACCAGCAGTGTAGAAGTGTTCCCTGTTCACCGCATCCATGCCAACATCCATTGTTTTGATTTTTTTTTTTAATTATTATGGCCATTCTTGCAGGAGTAAAGTGGTATCACATTGTGGTTCTGATTTGCATTTCCCTGATCATTAGTGATGTTGAGCATTTTTTCATATGTTTGTTGGCCATTTGTATATCTTCTTTTGAGAATTGTCTATTCATTTCCTTAGCCCACTTTTTGATGGGATTGTTTGCTTTTTTCTTGCTGATTTGTTTGAGTTCATTGTAGATTCTGGATATTAGTTCTTTGTCAGACACATAGATTGTGAAGATTTTTCTCCCACTCTGTGGGTTATCTGTTTACTCTGCTGACTGTTCCTTTTACCATGCAAAAGCTCTTCAGTTTAATTAAGACCCAGCAATTTATCTTTGTTTTTACTGTATTTGCTTTTAGGTTCTTGGTCATGAAATCCTTTCCTAAGCCAATCTCTAGAAGGGGTTTTCCAATGTTATCTTCTAGAATTTTTATATTTTCAGGTCTTATATTTAAGTCCTTGATCCATCTTGAGTTGATTTTTGTATAAGGTTAGAGATGAGGATCCAGTTTCATTTTCCTACATGTGACTAGCCAATTATCCCAGCACCGTTTGTTGAAAGGTTGAAAACCGTTATGTTTTTGTTTGCTTTGTCAAAGATCACTTGGCTGTAAGTATTTGGGTTTTTTTCTGGTTTCTCTATTCTGGTCTATTGGTCTATGTGCCTTTTTAAAAATACCAGTATCATGCTGTTTTGATCGCTATGGCCTTATAGTTTGAAATCAGGTAATGTGATACCTCTAGATTTGTTTATTTTGCTTAGTCTTGCTTTGGCTATGCGGGCTCTTTTTTGTTTCCATATGAATTTTAGAATTTTTTTTCTAATTCTGTGAAGAATGATGGTGGTATTTTGATGGGAACTGCGTTGAATTTGTAGATTGCTTTTGGCAGTATGGTCATCTTTACAATATTATTCTATCCATCCTTGAGCATGAGATGTGTTCCCATTTGTTTGTGTCATCTATGATTTCCTTCAGCATTTTTTGGCAGTTTCCCTTGTAGAGGTCTTTCATCTCCTGGGTTAGGTATATTCCTAAGTATTTTATTTTTTGCAGCTATTGTGAAAGGGGTTGAGTTCTTGATTTGTTTCTCAGTTTGGTTGCTGTTGGTGTATAGCAGAACTACTGATTTGTGTACATTAATTTTGTATCCAGAAACTTTGCTGAATTATTTTATTAGCTCTAGGAGTTTTTTGGAGGAATCATTAAGGTTTTCTGGGTAAACAATTATATCATCAGCAAACAGAGATAGTTTGACTTCCTCTTTACTGATTTGGATGCCCTTGATTTATTTCTCTTATCTGGTTGCTCTGGCTAGCATTTCCAGTACTGTGTTGAAGAGGAGTGGTGAGAGTGGGCATCCTTGTTCCAGTTCTCAGGGGGAATGCTTTCACTTTTCCCCATTCAGTATTATGTTGGCTGTGGGTTTGTCAAAGATGTCTTTTATTACATGGAGGTATGTCCTTTGTATGCCGATTTTGCTGAGAGTTTTAATCATAAAGGGATGCTGGATTTTGTTGAATGCTTTTCCTGCATCTGTTGAAATGATTATGTGATTTTTGTTTTTAATTATGTATATGTGGTGTATCACATTTATTGACTTGAGTATATTAAACCACCCCTACATTCCCGTTATGAAACCCACTTGATCAAGGTGGATTGTCTTTTTGATATGTTGTTGGATTCTGTTAGCTAGCATTTTGTTAAGGATTTTAGCATCTATATTCGTCAGGGATATTGGTCTGTAGTTTTCTTTTTTGGTGATGTCCTTTCTTGGTTTTGGTATTAGGGTGATACTGGCTTCATAGCATGACTTAGGAGGGTTCCCTCTTTCTCTGTCTTGTGGAATAGTGTCAATAGGATTAATGCCAATTCTTCTTTGAATGTTTGGTAGAATTCTGCTGTGAATCTGTCTGGTCCTGGACTTTTTTTTTGTTGATAATTTTTAAATTACCATTTCAATCTTGCTGCTTATTATTGGTCTGTTCAGGTTATCTAATTCTTCCTGATATAAGGTAGGAGGGTTGTATCTTTCCAGGAATTTATGCATTTCTTCTAGGTTTTCTAGTTTATGTGCATTGAAGTGTTCATAGTAGCCTTGAATGATCTTTTGTATTTCTGTGGTATCAGTTGTAATATCTCCTGTTTCATTTCTTATTGAACTTATTTGCATTTTCTCTCTTCTTTTCTTAGTTAATCTTGCTTATGGTCTATCAATTTTATTTATCTTTTCAATGAACCAGGTTTTTGTTTCATTTATTGTTTGTATTGTTTTTTGTTTTAATTTCACTTAGTTCTGCTTTGATCTTGGTTATTTCCTTTCTCCTGCTAGGTTTGGGTTTGGTTTATTCTTGTTTCTCTAACTCCTTGAGGTGTTACCTTAGATTGTCTGTGCTCTTTCAGACAATTTGATGTAGGCCTTTAGGGCTATGAACTTTCCTCTTAGCACTGCCTTTGCTGTATCCCAGAGATTTTGATAGGTTTTGTCAGTATGTCATTCAGTTCGAAGAATTCTTTAATTTCAATCTTGATTTCATTTTTGACCCAATGATCATTCAGAGGCCGGGTGTGGTGGCTCAAGCCTGTAATCCCAGCACTTTGGGAGGCCGAGACGGGCGGATCACGAGGTCAGGAGATCAAGACCAGCCTGGCTAACACGGTGAAACCCCGTCTCTACCAAAAAAGACAAAAAACTAGCTGGGCGAGGTGGCGGGCGCCTGTAGTCCCAGCTACCCGGGAGGCTGAGGCAGGAGAATGGCGTGAACCCGGGAGGCAGAGCTTGCAGTGAGCTGAGATCCGGCCACTGCACTCCAGCCTGGGCGACAGAGCGAGACTCCGTCTCAAAAAAAAAAAAAAAAAAAGATCATTCAGGAGCAGGTTATTTAATTTCAAACTGGTCACCTTCCATCCCACCCCCCTCACCCCCGCCCCAGAGCATGATCCTACCTGCAAATGATCAAAGTTAGTTTTAGAACCACATGAGTAAACAAGCTATTTAGATAAACTACTCTACATTCCTGTTAATTACCCTTGCTATAGCTCAAAGAGGATTAGGCTGCCTTCAGCCCTAACTCTATCCTGAAGCTTTTGCAAAAACTTTTTGGCCTTCCAAGAAGGTTTGTGTTTTATTTTATAATTTTCCCCACCATTCTGATTGAACACCTACATCTCTCCCTTTTCTGTTTTCTGCATCAGGTCTTATGGATTGGAGAGTGCAGATGTATGCAGCAACAGGTTTGTCAGGAGTGGCAGTCATTGCTCTTTTTCTGGCTTTGCATCCTAGAATTAGTAAGTAGCATAAGACAATCATGAGTATAATTAGCAACATTTTTTCTAGTCAAAGAGTGACTCCCAGGGGTGGGGATCTAAACAGGAGAGATGATCTTGCACACCCTTCCATATGGCTGTTTGTTGGGTGTGTAGATCTACAGTGTGAAGGGATTCTAAAATTTTAGTTTTAAGTTGTTTTATGTCTGCTGTTAAATTATCATGAAAGGTTCCCCAGAGGTGTTGTTTCACCTCATCCCAACTGTGCATTGATTGATTCCATGGTAGAGAAGTGACTCACATATGCTTATGCTCCCAGTTGCAGTTTAATTGCTGTTGGAATGCCAGTGCATCTTGTCGCTCCCCACATATTTCAAAGCAGCCTCAAGGGCTTGCAGACATGCAAGAATTTTTTGATCTATACCCTGCTATAAGAGAAGTTCATTAGACACATTTTTGGCCAGGTTATCTACAAAGGCAACTGTTTGTACTGACTCAGTAATAGATGCCACAGCAATGCTAGCAGTTGCTAGGATGACTATGGCTGAGACTATAAAGGCCATAAATGTAGCTATGAGTCTTTTGTGTCTGACCTGGGACAGGGCATGGTCTAAGGTGGCAAGGGCAGAGGATCTTTGCCAATCACATGTCAAATTGACTGGTATGAATGCCTCAGATTGTCTCCTTAATACCATGACACTAGTAATATTTAGATCAGATATATTGTAATTAGTGATACATGAGGCAAACCAAGCCTGTCCCTGCACCTGGGTCACAAATGTGGAGTTTTGGGGTGAAATAGAAATATTGGTTCCCATAAAGAAAACATGGATGGGTAGTGCAAATCAGCTGTAACTGATCAGTATGATGGTTATACTATTGTTACTGGAATTATGATATGCTCCATGCCAGGTGTCAAGGGAGGTGCCAAGATGTCCCAAGTGCCATAAAGTGTCTTGGGGTGGCATGGACTTTACTTGGGGTCTGGGATATTCCATCCCCCCATTGACCCAAATCATAGGCGAATGGGACATGGCTATGAAACTGTGATTGATGCCTTGACAGATGAGGACATCAGTAAGGCTGCCCTGCAAATGGCTGTGGGGACTCCAGTCTAAGATGTTATCATTGCCCAACTGGAGGCTGTGGGTTTGTGCCCCGTGACAGACCTCCCAGCTAAAGTGAAATCCATTACTTTCCCAGTTTTGCCCTTTAGCACAGGAAGGAATGTTTGGGAAAGCAGCATTGATTGCATTACCTGGTTTGAGGCTACCTGCAACTAAGGCTGTTAAGACATTTTCTTTGCCATGATGTGGCCATAATTGTGTTTGGGCAGATACACAGTAAGTGTTAGAACCTTTTTAACTTACACACAGTGGGAAGATGGTGGAGTGATATGTAGTGTTATCTGGCACCTTAGTCTAATGTGTGCCATTACTTAGGGACCCCACTGGGTGTAAATCTATCCCTCCTAGCCAAGCAGTTATGTTATTATAGGCTGGGAAGAGGGTGTCTGCCCAGGTGACAGGGCGAAAGAAAGGTAGGTCTAAGATATGAGCCAGTAGAGTGTAGCAGGTACAGGTTGCAGACAAAGGGAGAGCATAGAAAGGATCAATACCCTACATGAGTTGCAATGTACAACAGAGAGCATAGCAAGGAACAAATTATCTGAAGTAAATGGTGTCTGCGTCCGGAGCAGAATTTGTTCTGTCTCCTGAGTTATTCTCTTCAGCATCCCCCAGGTGACGTCTGGGGCTTGTGTCATCCACGGAAGCCTCATTGTCTGGGGCTGCAGATCCTGCAGGGTCAGTTCCTTCATCTCTGATACCAGGTTGGGTCCTAGCCATGCCATGGTATGGTTTAATGCATCATGCTGGAATCCAAAGAGGACCTGAGGGGGTGTGGACACAAGCATACCCTCTTCCCCACATTAACAATTCATTTGGACCACACCATTCGTTACTGTTTACATCTTTCCATAGAACTGCAGGTTTTATGTCTTGAGAGGTTTTAGCAAAGTGTTTTTCTACTGCTGATTAAAATTTGTCATCTAAATTTAGAAAATTAAGGGTAAATAAGGCTTGTGCCAATAGTGTTGGGGGGTCTTTACTCATACTTCCCCTTTCTGGCTGTTTTCTGAGCATATTTTTAAGGGTGGAGTGGGCACGTTCTACTATGGCTTGTCCTTGGGGGTTGTATGGGTTGCCTGTGGAATGTTGGATATTCCACGTGTGACAAAATTGTTGAAATTGTGAGCTGGCATAAGCTGGACCATTTTCGGTTTTAATTTTTTAATTTTTGTGGGCTGCCCCATAAATGCAAAACTTAAAAGATGTTTAATGACATACTGAGGGGTGTTTGCACTAATTAGATGAGTGTTGGTATCAACAGATACATGTACATATCTAAGTTTTCCAAATGCAGGGACACGTGTAACATCTGTTTGCCATAACTGATGAAGTTCTAATCCTCTAGGGTTAACACCTGTGGAAGAAGGCCAGTGAGCTGGCAATCTGGGCATTGTAGGATAATTTGTTTAGCCAGCCTCTGGGTAAGTTCAAATTGTTTAGATAAGTTTCTTCAATTTTGGTGGAAAAATTGATGTGATTGGGTGGCTTGGTCAAGCAGTGATGTCATAACTTGTAGGTCTTGTTCATTGCCATAAGCCACTGGGCCAGGCAGAAAGCTGTGGGCTTGAATGTGTGTGATAAAAATAGGATGTGTACATTGATCTAGCAATTGCTGAAGTCGAAGAAGAAGAGCACACAGGGTGGGCTTGAGAGTGGACTTAATTAAGGCTGTTTCAGGGTTCTGCAATAAATAGTGTAAGCCAAGTCATTTACAATATTTATGGGCTGAGTGGAAAAAGTCTCCTGATATTGGAAAAAGGCCAATATCAGGGCCCCAATCTCAGCTCTCTGAGTACTAGTAAACCCAGATCAAGTGATTGAATTATGTGGTCTCCACCAGACTGCCGCTTTTCCATGTTTACCAGAACCATCAGTAAACAGTGTTAAAGCATTAGGTATGGGGGAGTGAACTATTTTTGTGGGCAAGATTACCAGGGTATGAGATAAGAAATAAAGGAGTTTATCAGCAGGAAGTATGTGCCCTATTTGTCCTGTGTAATCAGAGAAAGCTATTTGCAGATCGATAGATACTGGCAATACTGCTTCAAATTGCTTCTTACTTAAAGGAATCCTGATGGCATCAGGGTCATAACCTCGTAACTGGGTGATTGCATCGTTTGTGGCCTGAATAGATGATTTTAGTAAGTAACTGACTATAGGAAGATAGTGTTTTAGTCCCGGTATGTCAGCAAAAAACCCATTCTAGGAAGCGTAGCCCGGGGCCACCTGTCCTATTAACCCTGTAGGGGAGTGTTTGGTAAGAAAGATGAACAATTAGATTGAATAGCGTCAATGCAATCTAGCTGCCTCTGAGAGATGGCTTGTTCTATTTCCTCGATTTCCCTTTTTGCTGCAGGGGTTAAATATCTGGTAGAATCCAGGGCTGGATTGCCTTTTAAGATAGAAAACAGGTTTTGTAGTTTATCAGTAGGAATCCCCAAAGTGGAGTGGAGCCAGTTAATATCGCACAGTAATTTCTGATAATCATTTAAGGTGTGTAAGTTGCTAGTATTTAATTTAACCTTCTGAGGTCTTACTGACAAGAAAGTTAGTATGTACCCAAGATATTTCCAAGGAGAGGACATTTGTACTTTTTCAGGTACAATGATTAAATCTCTTAGCTGTGTATTCTTTACGACAGAGGACTATAAATTTAAAAGTATTGGCTCCGTTGGGGCTGCTAGTAGAAAATCATCCATAAAATGAATAATCTTGCAATCAGGAAATTCTTTTCTACTAGGGAGCAAGGCTTGATTTACATGATACTGACACATGGTAGGACTATTTATCATTCCATGAGGAAGCACTTTCCAATGAAATTGACAAGCTGGCTTTTCTTTATTGATAGCTGGTATTATAAATGCGATTTTTTCTCTGTCCTGTTCTGCTAGGGGAATCATATGAAAACAATCTTTTAAGTCAATAATGATTATAGGCCAATCTTGAGGAATTGCCGTGGGGGAAGGGAGTCCCTGCTGAAGGGGTCCCATAGGTTGCAAATTGGCATTAATAGCACATAGGTCATGCAAAAGTCTTCATTTCCCAGACTTTTTGGGAATGACAAAAATGGGTGAATTCCAAGGGCTGTTAGATAATTCAACATGCCCAGCTTTCAGTTACTCCTCAACTAATTCATGGGCCCTCTGTAATTTCTCTCCCTTCAGAGGCCACTGTTCTACCCAAATCGGATGTTGAGAGAGCCACGTCAGGGGTAGGGGAGGAATAATAACAGTGGCCATTGTTAGAAAGGAGTCTGCAGAGTAACCCCCCATTGGGCTAATAGGTCCCATCCCCAAAGATTAACAGGGATGGGCATGATTAGAGGTTGTATAACTACCTTTCTTCCTTCTGAATCACAGCATGTTAGGGGGTGTGTGCTCTGCCTGGCCGTGTGTGCCTCCATGGTGCTGACAATTTTCTGTTTCTTAGTGACCCAAAGCCAAGTTTCTGACAAATTTTGATCACTAATGATTGAAATGTCCACCCCTGTGTCCAATAAGCCAGTAAAATTCTTATTTCCAATTTTTTCATGGGTCCCTGATCAGTGATTAATTGATTCCAATATACTGCTGTGTCTCCTGTGCTCCCAAAACTTCCCTTTCCCCTTTCCTTTCCATAGGCATTGGGGACCCAGTGTGATAAAATCAGTAACTGAGCTATCTTTGACCCAGGGGGAAGAATATGCAGACCTTTACAGTCCATCATAACCAATATCTCCCCCTGATAATCACTATCAATTACCACGGTGAGCACATTAATTCCTTTACTGGATAGGCTAGACCACCCCAGGACTAATCCCAGAGGCAGCGGACCCCAGATCCCAGTTGCAACCCTTTTAAGGTCTTTTCCTTCTTTTAGCACTAATTCGCTGGGGCAGAGTAAGTCCAGTCCTGTGTTCCCAGTGGTGGCTGCTCTGAGAGAGAGGACTGTGGGCTTCCCATCTGACTGAGGAAAGCTGCTGGCATTGCTCCAGCTGGGAGTGGGGCCTGGGGCTGGCCCCTCATGAAATTGCCTGACTGGTTTTTTATGGGGTTGGTGTTTTTTATCAAATTTAGACCTGCAATGTTTTGCCCAATGTTTCCCCTTCCTACATCGGGGACATATAGAAGGGGGTTCTTTCCCTGAGTTACTGTGGTCTCTACTATGGGGGCATTCCCTCTTTATATGACTTGGCTCTCCACATAGAAAACAATTTGGGTTTCTTTCCCTTTTCACTTTAGGAGGCCTTAATGCCATAGTCAATATTTTGGCTTTGTGTGTCTCGGTTCCTACCAGCTGACACGCTCATATAAGCTCCCCGACTGTGGCTGCCTTTCCTCTGATTGCCTGCGGGCAAACCACATTAAGTTTCAAAAGTCAATTGCAACAATAAGATATCAGCAGCTTGGGTGTGACTAATTTGTCTCTTAATTGCCTGGATTAACCAATTGATAAACTCAACAAATGGCTCCCGAGGCCCTTGTCGAACATTTACGAAAGATCCCTGTTGAACTCCGCTTTTGGGAATTCGGTCCCAAGCCCTGAGAGCACACACAGACACTTGAGCATAGGCCTGGGGATCAAAATCTAGTTGTTGTACATTGGCATGAGGACCCCTCCCCTGGAGCAGATCAGTTGTTATGTCTTACCCGGCTGCCTGATTCTGCTTGGCTTGTTCGCACCACTCATTGTATTCTGCCTTCCAGAGGAGGTATTGGCTAGGCTCCAAAGTTGTTTTAGCTAGCATTGACCAGTCCCATGGGGTCATACGGAAGTGGCCTTTCAAGGCCTCAATCATTCCTTTCATAAATGGGCTAGCGGCTCCATTTTCTTTAATGCTTTTTCTTAGCTCTTTATAAGCGTTAAAAGAAACGAGTTTATGTACCTGATTGCTATGTCGGTCTTGCGTTACTGGGCAGGCTAAAAGCTCCCCCTCTAATGCTGCTTGCTTAAGACAAGGCCCCATAGCTGGAATGTGTTTCTTGTCTTTTTTCCTACTTATTGGAGGAAGGGGCTCAGGCAAAACCTCCATTTCCTCTTTGTTATTTTGGCCTGGTGATAGTGGGGCTGAGGGAAAAGGAGGCAGCAAGGCAGGTGATATTTCCTCCTCCTTCCCCTTTTTAGACTTTTCTGTGTCTAATGGGACCAAAACTGTCCTTACTAGAGCCCATAGTGTTAAAGATGATGCTGGGACCTGTTGCCCTTGTGCATAATGCTGTTTAAGATTTCTCCCTACTTGTTCCCCGAGTTCTACATGTAGCATGCCTTCTTTCGGGAGCCATGGATTATGGTTTACTACAGTTTGCATTAGGTCTCTTAACTGAGCCTGGGAAACTGAGGCTCCACTAGCCTTAAGCAGCTGTTTCAACACTTTTATATACTGTTTCTGATGAGCTGATAACTGTTGTCCCATGATGAAACCTCAGCCTGAATAATCTCCCCTGAACTTGGAGATCCCAAGTGGGCACCAATGACTTACTGATTACTCACTGACCACATGGTCCTTTTCACTTTTGTTTTCGAGGGGTCTGTCGTGCTTCCTTCACAGTGTTGGTCACAGCGGGGTCACCACCTGTGTGGGTCTGTCCTGCAGACCCTGACTCAACGATGGATGAATACGTACACGGACACAGATATTATGCTTGTCATTCCAGCTGAGGGTTCAGGCCACTTACAGACTCTAAGAAGGGTGCTGTCACCCGCGGCCCTGACTCTCTGGCCCTCCCAGCATTTATTCATTACATATTAAATGACAAAAGTCTCAGGTAAACACCATTAGAGGGTAATCAACCTGGTCGCCTTCCTCCAATCCCCTCCCTACAGAGCACTATGCTGCCTGCAGATGATCAAAGGTTAGTTTTAGAACCACATGAGTAAACAAGCTATTTAGATAAACTACTCTACATTCCTATGTTAATTACCCTTGCTATAGCTCAAAGAGGATTAGGCTGCCTTCAGCCATAACTCTATCCTGAAGCTTTTGCAAAAACCTTTTGGCCTTCCAAGAAGGTTTGTGTTTTATTTTATAATTTTCCCTACCATCTTGACTGAACCCCTAGAGATTTCCAGTTTTATTCCACTGTGGTCTGAGAGAGTGCTTCATATAATTTCAATTTTCTTAAATTTATTGAGGCTCGTTTTGTGGCCTATCATATGGTCTATCTTGGAGAAAGTTCCATGCACTGTTGAATAGAATGTTTATTCTGCGATTGTTGCATGGAATGTTCTGTATGTATCTCTAAGTCCATTTGTTCCAGGGTATAGTTTAAATCCATTGTTTCTTTGTTAACTGTCTTGATGACCTGTCTAGTGCTGTCAGTGGAGTATTGAAGTCCCCACTATTATTGTGTTGCTGTCTATCTCATTTCTTAGGTCTATTAGTAATTATTTTATAAATTTGGGAGCTCCAGTGTTAGGTGCATATATGTTTAGGATTGTGATATTTTCCTGTTGGACATGTCCTTTTATCATTATATAATGTCCCTCTTTGTCCTTTTAAACTGCTGTTGCTTTTTTTTTTCCTATTAATCATGCCACATTATTTTTAATTATGTACAAAGATTTAACATGTCACCCAAGGACCATTTCAGCCACTGCTCTATTTGGCCCCCAGTCTTTTGTCTCTCTCTTCAGCAATAGTGAGACAGATACCATTTCCTCAGGGAAGAGAAATCCATGGTTTGTTGCCCTTGCCAATTACAAAAATGTTGGAAAGTTGAGTGGCAAAGCTGGTGCCATTGACATCTTTCACGTGAACCACGTCAAAAGATCCAGGGTGCCTCTCTCTGTTGGTGATCATACCAGTTCTTCCCAGGATAGCACCTCCAGTCACCACACATAGGTTACCAGTGTACCAGTGTCAAACTTGATGAAACCAGTAATCTTGCCAGTCTCCAAATCAATCTGAATGGTATCATTTACCTTGATGAGGGGATCAGGGTAGTGGATGCTGCGAGCATCACGAGTCACCAGATGAGGGATTTCTTTTGTGCCCGCAAAGATTTTTCTCACTTTGCCCCATTTGTACTTAGCTTCCTCAGGTGTAATACGATGTACAGCAAAGTGACCCTTGGTGTCATAGGTCAGATAGAAATTATCTCCCATCTTGTCAATGCTGATGACATCCATGAATCCAGCAGGGTAGGTTATATCAGTTCGGAACTTGCCATCAACCTTAATGAACCCCTGCATGCAAATCTTTACTTCATCTCCTGTCAGGGCATTCTTAAGTCTGTTCCTTAGGAAAATGATGAGGGGGAGACACTCTCTCAACTTGTGATGGCTGGTGGATGGACAAGGAGCAAACACACTGGTCAATTTATCCAGCATCCAATGTTTTGGAGCTGCGACCCACTTCAGATGCTTCTTGGGACCACAAGCCATGGCTGCATTAGGCAAGGAAAGAGGACCTCTCTCTTCCAGTGTGCGTAGAAATTCTAAACTGCTGTTACTTTAAAGTTGGTTTTGTCTGATATAAGAATAGCTATTCCTTCTTATTTTTGGTGTCCATTTGCATGAAATGTCTTTTTCCATCCCTTTACCTTAAGTTTATATGAGTCCTTATGTGTTAGATGAATCTCTTGAAGGTAGCAGGTGGTTGGTTGGCGAATTCTTATCCATTCTGCCATTCTGTATCTTTTTTTTTTTATTTTTAGATGGAGTTTCGCTCTGTTGCCCAGGCTGGAGTGCAATGGCATGATCTCAGCTCACTGCAACCTCCGCCTCCCGGGTTCAAGCAATTCTCCTGCCTCAGCCTCCTGAGTAGCTGGGATTACAGGTGTGTGCCACTACAACTGGCTAATTTTTGTATTTTAGTAGAGATGGGGTTTCACTATGTTGGTCAGGCTGGTCTCAAACGCCTGACCTCGTAACCCGCCCAACTCAGCCTCCCAAAGTGCTGGGATTACAGGTGTGAGCCACTGCACCTGGCCCATTCTGTTTCTTTTAAGTGGAGCATTTAGGCCATTTACATTCACTGTTAGTATTGCAATGTGAGATACTATTCCCTTCATTGTGTTATTTGCTGCTTGTATACCTTGGGTTTTTGTTTTTGTTTTTTAAGTTGTATTTTTGTTTTGTAGGTCCTGTGAGATTTATGCTTTTTAAGAGGTTCTGTTTTGATTTGTTTGCCGGATTTGTTTCAACATTTAGAGCTCCTTTTAGCTATTCTTTTTATATATATATATAATTATATACATGTATATAATTATTGTTATTATACTTTAAGTTCTAGGGTACATGTGCACAATGTGCAGATTTGTTACATATGTATACATGTGCCATGTTGGTGTGCTGCACCCATTAACTCTTCATTTACATTAGGTATATCTCCTAATGCTATCCCTACCTCTTCCCAACCCCATGATAGGTCCTGGGGTGTGTTGTTCCCCGTCCCGTGTCCAAGTGTTCTCATTGTTCAGTTCCCCCTATGAGTGAGAACATGCAGTGTTTGGTTTTCTGTCCTTGCAATAGTTTGCTGAGAATGATGGTTTCCAGCTTCATCCATGTCCCTACAAAGGACATGAACTCATCCTTTTTTATGGCTGCATAGTATTCCATGGTGTATATGTGCCACATTTTCTTAATCCAGTCTATCATTGATGGACATTTGGGTTGGTTCCAAGTCTGCTATTGTGAATAGTGCCGCAATAAACATACGTGTGCATGTGTCTTTATAGCAGCATGATTTATAATCCTTTGGGTATATACCCAGTAATGGGATGGCTGGGTCAAATGGTATTTCTAGTTCCAGATCCTTGAGGAATCACCACACTGTCTTCCACAATGGTTGAACTAGTTTACAGTCCCACCAACAGTGTAAAATTGTTCCTGTTTCTCCACATCCTCTCCAGCACCTGTTGTTTCCTGACTTTTTAATGATTGCCATTCTAACTGGTGTGAAATGGTATCTCATTGTGGTTTTGATTTGCATTTCTGTAATGGCCAGTGATGATGAACATTTTTTCATGTTGGCTGCATAAATGTCTTCTTTTGAGAAGTGTCTGTTCATATCCTTTGCCCACTTTTTGATGGGGTTGTTTGATTTTTTTTCTTATAAATTTGTTTAAGTTCTTTGTAGATTCTGGATATTAGCCCTTTGTCAGATGGGTAGATTGCAAAAATTTTCTCCCATTCTGTAGGTTGACTGTTCACTCTGATGGTAGTTTCTTTTGCTGTGCAGAAGCTCTTTAGTTTAATTAGATCCCATTTGTCAATTATGGCTTTTGTTGCCGTTGCTTTTGGTGTTTTAGACATGAAGTTCTTGCCCATGCCTATGTCCTGAATGGTATTGTCTAGGTTTTCTTCTAGGGTTGTTATGGTTTTAGGTCTAACATTTAAGTATTTAATCCATCTTGAATTAATTTTCGTATAAGGTGTAAGGAAGGGATCCAGTTTCTTAGCTGTTCTTGTAATGGTAGCTTGGTAGTGGTGAATTCTCTCAGCATTTGCTTGCCTGGAAAAGACTATCTTTCCGTCATATATGAAGCTCAGTTTCACTGGATACAGAATTCTTGGCTGCTAATTGTTTTGTTTGAGGAGGCTGAAAATAGGCCCCAATCCTGTCTAGCTTGCAGAATTTCTGCTGAGAAATCTGCTGTTAATCTGACAGGTTTTCCTTTATAGGTTACCTGGTGCTTTTTTCTCACAGCTCTTTTTTTTTTTTGAGACTGAGTCTGGCTCTGTCGCCCAGGCTGGAGTGCGGTGGCCGGATCTCAGCTCACTGCAAGCTCCGCCTCCCGGGTTCACGCCATTCTCCTGCCTCAGCCTCCCGAGTAGCTGGGACCACAGGCGCCCGCCACTTCGCCCGGCTAGTTTTTTGTATTTTTTAGTAGAGACGGGGTTTCACCGTGTTAGCCAGGATGGTCTCGATCTCCTGACCTCGTCTCACAGCTCTTAAGATTCTTTCCTTCATCTTAAATTTAGATAACCTGATGGCAGTGTGTCTAGGTGATGATCTTTTGCGATGAATTTCCCAGGTGTTCTTTGTGCTTCTTGTGTTTGAATATCTAGGTCTCTAGCAAGGCCAGGGAAATTTTCCTCAATTATTCCCTCAAATATGTTTTCCAAACTTTTAGATTTATCTTCTTCCTCAGGAATGCTGATTATTCTTAGGTGAATGGATTGGTTTAACATAATCGTAGACTTCTTAGAGGCTTTGTTCACATTTCTTATTCTTTTTTGTTTGTCTTTGTTGGATTGGGTTACTTTGAAGACATTATCTTCGAACTCTGAATTTCTTTCTTCTACTTACTCGATTCTATAGTTGAGACTTTCCAGAGCATTTTGCATTTCTATAAGTGTTTCTATTGTTTCCCTGAAGTTTTGATTATTTTTTATTTATGCTATCTATTTCATTGAATGTTTCTCCCTTTACTTCTATAATTTTTTTGGTTTCCTTACATTGGGCTTTGCCTTTCTCAGGTGCCTCCCTGATTGGCTCAATACCTAAACTTCTGAATTCTTTTTCAGGTAAATCAGGGATTCCTTCTTGGTTTGTGTCCATTGCTGGTGAGCTGGTGTGATTTTCTGGGTGTGTTAACGAACCTTGTTATGTCATAGTACCAGTTGGTTTTCTGATTCCTTCTCATTTGGGTAGGCTCTGTCAGAGGGAAGGTCTAGGGCTGAAGGCTGTTGTTCAGATTTTTTTGTCCCACAGGGTGTTCCCTTGATGTAGTACTCTTCCCCTTTTCCTATGGATGTGGCTTCCTGAGAGCTGAGCTGAAGTGATTGTTATCTCTCTTCTGGATCTAGCCACCCAGCAAGTCTACCAGGCTCCAGGCTGGTACTGGGGGTTGTCTGCACAGAGTCCTGTGATGTGAACTGTCTGTGGGTCTCTCAGCCAGGGATACCAGCACAATATTTGGGGTATCTCCTGGGTCCTGCAGGAGTAATCTGCTTCCTTCAGAGAGTCTGTGGGTCCCCTTGGGTTTCCTGATTTAGTTCTGCAGTTGTTCTGGAGCAAAAATTAATAATCCGAGCCTCCACATGCTTCTCTGTCCATCTGAGTCGGAGCTGCAATCTAGTGCTACGGCCCGTCTGCCACGATCTGACAACTCCGCCCTTTGTTTCTTTGTAAAGTTTTTGACTTAATGTCTATTTTATCTAAGTATAGCTACTCCTGCTTTTTTCTTTTTTTTTTTTGGGTTTCCACGTACATGGAATTTCTCTTTCCATCCCTTCACTTTCAGTCTGTATGTCATTATAGGTGAAGTAAGTTTCTTATAGGTAACATATAGTTATGTTGTAGAAGTTATGAAGAAATTATTTTAGGCAGGTAGAGAGGAAAAACGGTCCTTGGGAAGTTTTCATTTTTTATTAAGGAGATTGTCCTTCCTAATGGTGTCTTCCTGGTTGAAAATTAGTTGACTGTATATACTTGGGTTTACATCTGGGCTCTCTGTTTTGTTCCATTGGTCTTTGTGTGTGTTTTTATGTCACTCTCACATTGTTTTGAATTATTCTGGCTTTATAATGGATCTTGGGATCGGGTAGTATGATGCCTCCAGCTTTGTTGTTTTGCTTAGATTTGCCTTGGCTATTTGGAGTCTTTTGTGGTTCCATACAAAAATTTTTTATTTTTTTTCTATTTGAAAAATGTCATTGGAATTTTGACAGATTGCATTGAATGTGTAGTCATCCATTTTTGAGTGGTATTTTTGCTTGATGTAAATTTTGAGGTTGACAAGCTTTTATTTCAGTATTTGGAAGATGCTGTTACATTGTCTTCTTTTTCCCATTGTTTCTAATTGGAAAGAGAAATTACCTCTGTTATTTCTCTACATTTAATACATTGCATGTCACATTCTTTTTTTCTCTTTTTCTTTTGTTTTGAGATGGAGTTTCACTCTTGATGGCCAGGCTGGAGTGCAATGGCGTGATCTTGGCTCACTGCAACCTCCGCCTCCCAGGTACAAGCGATTCTCCTGCCTCAGCCTCCCAAGTAGCTCGGATTACAGGCATGCACCACCATGCCCTGCTCATTTTTTTATATTTAGTAGAGACGGGCTTTCACCATGTTAGGCTGGTCGCAAACTTCTGACCTCAGGTGATCCACCTGCCTCAGCCTCCCAAAGTGCTGGGATTACAGTCATGTGCTGCTGTGCCCTGCCAATGTCACTTTCTTCTGAGTATTTTGAGTATTTTCTATCTTTGATCTTCAGCAGTTTGACTATGATGTGTATAGGTTTGATTTCCTTTTGATGTATTCTTGTAGGAGTTCCCTAAGCTTCTTGGATTTGTAGGTTGATGTTTTTCATGAAATATGGGAAAATTTCAGGCACTATTTATTCACAAAAATTTTTTTTCTGCCCTATTGTCTCTCTGTTCTCCTTAAAACCACATTTTCAGGCCGGGCACAGCGGCTCACACCTGTAATCCCAGCACTTTGGGAGGCCGAGGTGGGTGGATCACTTGAGGTCAGGAGTTTGAGACCAGCCTGGCCAACATGGTGAAACCCCATCTCTACTAAAAATACAAAAATTAGCCAGCTTTGGTGGTGCATGCCTGTAGTCCCAGCTAACCCGGAGGCTGAAGGAGGAGAATCACTTGAACTCGGGAGGTGGAGTTAGCGGTGAGCCAAGATTGTACCACTGTACTCCAGCCTGGGCGACAGAGAGAGAGATTGTCTCAAAACAAACAAAACCATACATTTTCCTTTAATTCTTTAAACACTTTCGTTTCTTTGTACATATTTAAAATAGCTGCTTCAAAGTCTTTGGGGCATCTCAAGGTTAGTTTTTATTGACTTTTTTCTCTGGACTCTGGGGCATAGTTTCCTTTCTTTTCATGTCTAGTGGTTATTTATTTATTTATTTATTTATGAGACAGGATCTAGCTCTGTTTTCCAGGCTAGTCTTGAACTCTTAACTTCAAGTGAACCTTATGAATAGCTGGGATTACAGGCATGGGCCATCACACCCAGCTTGTAATTTTTTTATTGTATTCTTTATATAGTGGGTGAATTGTGATAGATTCTGAATTCTGTTTTCTTGTTCTGAAAAGTTGATAGTTTTTATTCATGTAGGCACTTCAAAGATAATCATCTTGACTATGTGGTAAGTGCCAGGTTTATTCTGAGTCTAATTTAGTAGAACATAACCTCCAAAATTTCCCCCTGTGGATCGTATGGGTTTAGTTTTAGGCTTTGTGGGCCTTACTCTAGGGCACAGTTCTTCATTCTCAGGGGGCCTTTTCTGGTATCTAAGCTGGATGTCTGGAGTATCAGGTTTTGGTGCTCCACTCTAGCTGGGCTGGGACTCCAGCATCCTCCAGCACTTCTTAGCTTCTAGTATCTCTGTTCTCTTTCAACGTAGTAGCTACTGCTTTCTGGCAAATTGCATATAGTGTTGCACTGTACATAAGCCCTTGGCAAAGACCTCACAGGGAACTCTCACATGGGCTTTTGCAAGATAATGTCAAGCCTGACAAGAAAAAAATGGATCTCTTTTAAGATCCAGTTTCAGTGTATCTGCATCTACCCTGCTTTGAGTTATTATGACAAAGTGATGGAAAAAAAACCCCAAATAATGAGCTAGTCTTTGTACAGCTTTTTCCCTCTCGATCTTGTAGATTCCAGCCATTGTGACTGCCCAGAACTTTGATCTCTCCCCGCTCAGCTCAGTGGGAACACTGTGGTCTGCCTGGACGCCACTCACTGTGCTAGAGTCAGGGGAATGTCCTTAAGCAGACAGCCAGGAATTCACGCAACTTACCTCAGGAACTTCCCTTCTATTGGGGGGTGACTGTCTTGTGCTGCATTTTGTCCAGTGTCTAAAAGAAATTGCCTTACATGTATTTTGTCCAATTTTATGGTTAAGGTAGATAAGCTAGTCAGGTTGTAGTTACTCTGTTATAACTGGAAGTGGAAGTCTTAATCTCTGAACTTTATATACATACGACAAACCTGAAAATAATGAAGGAGGGCAAAGAGTATCAGCAGAAAGCTGACAATCCTAGGAGGTACCTAGCCTCTAGCTTGAATATCCGCTCATCTTCAAGACACAAAGATCATCTGCCAGCTTTGCTCAAACTATCTGAATACAGAGGAAACATCCAATGAGTGCTTTTTAGATGCAATGCTTATAAAGCATAAACATAGTATATATTTAGTAAATATTTGATAAACTAATGATAAGACATTATAACTTATACCATTTTCCATTTCTCAGCAATTCAAATAATCACCATGTACTGTGCTTTATGTCTTGTTTGGCTTTTCTGTAGGAAAACTTTGGACCTTATTGAGAAGAGGAAAACACTTAATAATTGGGCAGACGTCCTAGTGGCAGCCCACCAGAGCTCTACTGCCTTCAGACACTGTTCACACTCTCACCATTCATGTGTGTTCAGCATCTGAACTTGGCCCTGTGGCATAAAGACCCTGATGAAAGCTAATGTTTCTGTTTTCATGAAAATATTGAATCTAGGGAACACCTTAGAGGAAAAAAGCCTTTTAGGTAAGATTGGTTTGGAAATTGGGAATGACCCAGCTTGTGCCTATATATATGTGGGCCTGCAATCAACTTCTGTGGTAGGAGTTGCCTACCTGAAGGGAAACTTTTTACGTAGGATTAAAAAAAATGATACTAATTTAAAAACAAATATTTTAAATATGTTCAAAGCTAGTGAAAGTAAAAATAAACTAATTAATATTACCCCAGTATTAAGAATTTAGCACACCTACAACCATCTGATCTTCAACGAACCTGACAAAAATAAGCAATGGGGAAAGGACCCCCTATTTAATCAATGGTGCTGGGAGAACTGGCTAGCTGTATGCGGAAAATTGAAACTGAACCCTTTCCTTACACCTTATACAAAAATTAGCTCAAGATGGATTAAAGACTTAAATGTAAAACCCAAAACTACAAAATCCCTAGAAGAAAACCTAGGCAATACTATTTGGGACATAGGCACAGGCTAAGATTTTATAATGAAAATACCAAAAGCACTTGCAACACAAGCAAAAGTTGGCGAACGGGATCTAATTGAACTAAAGAGCCTCTACATAGCAAAAGAAACTACCACCAGAGCAAATAGACAACTTACAGAATGGGAGAACATTTTTGCAATCTGTCCATCTGACAAAGGTCTAATATCCAGAGTCTACAAATAACTTAAACAAATTTACAAGAAAAAACCCCATTAAAAAGTGGGCAAAGGACATGAACAGACACATCTCAAAAGAAGACATATATACGGCCAACAAACATATGAAAAGAAGCTCAACATTGCTGATCATTAGAGAAATCCAAGTCAAAACCACAATGAGATACCATCTCACACCAGTCAGAATGGCGATAATTAAAATATAAACAAAAACAAAAAAATGCAGATGCTGGCAAGGTTGTGGAGAAAAAGGAACACGTTTACACTGTTGGTGGGAGTGTAAATTAGTTTAACCATTGTGGAAGACAGTGTGGTAATTCCTCAAAGATCTAGAAGCAGAAATACCATTTGACACAGCAATACCATTACTGGGTATATGTATCCAAAGTAATATAAATCATTCTATTATAAAGATACATGGATGTGTATGTTCACTGCAGCACTATTCACAATAGCAAAGACACAGAATCAATCCAAATGTCCATCAATGATAGATGGGACAAATAAAATACTGTATCTATATATACCATGAAATACTATGCAGCCATAAAAAGAACAAGATCTTGTCATTTGCATGGATATGCATGGAACTGGAGGCCGTTATCCTTAGCAAACTAAGGCAGTAACAGAAAACCAAACACTGCATATTCTCACTTGTAAGTGTTAGTTGAATGATGAGAACACATGGACACATGGAGGGAAAAACACACACTGGGGCCTGTTGAGGAGTGGAGGGAGAGCATCAGGAAGAATAGCTAATGGATGCTGGGCTTAATATCTAGGTGATGGGATGATCTGTACAGCAAACCACCACTCCCCACGTTTACCTATGTAACAAACTTGCACATCCTGCACATGTACCCCTTAAAAGCTGAAGATAAAAAATTGTTTTTTAACGGTTTCTACCTGTAATCTCACTTTGGGAGGCTGATGCAGGAGGATCGCTTGAGCCCAGGAGTTTGAGACCAGCCTGGGCAACAAAGGGAGATCCCATCTCTACAAAAAATTAAAAATTGCTGGGCACGGCAGCTTACACCTGTAATCCCAGCATTTGGGGAGGCCAAGATGGGAGGATTGCTTGAGTCCGGGAGATCAAGATCAGCTTAGGCAATATAGTGAGACCCTGTTTCTACAAAAAAATTTAAAAATCAGCCAGGTGTGTTGGTGCGTGCCTGTAGTCTCAGCTACCTGGGAGGCTGAGGTGGGAGGATCACTTGAGCCTGCGAGGTCAAGGCTGCAGTGAGCCATGATCATGCCACTGCATCCCAGCCTGGGTAACAGAGAGAGACCCTGGCTCGGAAAAAAAAAAAAAAAAAAAAAAGGACACACAATTTTCTTGATACAGTATATTGGGTCTTACGACCCAAGTGAAAGGATAATAAATTTTAAAAATATATAAATCAATGCAAATAAAGAGAATTGGAAAGTAGACAATTCTAGATGAAAGATTTCAACAAATTTTCAGAAGACAGAAAGCAAAAGCAGCAGCAACAGATGTAACGGGGTGGAGAAAGCCATGATGTAATTTGTGCAAAAGAGGATAGTGATGAAAAGTGAACTTGAGACTCAGAGCTGACAAGCACAAAAAGGGGCATACCAGCTTTTTGAACAGGGGTGTGCAGTTGTTCTACATATGGTTGTCTCATGGTTTATTAGTCCATATGTAGAACAGCTGTAACTCTTCATCTCTGGAAACTTCTGCAAAGAATTCCTAGCACTTACACCCCAAGCAAGGGTCCAACTTCTCATCTGATTCACCTTAGAGCAGAGGTCTGCAAAGTGGCTCAGTCCCTCTTCTTACAAATAAGGTTTTATTGAAATGCATTCTGTCTATTCGTTTATGTATTATCTATGGTAGAATTGCAAAGTTGCAACATAGACCTTATGGCCTGCAAAGCCTAAAATATTTTCTGGCCCTTTACAGAAAAAGTTTGCTGACCACTGCCCAGAGTAGAGCCTACCAGAGGAGCTTCACCTACACACTCATAGCTTCAATAAATGTTTTAGTATCTTTCCCTAAACCTAAATAGACCATTAGGCATCCTAGATGCATGGAGAAAATCCTCATTATGAAAGGGAAAATCCAAATTAAATAGGCAAAATAATAGAGAAAATAACTCATGAAGAAATAAAAGAAATGGTTTTTAAAACTAATTGGTATGCTCAATGACAAAGGGAGCTCTATTCTCACATTTCTATAAGGTTATTTCTTTGGAAAAAAGAGAATTTACGTTTCTGATTGGTGAGTGGCAAGAGTTCAACATTGCCAGGTACGGTGGCTCACGCCTGTAATCCCAGCACTTTGGGAGGTTGAGGTGAGTGGATCACTTGGGGTCAGGAGTTTGAGACCAGCCTGGCCAACTTGGTGAAACCCTCTCTCTACCAAAAATACAAAAGTTAGCCAGGCAGAGTGGCATGTGCCTGTAATCCCAGCTATTCGGGAGGCTAAGGCACGAGAATCACTTGAATCTGGGAGGCAAAGATTGCATTGAGCAGAGATCGTGCCTGGGCAACAGAGTGAGACCTTGTCCCAAAAAACAAAAACAAAAGAAAAAAAAAAAGAGTTTGACATCAATTGCTCCTCCCAGCCCAGCTCTTCTTTTTCTTTTTCTTCTTTTTTTTTTTTTTGAGACAGGGTCTTGTTCTGTCGCCCAGGCTAGAGTGCAGTGGTGTGATCATTGCCCACTGCAGCCTCTACCTCTTGTTCAAGTTATCCTCCTGCCTTGGCCTCCTGAGTAGCTGGGACCACAGGTAAACACCAACATAACACCAACATGCCTGGCTAATTTTTGTATTTTTTTTTTTTTTTGTAGTGATAGGCGTTTTACTATGTTGCCTCGGCTGGTTTCTAACTCCTTGGCTCAAGCAATTCTCCCATCTAAGCCTCCCAAAGTGCTGGGATTACAGGTGTGAGCCACCGTGCCCAGCCTGTTTCCATATCTTAAGTAAATGCAATACATATAGTAAAAACCAAGTGTATGTGACTCTATTCTTTCCCAACATTTGGGGCGTGACAAGTGAGGGGTAAGCAATTTTTCTTTCAGTAGTCTGGCTAAGTAGGTAAGTATCTGCCTTGCCAAATATCGACCCAGCAGATGCATCGCAAGGTCTAGATTCCGGGAAGATGGCAGCAAGCTTGATTGTGATTGCAGGTCCAGGTTACAATGTGTTCTGTATTCTGACTCTACTGATAATAAAGCTGTTAATGTTACCTCCATCTGCCTGGCTCCAGTTTATAATTTGAAACAGATCTCTAAGGAATAAGGCATGTGATATCTCAGCCTACTTAATCCTGAACACATGATGATATGTTTGTTGGCTGTGACTTGAGCTCAGGCCCCCAAATGGCAAGTGAGAATTCTACTTTCTTCTTTTTTTTTTTTTTGAGATGGAGTCTTGCTCTGTCACCAGGCTGGAGTGCAGTGGTGTGATCTCAGCTGACTGCAACCTCTGCATCCCAGATTCAAGCAATTCCCCTGCCTCAGCCTCCTGAGTAGCTGGGACTACAGGCACACACCATCATGCCCGGCTAACTTTTTGTATTTTAGTAGAGACGGGGTTTCACCATGTTGGCCAGGATGGTCTCGATCTCCTGACTTCATGATCCACCCGCCTGGGCCTCCCAAAGTGCTGGGATTATGGGCGTGAGCCACCGCACCTGGCTGAGAATTCTGCTTTCTAATCTAACAAACAGATATGAGAAGGTGGTATATTCATTCATAAAATAAGTTGCTGTATGAAGGGAGCAATCAGAGAACAAGAAAAAACCTTCAAAATTTTAAATATAGTTGTTATGAATTTAATATTAGAGTTAAAAGATAATGTTGGAAAACTCTCAAAGAAGACAGAGCCAAAAAGGAAAGAAAGAAAAAAAAAGAGCAAAAAACATAGCTGAGAAAGTCTAAAAGGAACAATATCTACAGATTTAAGAGGACAAATAAACTAAAGGGGAGAAAATTAGTAAAGAAAATTCTCCAGAGCTAAGGATACAGATTAAATAAGCCTACAACATGCCCTGCAAAATGAATTTTATTAATTTTATCAAAACAATAGAGGTGTTTGTTGTCCTGGCTGGTTTTGAACTCTTGGCTTCAAGCAATCCTCCCACCTCGGCCTCACAAAGGGCTAGAATAACAGCTGTGAGCCATGGTGCCCAGCTGCAAAATGAGTTTTTAAAAAAAGATTCACATTAAGGGACATCATTGTGAAATTTTAGAATACTAGAAATACAAAAAATATCCTAAAGGCTTCTAGAGAGAGGAAACACAGATCGTATCAAAAAGAACAAAAATCAGAATTGTATCAGTCCACTTAACAGCAACAGCACAGGCTAGGAGATTCTGAGAAGCTTTCAAAGGGAAACTTTTCAACTTAGAATTCTAGACCTGGCTATCAATCATGAGAAAAAAGATGTTTTCACACATCCAATAATTCGAAAAGTTTGTCGCCATGAACCTATTCTTAGGAAGCTATGGCAGGATATGCTCAAGCAAACGGAGAATTTTAAGCTAAAAGGAGAAAGGTGTGGATTCCAGAGATGGACTCTGGATCCAGCCAGAAAAGGGGAAGGAAAAGTCTGGAACAACCTTGCAGCAGCCCTGGAAAACGAATCCACATTGATGCAAAACTAATGGGGAGGAGGGGCTGGGATAGAGGAAGAGGGTGGGGGAAGACTCCAAAGAGTGAATGATATAAAGGAACATTCCAAACGAGTTAAAGTACATAAGAAAACATATACAAGAACATGTATTTATAGTACACTAAGTGTTGGCTCTGATTCAACAATATTTACATAGTTTTACATTACATAAATGCTCATTAAATATGATATCCATATTGGGAGGAGAGGGGAAGGACATGAGAGCCAAGTCCTTATCTATCATAAAAAAATCAACAGATCATAATATAATTCAATATGTAAGGTCTAGTGTTAACAAATTGTTAACAGTAGATTCTTTAGAAATATAAATGACCAAAGAAAGAGCAAAGAATTTTAAGTGGTTGCCTCTACAAAGGCCTGGATGGAGAGAGGTGGAATAAGGCATTCTTTCTTTAATCAGCAAAATCATACTGTTAAATAACATAAACTTTATTGAGTTAAAACCTTTCTTCATTAATTGTCTTGAAATTACTTTGAATTGTACAAATGGCAGAATGTTGACTTTTCAGTTGACTTTTTACAGTTATACAGGAATCCACCTAGACTACTTTTCTCCTTTCTGGATGATGTAATATATTTAGATTTTTCACTTAAAATCATGGTTATTCCCTCATGGGCCATTCTCCAGAAGAACGAGGAGTAAGTCATGTTATCTCCTATGTGGATGCAATCCAGGAAAGCTTGCTTCACTCATCTAATTTTACTAAGGAAGTTCACACTTGTTATCTCCTTATTACAATTTAAATTATAATAACCAAAGATATGTGACTAATTTAACTTTCCAAACAAATGAGGCCACTACCCTCCCTCCACTACTACCACCCCCCAGCCCAAGTTATCATCATCTCTCACATGGAACACTATGACCCTGCTCCAATCATTCTATAGATTGTAGTCAGTGATCTTTTAGAAACACAAATTGAATTCTACAAATACAAATCCCTATTCCAGCCCCAGTATCTTAATCTCTTTAATGGCGCTCTGTTGTTCATAGGACATCCTTAACACGGCCTACAAAAGCATGAATTGGCCCCTTTTTCATTGGCTTCATCATTCTTCTCTCATTTGTTCTCTGCCATTCATAGGAACTGTGAAGCTTCTGAGGGCCAGGTGCTGCTTTATCCAGGGACTTTGTAAGTGCCTGGCCATCTGTTTGGGACACTCTCCCTGCTTCCCCCTCCCTTCAACTCTTTCCCCTTCATACTTTAAAGCTCAACCACCATGTCCCTAAGGAATAAAATGTGGGAGCAATTTTATTTTATTTTTATTTTTATTTTTTAGATAGGCTGGAGTACAGTGGTACATCACAGCTCACTGCAGACTCAACCTCTCTGGCTCCAGTGATCTATCTTCCTACCTCAGCATCTCGAGTAGATGGGACCACAGGCGCGTATCACCATGCCCAGCTAATTTTTGTATCTTTTTGTAGAGACAGAGATTTGCCATGTTGCTTAGGCTGGTCTTGAACTCCTGAGATCAAGTGATCTGCCCGTCGTGGCCTCTCAAAGTGTTGGGATTATAGGCATGAGCCATTGCACCCAGCCTGCAATTTAAAACAAAAATCATTTTCTATTTCTCAATAGTTCAGACATTATTTGGTATCTATTATGTCTATTGCATGTCCTGTTTTTTGTTTTTTTTTGAGACGGAGTCTTGCTCTGTCTCCCAGGCTGGAGTGCAGTGGTGCGATCTCGGCTCACTGCAAGCTTCGCCTCCCAGGTTCACGCCATTCTCCTGCCTCAGCCTCCCAAGTAGCTGGGACTACAGGCCCCCACCACCATGCCCCGATAATTTTAAAAATATTTTTAGTAGAGACGGGGTTTCACCATGTCAGCCAGGATGGTCTCGATCTCCTGACCTTGTGATCCACCTGCCTCAGCCTCCCAAAGGGTTGGGATTACAGGCGTGAGCCACCGTGCCCTGCCTGCATGTCCTGCTTTATCTGAGAATGTTTCACTTGGAGAAGGAAGCCTTTCTGATCTCCCTCAACCATCCAGACTATGTCAGTGCTACATACTCTCCCGGCTTCTATTACTTTTCCTTTCAAGCACACATCTCAATTGTTATTAAATTGTGTACTTTATGGTCACTTCCTGTCTCCACTACTGGAATGCAAGTTTACTGCCAATGGGTCCAGCACAGCTTATAGTAGGCGCTCAGCAAATACGTGTCAAATGATGGAATCTGCAAAAACTAAAGATAATAAACCAGTGTCAATACCAAAGAAAGAATAAACCAATGTTTTAGCTCACAGGAAAGGAGTATAGAATGTAGCCTGTGATTCCTTGATCTCCTCAATGCACCTCTTCACTTTACTAATTCATTCCCAAGGTCACGCTCTGTACCTTGCACCCAGAACTGCTCTCGGAAATCTCTTACATCCCTTTCTCTGACCATATCATCTGATTAGTCCATATCTGCTGCTCGCACTCATACTTGCTCTCCCACTTCATGGAGACTTCTGAACCTTGATTCTTCCATTTTCTCTGAATCTAGTTCTTCAACTATACCCCCGGCAATCCCCGCATCCGGGCTTGATACCATACTCAATTCTTTGTTGGGAGTTGAGTACCACTGGAGAAAAACAATACAATCATGCAGTTTGGCATCACCACAATTCTCTACATTGTAGCCAATTACTGATCTTTCTGAACTACCCTTAGTATTATGTTACCCCATTTAAAGCCCTTCCAAATTCTTGAATGTGACATTTTAAACGCTTTATTATTTGCTTCCCTTGCCAGCTTCCCCTCTCAGAATTTCAGTGCTCTATATAGTCATAGTTTAGCCGTTGGTAGCCTCCAAGATTCTCCCCTTGCTCTGTGCTGCTCCTATTCTACAGCTTACATGCTGTTGACTCTGAGTCCCCACCCTGGCTTCCCTACTCAAGTGTCATGCTTGTGTATATTCCCACCTCTGGACATCACCTGAATGTCCCACAGGCACTATCAACATATTTAAAACTGAACCTGGTAACTTAAGCCAGAGAAACCTAATAGCTATCCTTGTCCTGATGTTTTTATTTCCTAAATGCATTTGCAAATCACTCCAATCTTCATCCCTACTGCCATCATCATCCCAGTTCAGTCTCCATTTCTGAGACTATTGCATTAGTGTCCTCTTCTTGACACCCTTGTCTTTCCTCTATGTAGCAGAGTGAGTGTTCACCAACCCCTTGAGCCCTTCAATTGCCTACACATTAAAATGATCAAATTATGTCACTATATTACTAAAGTTATCAAAATTGCATACTTACCTCTCCTCTCTATAGCTTCATCTTTTGACATTGTACTACACGCACACCAGTTCCTCTACTCACTATGCTGCTCCCGCTTTCAGAATTCCACCCCCCATCTCCCCACTTAACCCAACATTCTGATTCTCTCTCTAATCTATCTACACGAAACGTAAGTATAGACTTCTTTAAATAAGATTCCACAAAATAAGCTAAGTGATTTTGCTTACATTTCATTTCACACTTGTTTCAGAAACCCATGGCTTCAGACCACGACTATGTCTTTTGACTTCAAAGTTAATACTCTTTTTCACTAACCTAAGTTTTAGTTTTCTATGTCACGCCAGGTGACGTAGAAAATAATTAAAACACAATAAAATATTATATTTTCCCTTCTCTACTTTCCCTTCTCTACCTAACAGGATGGTAGGCATCACAAACTCTGAGAACACAAAAAGTGGATCTTTTGAAAAGGCATAGAAAAAAAAAATCAGTGAAATGTAGTCATTAAGTAGCCTACATTCAGATCTTAACAGGAGACTGAATAATAACTTCCCAAGATTAAATCTTCCTTATGGGAGACAAGAACCCAGTTTTGCTTTTGACTCTAGCAACAAGTAGGTATGCAGCTTGGTGATATCAATTCACCTCTTTGAGCCTTAATTTCACCTTCTTAACCTGTACTCAGTCCAGAGATTCATTAGATAGGCCAAAGATGGAAATGGGATGGGGATGACCATGAACCCCTTGAAATTTTATACACAATTCTAAATATGAACTCACTCTATTTTCTAAGGAGAGATTTCTCAGCTTTCATTATATTCTGAAAGGGTTAGTAAATTCCAAAGTGATTAAAAACATTTAGATTAACTTATTTCTCATTTCTCATATGACTGTATAAATACTTTTAAAACTATGGAATTGGAGATCCATTACTGGTTTACGTTTTATAACATACTTAGACCATAATGACGGACCTTTTTCTGTTCTTTGCTTCAGGATCTAAATCTAATAAGGTTAAGGCTAAATTATAATTCTAGGCATGTTATAATCAAGAAAAACTTACTCTGCTATTTCTTAGCAGATGAAAGGTCAATGTAAAGGGTGAGGCTACTATGTTTGATGAAGTAACACTAACTTCATTTCAAGTTCTATGTGATTGAGATTTAAACAATGACTGAAAAAAGTCACAAAAGGGCAAAATTCCATTCAACAAAAACGCTCTATCATTAAAAAAAAAAAAACAAAAAACAAAAAACAAAACATAGCCTGTAGTCCACTTATTTCAAGCAGTATGTATTACAAAATTACTGACCAACAAAAGGAACTCTGATTATACGGCATCCTCCAGCACCTAGCTCCACTCCATTTCCTTACTTTAAATCTCCAACTGCCTGCATGGTTATTTGCCAACTCAAAATCAAAGGATTAAACAATGCTTATCACCATCTTCCTGAAAAGTGTACCTATCTCCGTACTTCATTATCTCTGTAGTGGTACTCTGTTCTAGTTATGTAGGCTCAAGCTACTTATGCATTTGAAAGAGGTCTAGTATCTCTCAAGCCTACAATAACTTCAGGTAAGAAAAATGATTAAAAATCAGAAAACAACTAGACTCTCCATTTAGAATCAACTACTTTCCTTTTTTTTTTTTTTTTTTTTGAGATGGAGTCTTGCTGTCGCCAGGCTGGAGTGCAATGGCGAGATCTCGGCTCACTGCAACCTCCACCTCCCAGGTTCAAGTGATTCTCCTGCCTCAGCCTCCCAAGTAGCTGGGACTACAGGTATACGTCACCATGCCCAACTAATTTTTGTAGTTTTAGTAGAGACAGGGTTTCACCATGTTGGCCAGGCTGGTCTTCAACTCCTGGCCTCGTGATCCGCCCACCTAGGCCTCCCAAAGTGCTGGGATTACAGGCGTGAGCCACCGTGCCCGGCCCCTAGAATCTACTTTCTTAAGAACTCAAGGAAAAATATTTGTGCTTTCAATAAAAAAAAATTTGCAAGGAATAAAAAGACATGAGAAAGCCTACAGAATAGGACCTAAACAATATGACATTTATGAGAAAATAAAAAATTTAAACACTTACTGGATATTTGACGTCAAGGGAGAATATTTAAAGATAACCTATTTATGGGGTGGGGTGCAGTGGCTCACGCCTGTAATCCCAGCACTTTGGGAGGCCGAGTTGGGTAGATTACAAGGTCAGGAGATCGAGACCATCCTGGCTAACATGGTGAAACCCCATCTCAACTAAAAATACAAAAAATTAGCTGGGCATGGTGGCGGCCGCCTGTAGACGCAGCTACTTGGGAAGCTGAGGCAGGAGAATGGCGTGAACCTGGGAGGTGGCGCTTGCAGTGAGCCGAGATCGGGCCACTGCACTCCAGCCTGGGTGACAGAGCAAGACTCCGTCTCAAAAAAAACAAAAAAACCAAAAACACAAAAAACCTATTTATGGATAAAATAAAATGATGCCTGAGACTTGTTTCAAAAAGATAAGAGTGGAAAGAGGTGCATGGGGTACAGCTCAAATAAGTTTGGTCAGAAATTCAGAATCACTGAAACTGAGCAATGGGTAAATGAAGGTTCTCTTAAAAAAAGTAAAAATGATTTACAAAATTCTTATGAGAAGAAAAATAATTGTGTATACTGTACCACTCTCAGCAGTGAAGCCATATACAATTGGGGTCTTAAATAGGAAGAGTGGGTTGGTGGTACTCACATCATCATGCAAAACGCACAGGAACTTTATTACCACTTAGTCAACAGAGTACCAAACTAAGTTTGTTTGGTCAGTGACTTTCTATTACACCAAATCTGCATGTAATTGTTCCTCGGCTAGCACCAATAGGACGAAGAGTGTATTTTAGAAAAAAATTCAAGTGAAAAATTAGTATAATCAATTCATAATAAATGATGCCTAGGACAGAAATTAGCTATAGGACTAAACAAAACTTTGGTTTTAAAATGAGCAAGGCAAACAGCAAAAGGTTCAAACATGTAGGATTTTTATGGGGCAAAAATTACTATCAAGTGTTTCAAATTACATTATTTCAAGTGGGTAATCTGATGAGTTTTATATTTTGCAAAAGTAATCTTATTCCAATTATCCACATCCACAGTCCTGAAGATGCAGACCACCTGGACACAGGTATTGAGAAGGATGAACTTTTCTGTGCAACTAAAAGTGGTGTGTAGGGAAGGGAGAACCACATACCTCCCTGGTCAATTTCTTCCTAAATAAAAATATGGTAAATTTAATTGCTGATCATGAAATCTGTATTGAACAAACATTAGCTTGACTTACCTGTCTTCATGAGACAGACTATGGTCATCAAAAATCGCCTGTGTGCTTCAGTTACCTGAATAATTCAAATACTCAATATATCAACAGAGTAAGCTATATATTTCTCTCTAAAAACTCAGCATTTCTTCCATTAGAGATTACTACAGCTAGAAAATTCTAGCGATCACTGAATTTTCTGCCATGTGTATTTTGGTATGAATATATTTTGAAAACTAGCCATTCTTAATAAACAATTTCAATAAGGCTAAAATGTCATATTAATGTACTTAAAAAGTGAAGAGATACTTGAAAATTTTTATATCACATATAACCTATCTTTTCAGGTCAATATAACAAGATTAATCTATAGTAATTAATCAACACACTATAGAGTAAGACTGAACTTTCTAAATACTTAATAGAACTTTGTAAGTCCCCAGTATACTTGAAGTTTGATTTTGTGTATTTGACTGACAAAGCTTTAACTTATTTTAGTATTAAGACCTAAAAATCTTGAACAATCTTCAACTTTCTGAAAATTTTGGTTTGTATATTTAAGAGTTAAGGCCTATTATCAACATTTGGCATCTATTAATGCATAAAATTAATAGCATAGACAATACAAAAAATTCCCCAAACTGATTCCTAGAATTCCTGAATATTTTTTTTTCTTTTTTTGAGACGGAGTTTCGCTCGTTGCCCAGGCTGGAGTGCAATGGCGTGATCTCGGCTCACCGCAACCTCTGCCTCCCAGGTTCAAGCAATTCTCCTGCCTCAGCCTCCCGAGTAGCTGGGATTACAGGTACGCACCACCATGCCTGGCTAATTTTGTGTTTTTAGTAGAGATGGGGTTTCTCCATGTTGGTCAGGCTGGTCTTGAACTCCTGACCTCAGGTGATCTGCCCTCCTCGGCCTCCCAAAGTGCTGGGATTACAGGTGTGAGCCACTGCGCCTTGCCTAAAATTCCTAAATTTCTAATGAATGGCAAACACAGAATTCCATCTATGGCCAAATGAGGCAACACAAGACTTACTACTGTGTACCTACTTCCTAAAAATTACTCGAATTCCCAAGTATGTATACCAAAAGGATCCTTTAGGAACTGGTTTACTTCAATAAGA
Organism: Papio anubis; assembly: GCF_008728515.1. Lineage (NCBI taxonomy): Eukaryota > Metazoa > Chordata > Mammalia > Primates > Cercopithecidae > Papio > Papio anubis. Next base: position 35,901,346 of record NC_044980.1, on the reverse strand, counting down.
TCTCCCTTAATGTCTGATGCTCAATTAGTGAGACACAATTACTTCAATTCCAGATTTAAATCCCTATCATGACATTACTAAATTACCAAATCCTTCTAAGCCTGCTATCCTTATCTACAAAATGAGGATAAAATATATAACTAGAGTTTTTGTGAGAATTAAATGACAGCACGCATCGCTGTCAGGTAAATAGCATTCAAAACTGGCTTTTTACTCACATTTATATTCTTAGTACTCTCTCTGGGCTGGATTTTATTCTTGTATTTTCTCTAACCAGTATTTTACTCTTTTCGATATATTATTTTCAGAAGTGACCTCAAATCCTTTGTTGATATACATAAACTCCAAGAAGAACCAACCAACCAACCGAATCTAGTTTTGTTCCAGAGTTCACAGTATAAGGAAAAGAGAAACATGTAAGTAAGGGGAAGAAAATGAAGAGTGAGAGAACATTTCTGTGAAGAAAGCATTTGAAAGAATTCCACATAGGAAATAGATCCTGAAAAGTTATTTTCATAGTGGTTTAATAGGTGTCACAAAAAGGTATTTTGTGGCAATGTCATTCTTCCTCAAAAATTGAATACCTTCATTTATTTGCCAATTTCATAAAACAGCATTCTGGAGGTCAATTTTTTCAGTGATTTAAAAATGAGTAAAACATTTTTTAAAAGATTTAAACTTGAAACAGACCTCATTCCACTGTAAATTTTAGGCATTACTATTCCTGAGTGTCAACTATACACATCAAATGATTAAACACCTCCCTCCTGATCTAGTCAAGATATCTGCAGTAAGCAATGTGTAAATGACAACTGTTCCCAAAAGACTTATGATAAAGCTTTTAGAATAGAAAATAAACATCTCAACAAGTAAAATTACTCTTTTCAGCATTAAAAAATAATTTGTGAAAAATGTAGTGAGTGTGATTATGAAGTGGCATACTCATCTCAACTTTAGTTCTAAAATAACACGACATCATTTTAACTAAGAGAAATGCTGGTTTTCCAAATAGCAGGTTACCTTTTACCCGAGGTTTAAAGAATAAGTATCAGCATCATGACATCACTAGAAAGAAATTGAAGCATACAAGGAATAAACTATAGTTTCTTTTTATATCAAAATGTACTCTTGAAAATGTGTTTGGCACAGTGCTAAATCATATATAGTTAATACTAAATATTGCAGGATACAATAAAACCCTGGAGTTAATTGTTTACACCCTCTTATGGGAATGAAAATAATAGATAGATACCAATTATTCAGAAGTCAGCCTATACAAACTGTATAAACAATATTTTATGTTTTGCTTTGAAAACCAGTGATATAATAAATTTTACATAAAAGACTGTAAAATAATATAAATGGATTTAAACAGATTTTTACAATAAGAAATTCAAATGGAAACAGACAAGTAACAAAGAGAAGTAAAAAAATTTATTGCAGTATTCGCTCCACCAGATTACCTGGGGATCCCTTTTCTTGTATTGTTTTCAGGGTGACCTAATACATCAAAATCTACATTTACAAAAACTCCTTCTGCAGATAGGTCATAGATACTGCATGCTTTTTTTTTTTTCAACAGAATAAATTATATATCCAGGAGATTCTGCCATTTTACAGCCTGGAAAAAACAACGCTTCCCTGGAAACTGGGCTAAGCTAAAGAAAGCCATCCGCTGCTAGGTTAAACTCCAAGAACACTTTATTAAGAACATTAACAGACTAATTTCCAACATTCACTTGTTTATTTTTTTTAAACAGAAAGTTTTTTTCCAAGATATAAACAATTTTTGTTAAACTATAATACAGTGGGAGTAAAAATGAACTGAGAATCTGTTTCTGCTGCACAACAGCGAAGGGAGCTCCCACAAAAATGTTTGCCCAACATTTCCTTCTTTTGTTCCTGCATCCCAGGTTCCACTTACTCTTCATAAAACTGATTTTTTTTTTTTTTTTTTTTGCCAGAATGTTGGTATTTCAAGTTTTTCTGCCTTTTAAAAAAATTCCTGTAAATTTGGCTGCATGTACAAATTCATTAGCTGGAAGTCCCATCCTTGGCGGCATACAGGGATCGTAAAGTCTGAACAACTTTATTAGTCAGCTTATTAGCACTCGTTAGAGCAATTTTTTTGTAAATAATGTCTGACTCTTTAATAGTGTCTACCCAAGGCACCAGTTTGCGGCCATCACGGCGCTTAGCCTCAGTCCAGGAGCCACTGTAGGAGCCTGCCATCCACTGAACACTGAAGCCATTGCTGGTTTTCTGTACTACTCTTGCAATTTGTGGTCGATCTTTGTACTTTGGACAGCAAATAGCGATGACATCCATGACGTCAACACTTTCATTCATCTGTGCTGCCAACTCCGTAGAGTCTGAATTTCGTTTTGACCTTCTCAATGACTAAAACATTGGGAGGGGGGAAAAAAGACCAAGTGTTACACAAAAGAATTTTAGTGAAATTATTGTTTTTATTGCTTTTAATCCCTTGACGCCGGGAGTTGGGATTTCCCGGCACACTTCCATTGCCGGCAATGAGACGCACCGTGACCGCCAGCGCCAAGGGGTTAACATATACTTGTAAAACCATATAACTCTTAATTTGTACCCGTGTCTTTACTCTTATTGATATATAAAATTATATATACATATGAACCATAAAGCTACATAAAACTTAGCAACAATAAAAATAACACACATTAATACAATTCAAAGAAAAATTAACCCTTTATGCTGGATAAATCTCATTTCTGTTTTTTTTTATTGTCTTTTATGTTAAACTTTCTACAAAAGGATGTATAAATGGGTAAGTAGAGAATCTCTATCTACAAAATGTTTTCTCTTTTAAGTATTACATTACTTGGTTGTACATTTAATAGACTGACATATATAAGCACATAAAAATCATTTTACGTAATACGCTGCGAAATACGTTGACTCCTCCTCCGCCTCACCCCTGAAGTGCCTCCTCCTCTATCCTCCCCATCACTTTCATCATCTTCTGTCTCTGCTGCTGTATTATTTTTAGGGCTGCCTCCTCCAAGCAGTGAGGTAATTGCTTTGTTCCGAGCATTTGTGCTAGCTGACACCTCCCCTTCTTCTTCTTCTTCATCAGGGTCCAGATGTTCCATGAGAAGTTTGAACTATAAAAAATAGATATTATTTCAGAATTTTAAGTAAATATTTCAAGCAAGATTGTTAAATTCCTAAATGTTTTCTATGGCAGTAGTTTGCTGTGTGTGAAACAGATGTTAGCCATCATCTAAGTTAGGGCTGGTAAACATTTTCTGTAAACAGCCAGGTGGTCAATATTTTTCATTTTGAAGGCCATATAGTCTGTCACAACTACACAACTCTGCCACTGTAGTATGAAAGCAGTTACAGACAAATAAATGAGTGGGCACGAATGTTTTCAGTAAAACTTTATTTGCAAAAATAGGCAATGGGTTAGATACAAAAACAGCCAGAGTTTTCAGACCCTTGGTCCAAGACATCAAGCAACCAGGTGACAATTACTGACAGACATTTTCTAGTTATCTCCCCTCTTTGCTCTCTGCTAAGAGGATAAAAGAGAAAGCAGAGAATGTTGAAAAATTTTAAATGAGAACTGAAATATTTTTAAATTTTAATGTATGTAAGGTTTGCAAAGTCAATGAAAGCCACTGTGTAGATTATATTCTTAGCTCAAAAATTCTTATTTCTATATTCAGCTACTTGCTTTAAAGCAGATTTTTTTTTTTTTTTTTTGGAGACAGAGTCTTGCTCTGTTGCCCAGGCTGGAGTGCAGTGGCCGGATCTCAGCTCACTGCAAGCTCCGCCTCCCGGGTTTACGCCATTCTCCTGCCTCAGCCTCCCGAGTAGCTGGGACTACAGGCGCCCGCCACCTCGCCCGGCTAGTTTTTTTGTATTTTTTTAGTAGAGATGGGGTTTCACCGTGTTAGCCAGGATGGTCTCGATCTCCTGACCTCGTGATCCGCCCATCTCGGCCTCCCAAAGTGCTGGGATTACAGGCTTGAGCCACCGCGCCCGGCCTAAAGCAGATTTTTAAAATTTTTTTAAGAAAAATAGAAATGAAGTTTTGCCATGTTGGCCAAACTGGTGTCAAATCTCTGGCCTCGAGTGATCTGCCCACCTCAGCCTCCCAAAGTACTTGGGAGCCACTGCACCTGAACTAAGTAGATTAAAATATAAAACTTTATTTTTATTTTTTAGGACAGTCTTCTAATTTAAAAAACATTTTAAACAACTTTTATATTGTGGTAAAATAGAAATAACATAAAATTTGCCAGCTTAACCTTTTTTTTTTCTTTTTAAATTCAGACAGGGTCTCACTTTGTCACTCAGGCTGAAGTGCAGCGGCGTGATCATGGCTCACTATAGCCTACACCTCCCAGGCTGAGGTGGGAGGACCACCTCAGTAGTTGGCACTACAGGTGCGCACCACCATGTCTGGCTAATGTTTGTATTTTTTGTAGAGACAGGGTCTCGCTCTGTTGCTCAGGCTGGCTTGGACTTCTTGGACTCAAGCAAACCTCCGACAATAGGCCTCCCAAAGTGCTAAGATTACAGGTGTAAGCCAGCATGCCTAGCCTACCAGTTTAACCATTTTAAATGTATAATTCATTGGCATGTTGTACAACTATCACCACTATCCATTTCCAGAGCTGTTTCTTTCTTTGTTTTTTTAAATCACTGGACGTCACAGCTCTGTCCTCATTAAACAACAACTCCCTGTTCTTTCCTTCCCTGGTCCTTGGTAACCTCTAGTCTATTCTCTGTCTCTATTTTAAAAGCACATTTTATATACATACATTTGCATACTTGTTAAGTGAGAATGTATGCAAATATATATTGGCATTACTCATATAAGAACATATGAAAAAGTAATAATATTGGTTGTCAGAAAAGAAAGGAACAGAATGGCCAAACATGGTAAGAGGATGACTGTTTGCAGTTTTACCTTTTATGACATATAAGTCATGTATTTTTCTGATTTAAAAACATAGCCCTCTGTATCCCCGGATTCCGCACCTGCAGATTCAACCCACAGCGGATCAAAAACTATTTGGAAAATGCCACAACAAAAATAACAGCACTGGCTGGGTGTGGTGGCTCATGCCTCTAATCCCACTACTTTGGGAGGCTGGCGGATCACCTGAGGTCAGGAGTTTGAGACCAGCCTGGCCAACATGGCGAAACCCTATCTCTACTAAAAATACAAAAATTAGCCAGGCGTGGTGGCGCATGTCTGTAATCCCAGCTACTTGGGAGGCTGAGGCAGGAGACTCGCTTGAACCCGGGAGGCGGAGGTTATGGTGAGCTGAGATCACGCCACTGCACTCCAGCCTGGGCAACAAGAGTGAAACTCCGTCTCAAAACAAAACAAAACAAAAAAAACAGCATTACAATAAAAAATAATACAACTTAAAAAAAATGTGGTATAACAACTATGTACATAGCATTTACATTGTTTTAGGTATTATAAGTAATCTAGAAATGATTTAAAGTATATGGGAGGATGTACATATATGCAAATACTATATTTTTTAAATAATTTTTTTGAGACAGGGTTTCACTCCCGTCACCCAGGATTGGGTGTAATGGTGCAATCTCAGGTCACTGTAACCACTGCCTCTCAGGCTCAAGCACTTCTCCTGCCTCAGCCTCCTGAGTACCTGGGACTACAGGTGCACACCACTGCCCCCAGCTAATTTTTTGTATTTTTTGTAGATATGGGGATATGCCATGTTGCCCAGGCTGGTCTCAAACTCTGACCTGCCATGGCCTCCCAAAGTGTTGGAATGACAGGTGTGAGCCACCTCACGCAGCCTACTATGCCACTTTTTATCAGGCCCTTGAATATCGGAGGATTTGGGTATCCATGGGGGGACTGGAACCAATTTCCTGTGGAAACCAGGGGACAACTACAAAACACACACATGGGTTTTCCTATTATCTTTCATTTTCACTAAAATAAAACTATTCGTGGGCTGTTGTTTCCTAAGAAAAAATAATTAGGATGCCATAGGTGCAATGGGAAAGACAAGCTTAAAGTAACTCATTAAAACCATATAGAGAAAAATTATCTTGATAGTTCATGAAGCTTACATTCAATGCAAAGGAGATATTATCTCCCCACCAGCCCCCCACATTTACTTGTCAAAAAAGCCCTTATGAGAAGTAAAAACTTTTGGTTTACTACTCACATCTAGATACTGCTTTACTATACTCCTCTTCACCTCTTCTGTGATTTTGGAATTAGCCATGTCACTCCGCAGGAAGTCCAGTGTTTGTTTTGGATGAAAATGAACTCCTGTTTTTCGGTTTATCGCTTTATCATACACTTTTGCAGATTCAGATGGAGAGTACTTCTGAATTTTACTGTTTTGGGAAAACAAAACCAAAAACTTTAAAACTATGGATGCAACATATTTGGAGAAATCCAATTATAGGTAGGAAGCATCATATTAATGAAATTAGTTTCTCATGTCTATTTTTAATACTATCGTGATCCTAGGACAGCTTCAATACAATTACTTAAATATCACCTAACTGGTTTACCTCTTTCTACTAGTTGCTGCCCCACCCCCAACCTATCCATTCTCTATACAGTGGCCAGAATGATTGTTTATAAACTTGTTTCAGGTTATTAACAACTCTGCTTAAAAATCTTTCCAACTCCTTAGCATTGCCTAATTAACTTTACAAAGTTTTAAACTATTTTGCATGTTGCCAACATTTAACATCAAAATATTCCTTATAAGGCCAGGAGCAGATAATCTCAGAGTTTTGGGAGGCCAGTGTGGGAGGATCACTTTGAGACCAGGAGTTCAAGAGTACCATGGGCAACACAACTAGACATCATCTCTACAAGTAAAAAGTAAAAAAAATTAGCTGGGTGTGGTGGCATGCATCTGTACTCCCAGCTACTCAGGTGGCTGAAGTAGGAGGACTACTCGAGCCAGGAGTTCATGATTGCATAACTGCATTCCAGCCTGGGCATCAGAGCGAGACCCTGTTTCAAACAAATACAGAGATATTCCTCTTAAAAATCTGGATTTCTGGTGTCTCCTGAAAAAGTGGGAGCTCTGGCCACATTATGCCCACCCTCTCCTTTGGTAACAAGCTTATGGAAACTTGAGACAGGTCCACTTAAATGACATCTCTTTCATCATGAAACACTCTTTCCAGGTGGCCACTGACCAGGTGGCCTATTAACATTTGACTTTGTGATTCCTAATCTTGGATTTCAATGAATGTAAAAAATGACCAAAATTCCATGGGTATAGGCAGGAAGAGATATCTTTAATGACTAATGGTGGGTAAAACCACAGGATATTTATAATAACTGTACCTTTTCTCTCTCTTACTTTATAGAGTACTTTAAAGACTATTTGAGTTCTATTGGAGCTCAGTTTAGTTGGTTTACATCTGTTACTTCAGAGTTCTTTAAAAACTTAAACTTGTAATCTATTTTAAGGTTAGCCTGATTCTTTTTAAGGAAATCAACAAAATAAGCCCTTCAATTTGTAATGCATTATCACCAAGTACAGGAATATGTTTTTTACCCTTTAATAAAATAATAAATTATGGCATATTACACAACAGAATACTATACAGCAATAGAAGAGAATAAACTCCTTTATAAAAAGGAACATTTCTAACATTAAACATGCAAACAAAACTGGGTTTCATATTTATCATTATTATTTTTTTAGACGGAGTCTCGCTCTGTTGCCCAGGCTGGACTGCAGTGGCATAATCTCAGCTTACCGCAATCTCCGCCTCCCGGGTTTAAGCGATTCTCCTGCCTCAGCCTCCCGAGTAGCTGGGATCACAGGTGTGCACCACCATGCTCACTTAATTTTTCCATTTTTAATAGAGATGGGGGTTTCACCATGTTGGCCAGGCTGGTCTCGAACTCCTGACCTCAGGGGATCTGCCCACCTCGGCCTCCCAAAATGCTGGGATTATAGGCATAAGCCACTGCGCCCAGCCCAAATATTTATTATTTGAACAGAGTGAAGTTTTTTTTCTCACTGCTTATGTAACCTTACCTATCAGAAAATCCACAAAGATTCTTCAAATGTTGTTTTAACATTAGAAGCAATAAAATACCCTGGGACACATTGGCAAATTCAATTAAAGGAGCTGAATTTTCTGGCAAACATTTCATCACTGAATTTATATCGTCTTCTGAATCTGAATCTGAATCTGAATCTACACGTTTCCGTGACTTCCGAGGCCTGGAAACTTCTTCTTCACTGTCGCTTGACTCATTTTCCTTACTAGGTGATGATTTTCTCTCTTTCCTTTTGTCCTTTACCATAGACTGAAAGAAAAAATTGTTTGATAAACAATAAAAACAAAATGCCACTAGTAGATATAAGTATTCTCCATTCAACAGCTTGAAAAAGCTTCCTTAAATGAGTATTTTATAAACCTCTTGACTTGATATCAACAACTGGTATGTAATGTTAGGGGATAGTTTCTAAAACTAAATAAAATTATATACAATATCCACCCCCTCCCCCACAACCACTCCTTCAAAAAAATCCTTGTGAAATATCATTCAAAGGGAAACAATTTTCTTCTAAGGATAGTAATAAAAGATAGTTATAAAAGTATCAATTAGGTGCATAGGTAAGCCATTATAGAGGAAAAGCAGTAATTATAATTTAACTGAGGAGAATAAAGTAATCTTGGACATCCCGAGCTTCTATCAAACTCTCCTTTTCAAGAACATTTCAGCAAGATAATACGCAATTTTCTCTGAAGACTTAAATCCTGTTTCTTTGTACTTTATGAAAATGTTAGTTCTTGGAAACAAAGTCAACTGGATTTAAGCAGGTTGTGTGGTGTGTGTGTAGGGGGCACATTATAACAACATTTATTCAAAACTGGAAGAAACATTTACAAAGACAGCCATACCAACCAGTAAGTAGGTAAAATAAGAGAACATGAGGGCTAAAGCTCCTGGGAAATTATTAACTTCTCAAACTTAAATGTGCACATTAACATCTGTGGATTTTGTTGAAGATGCAGATTCTGTTTCAGCAAATCTGGGTGGGGCCTGAGGTTCTAGAGCTTTAATAAGCTCTCAGGTGAAACCACTGCTGCTGGTGTGTGGTCTACACTTCAAGTAGTAAGGGTTTAGACACCTTTGTAATTCCAGCCCTTAGGAGGCATCTAAAATAATCTGTCTGATTTACTAGTCTGACAAGGCTGAGTTTTGAGCAATACAATTTTACCAGATGAGATCTACTTGGATCATTAGATACATGAGAATATTTAATTTGCAAAGAATTTACTGAGTGCTTACTATGTGCCTAGTGCTACACCAGGTACTTTTATAATTAAATAAATTACATTCCTCCTAAAAGTCATGACAGAAATGACGGAAGGTTCAACAAGAAATTTAGTAAAGATTTTGGGCACACATATGCCAACTCTATTACGGTGCTGTAGTTGAGCGATAAGAAAGTCAATGGTGTCATAAATTTTTGGTATAAGTGTAAATAAGCTATATATTTTCATGTGTAATGTGATTACAGCATTACAAGATTTACAGAATAATGTTTTAAAATGGGGCTTAAATGAATGTATGAATGGACATAAAACACTTAAGGTCAGTGCTTAAAGTGAGAGAAATAAATGCGATGGCTTATCAACAGAACAATCCATATATGTGTTTTAGATGTTTCTAAATAGAAGTAAAGTGGCAACGTACATCCTCTCCCAAGTCAAGTACTGCCCAGATTTCATTAAGTTCACTTAGAAAGATTTTATATACTCATGAAGAGAATAAAAAGAATGAGAAACAAAACAGTGAAAACAGCATGTCTGCACTTTGACAGATGGATTAAGAATAGTAATGTGTGTAACTTACCTCCTTGAATGACTGCAGTAGGTTACTACCAGAAACTGAGAGTGTAATGTCTATATGATGCATTATAAACAACGGCTCTTCCTGTGTCTGGTATGGAAAACAGGCTAGATTGTCTGCTATATACAAGAGCATAGTCACGTCTGTTTTCTGTAAATTTTAAGAAAAAGTACATATGTTTAGCGGATAATCTAGAAACCCATCCAAAAAAGCTTTTTTAGAAAAAATACAGGGCACTTTCACCTCACTTAATGTTAGAGAGAGAGATAAGCAGACACACACATGGGGAGAGTGGGCAGAGAGACACAGAGAGACAGAGAGACAGCAGGAGGGAGAGAAATATAGAGGAGGAAAAAGGGAGAGGGAGAGAGGTGTAAGAAAAAGGGAGAAGGGGGAACATAAATAGAATTTTATAAAATAATCTTAGGCCCATTTTTTATTTTATAATGACTTACACTATGCTATCTCAAGAGGTGAAATTTTTTATTGCATCCATGTGAAATTCCTTGAGGTTTTCTTACAGAGTATATGGAATCTTTATGATAAATCCATACCATATCAGAAAGTATACATGAAAGTTAAATCATTGTGCTACTAAGAGTTTAACCTATATGGAGATCAGTTACACACAGTTACTATTCTGCCCTCAAAATAACTACTAATTATAGTACTAATACATAGGTTAAAAGAAAAAACCTAAATCCACGTACTCATAAACATTTGTCAGTTTCCTGTGTATATGTAATTCAGAATATCAGAGTTGTTTTGACAATGCTATCAGTTTCACACTGTAAGTACTCTGAGGTAGGCAAAATTTAAGAGGATTATTGTTATTTGCTTGCTTTAAAAAGAAGTAATAGAGAATTCAAGCATTTCATGATCATAAACAGAAGGGCATATTAATATTCAAATTTCTTTTAAATATTTATAGCTCAAGGAAAAAAAAAGCTCACAACTAAAAAGCACTCCCTCCTACCATCTACCCTCCCCTGCCATGGAAACAACATAAAACCCAACAGCAGCAGCAACAAGATCCCATAGCACAGATGGAATAACCTTGCTATTAATATTTGTAAGAGTATCACTCTCACTCTATTTTTACTTTACGGTATGTATCAACACCCATGTTACAGACAAAAAAATGTAGACATAAAACCCTACCTCATCTATTAGTTTAACATTATAATTTATATATATATTTTCAAAACTCATATATATTTTATTTTTATATATTTATATTTATATAAATATTTTCTTCAACATCCATAAAAGCCCTGTATTTCTCTTTCCTTTCAAAGTTCTTTAAAGAATAGTTTAGACTGCTCCTCCCATGTCTTCCCCACTATTTTTTTTCTTTTTTTTTTTTCCTTTTTTTTTTTTTTTGAGACGGAGTCTCGCTCTGTCGCCCAGGCTGGAGTGCAGTGGCGAGATCTCGGCTCACTGCAAGCTCCACCTCCCGGGTTCACGCCATTCTCCCGCCTCAGCCTCCGAGTAGCTGGGACTACAGGCGCCCGCCACCACGCCCGGCTAGTTTTTTGTATTTTTAGTAGAGACGGGGTTTCACCATGTTAGCCAGGATGGTCTCGATCTCCTGACCTCGTGATCCACCCGCCTCGGCCTCCCAAAGTGCTGGGATTACAGGCTTGAGCCACCGCGCCCGGCCTTCCCCACTATTTTTTTTCAAAGGAGACATGATATCGGTCACTGCCATCTTGAACTCCTGGGCTCAAGCAATCGCTTTGCCTAGGTCTCACAAGTAACTAGGTAGCTAGGAGTATAGGTGCATGCCACAAGGCCTGGCTGAGTTTTATTTTTTAATTTTTGTAGAGACAGGGTCTCTGGTATGGAACTCCTGGGCTCAAGCAATCATCTGGCTTGGGTGCTGGGATTACAAGCATGAGTCATCTCACCTGGCCCTCCCTCTTCAATTACGATCTGCTTTTGTCCCTCACTGCTTGACTGTTTTTGTCCATGAAGTTCACCATTCTACTCTATTTTTCACTTCTACTCTCCTTGCCTTCACAGTAGCATCTGACTATCATCCACACTTTCCTTCACGAAATCTACTTCCTAAGTTTTCTCTTCCTAGCTCTTTGACTACTCCCTTTTTATGTACTACTCAAGCCAACTCCTTTGCATCTGACTTTGGCAACAATCCTATTCTTTCAGGTGCTCAAGATAAAAATACTCCAGTTGTCCACTTACTATTCTTTTCACACAGTCTCATTTAATTCTTTCCTCAAATTTCTTTTCTACTATCCATTCTTTTTTTTTTTTTTTTTTTAAATTGAGATGGAGTCTTGTTGCCCAGGCTGGAGTGCAGTGGCGTGATCTCAGCTCACTGCCACTCTCTGCCCCCCAGGTTCAAGTGATTCTCATGCCCTGGCTTCCAAGTAGCTGGGACTACAGGTGTGCGCCATCACACCTGGCTAATTTTTTTTGTACTTTTAGTAGTGACGGCGTTTTGCCGTGTTGGCCAGGCTGTTTTCGAACTCCTGACCTCAGGTGATCCGCCCGCCTTGGCCTCCCAAAATGTTGGGATTACAGGTGTGAGCCACCGCACCCGATCTCTACTATCCATTCTTTTTCTCCCCTACTGTTGTCACAATAGGTTAATTTCTTATTACCTCCAGTGTGACCACAATGCTAAAAAATTTCATCTTCCTAAACTGCTCTTTGGCAACTGTCCTCATTATTTTATTCGCACACTTCCAATGTTTTTTTTTTTTTTTTTTTTTTGCCATCTACAGGATCCTCTATATACTATTCCTCATTATGACCTTTCTGCCCCAGTCAAATAACAAACTATTCATTATTAACCACACATTCTTATCTTTTACATTTTTGGCCCCTACTGGAACATCTTCCTTCCCTGGTTTATATAGCAGATCCCTCTCATTCTATCCCTCTGGGCCTTCAGGCATTTGTTCTTTCTCTGACATTCTTTGTTGGAGGTACTTAGAAGAAAGCATTGCATTGTAAGAGCTGGGTTTCCAGTTTAGCATTTCAAATGCTGAGATGACAGAACATCTAGTCAATGACATAAAACAGGCAGTGAAACCACATAGGAATGAAGTTCTTTTGGAGAGAAACAAGGACTGGAACAATATTATCAATACAAACCATCAGGGCACTCAGGATATACTAACCATAATCACTATTAATTTTGTGTCCTATCCCCACAACTGGAGGGAAAATCCTTTCAGGGCAAAAGCACTATGTTCTATCATCTGGCACTCCTAGTATAGTGTCCTATACACAATGCAAACTTAATACTGATGATATGATGATAATGTTGATGATAAATTTCACACAGTACTTAAAAAGAAGAGGTCTAGTAAGATATCTACACTATGGTAATTATAATTTTGCTTTATTGCAAAAATCTGCTGTCAGGCTAACAAGTAATTAAAGTATTTCTTTTGTTCTTTTCTTTTGCTTTTTGTTTTTTGTTTTGAGACGGAGTCTCGCTCTGTCGGCCAGGCTGGAATGCAGAGGCGTGATCTTGGCTCACTGCAACCTCTGCCTCTCGGGTTCAAGCAATTCTTCTGCCTCAGCCTCCTGAGTAGCTGGGATTACAGGCGCGTGCCACCACGCCCGGCTGATTTTCATATTTTTAGTAGAGACGGGGTTTCACCATGTTGGTCAGGCTGGTCTCGAACTCCTGACCTTGTGATCCACCTGCCTTGGCCTCCCAAAGTGCTGGGATTACAGGCATGAGTCACCATGCCTGGCCTCTTTTGTTCTTTTAAAAGTTGCTATACACATAGACTCATGTGCGCTCTGTGTGGGCAGAAACCATATCTGTCTTTACTATTTTATGCTCGTTAAACTTCTTAGCACAATGGCTGGTACGTAGCAGATGCTGAATAAATATGTGTAAAATAAATAAATTAAAAGGTAAACTTAAAAGAATATTCAGTTTTCTTGGCCTATGGTCCTGGCCAATGCAACTAGTGCAACAGCCAGAAGTGTCAAAATTGTAATTATGGTAATCCCCCCTTATTGTTGTTTTGCTTTCCATAGTTTCAGTTACCCTTGGTCAACCATAGTCCAAAAATAGGTGAGTAAACTACAACAAGGTATTTTGAGAGAGAGAGAGAGAAAAGCAAGATCCCATTCACATAACTTTTATTACAGTATACTGTTATAATTGCTCTATTTTATTATCATTGTTAATCTCTTACTGTGACTAATTTAGAAATTAAAACTTTAACATAGGTTTGTAGGTACTGGAAAAACTAGTAGTGTCATGTGCCGCATAACCATGTTTCAGTCAATGACAAACCATATATATAATGACGGTCCCATAAGATTACCCTATCATATTTTTACTGTACCTTTTCTATGTTTAGATATGTTTATACACACGAATACTTATGATTGTGTTAGTTATCTACAGTATTCAGTACAGTAACATGCTGTACAGGTTTGTAGCCTAGGAACAATATAGCTTAGGTAGGCTACAACATCTAGGTTTGTGTAAGTAAGATATTCACCCCACAAAGAAATTGCCTAACTATGCATTTCTCCAAATGTACCCTTGTCATTAAGTGATGCATGACTGCATATATAAGATTTAGTACTATCCATGGTTTCATGCATCCACTGGGGGTCATGAAATGTATCTTTAAGGATAAGGGAGGACTACTATACACAAAAGTGGACTACTATACACAAAACTGACTTCCCTTCATTAAGGAAAGTCAAGTTGAACAACTAGGGATCTCAACAACCAAAAACCTATAACAGTTATTCTCTAACAATATTTGAGGTAATCGATTCCCAATGTGATTAGTTTAGTGATGGTGCTTATTTAAAGATATGCTTACAGAATCTGTTATCAAAGTTTATGGGATATTCAGTATGGAGGCAAAGTTATACATTATTCCTCATTATACTTATACAAAATTTCCCCTTCAATTCTGACTGTGTACTTTGTAAATAACTTAGAAGATTAAGAAAACATTTGATGAAGTTACTATCATATACTAATAAAATGGTAATATTTTAAAAATGGTGACTACTTTATCCATAAAATTTCTAGAGCATTTATTTTCTTAAAATAATAAGTTTTTGTGCTTACTGCTGTGTCATCAAAGAGGTTGAGTAAAGAAATAAGAAAGGCTCGTCTGTGTTGGCGGTTTCCACGGATCATGGAGTAAAGGTGTGAACACAAAGCGCTAGAGGACTCGTCTTGTCTGAAACCCCTTACAGGATCTTTTAGGCATGTGTTGATTGCCTGTTGTACCTGGTAAGACATCTTCATACCAGCCACTGCTTTCATCTGAAATCAATACAAGTCTCATTTTTGTCAAGGAAATTAAAAGACACAACTTAAAAATATACTTAGAGCATTACATCCTGAGGCTAGCTTCATTATTTGGTTTTCTTAATTAAAATAATACGAATCACAGAATGAAGTGCCAGAAGGAACATGAGAGATTATCTCTTACAATTCCCTCATTTCAAAGAAGAAAAAAAAAAATGAGGCCCAGGAGAGTCATTGCAGCCAAGTTCACACAGTAGGATATAAAATCTAGGTTTCCGGATTTTTAGTCTGGTGTGCTTGGTACTGTCACCTCTAGACCAATCTTAACTTTAAACTAGAAAAAACACCTTGGGAGACTAACTTAGTTGCATGTTTAGAAGATAGGTACTAAGTAAGACATTTTATCCCAATTATGAATGTGGGCAGGGTATTTATCAAAGACATGCTTTACTCAAGAAAAATGCTTAAATTTAGGTTATAAAATGTTAAAATACATACATGAATGAATCCAGCATATTTTTTGTCTATTTCCACAAGTTGCTGATCAGCCTTGTTCCGCATAGCAGGTTCTGGGTCTGTGCCCATAGCAATTAAATATGGCACACACTGGAAATAAAAAAAAATTATGAGATATCACGGTAGTAAAAACTCTCTATTTAGACATACGTCAAAACTTTCTGTATATCTGAGATATATGAATTTAACCTTATAGGCTTTCCTATAAAGGCTATGATTTAGTGTTCTTTTTAAAGTGACAAATCTTTGAGATTCAGCTTAAATCCAGAAAAGCACTGGAGCACCAGCAAAAATACTAATGTGGTAAAATTTAAACAATTTCATTGTAAATTTAAGGTTCTTTAAACATAAAGCATTCCCACACTAAGAATATCTATTTAAGATTATGATATAGACTACAAATGTATAATCCAGTAGTTTTTAAAGCTTGATTAGATTTGCCTTGTAAAGATAATATAGGGCAAACAGTAATTTGCTTTCCATACTTAAAGCTAGGAAAATATAATTGTTTTTCAAAGTGATTTCAGATGTGGCTTTGAGGATCAGATAGTTGGTAACAGTCATATTCACTGTACTTCTAGAGTCAAAAAACAGTACTACTATGTTAAGCGAGTCTGAATCAAAAAGCAATGTGAAGGCCAGAAAAACAACACACTTATAACTTTAAAATACAGACATGGCATTAAATGAAAGAAATGATCATGTTAAATCTCAAATCAGGAAAGAAAAAAGGCTGTAAGGTGGGTGCGGTGGCTCATGCCTGTAATCCCAGCACTTTGCGACGCTGAGGCAGGCAGATGACTTGAGCTCAGAAGTTTGAGACCAGCCTGGCCAATATGGTAAAACCCCGTCTCTACAAAAATGCAAAAATTAGCCAGGTGGTGGCGTGCACCTGTAGTCTCAGCTACTTGGGAGGCTGAGGTGGGAAGACTGCTTGAGTCCAGGAGGCAGAGGCTGCAGTGAGCCAAGACTGCGTCATTGCACGCCAGCCAAAAAAAAAAAAAAAAAAAAAGAAAAAAGGCCAGAGAGAACGCCCTTGGTTAACTAGCAGAATCTGCAAATGGACTATATATTAGATAATATTGTATCAATGTTAAAATTCCTAAATTTAATGATTATAATATGGTTTTGTAAGAGAATGCCCTTGTTCTTAGAAAATATATGCTGAAGTGTTTAGTGGTAAAGAATTATAATTACCTGAAACTTCCTACCAAATGATTCAGAAAAAAGCAGATGTATAAAAGGGAGAGAGAGAAAGCAATTGTGGCAAAATGTCAACAAATGGTGAATATAGGTGAAGAGTATAAAGGAATTCATACAATACTTTTGTAATTTCTTTGTGTGAATTTTGTTTTTTTTTGGAGATAGAGTCTCCCTCTGTTGGCCAGGCTGGAGTGCAATGGCACGGTCTTCACTCACTGCAACCTCCGCTTCCTGGGTTCAAGAAATTTTCCTGCCTCAGCCTCCCATGTAGCTGGGACTACAGGCATGCGCAACCACACCTGGCTAATTTTTGTGTTTTTAGTAGAGACGGGATTTTGCCATGTTGGCTATGCTGGTTTTGAACTCCTGACCCAAGTGATCCGCCCACCTCCGCCTCCCAAAGTGCTGGGATTACACGTGGGAGACACTGCACCTGACTCCTTTGTGTGAAATTTAAAAAAAAGTTTAAAAAGCATATATAATAAAAAGCACCCAACAATGAGCCCTCGGTAGTTCAAAAAGGTCACAGTCTCAATGTACTACTGTTACATTATAATGTATGATTCTTTATGATAATAACCTGGAGTCATGAAGAACAGGATAAATATTTGTTAACATGTTTTGTTTCAGGACATAGGGAAGACCACAGTATGTTTAAATATATCATATTTTCAAAAAGTTCCATGAAAAATACCCAAAATAAAAATCTTGAAGGGTACAGACTCTGCTTATTTAATACATACACTTTTGTAGCCTATGGCGCTCTCTTGACCATCAGATGGTATATACTACTACATCAGCATTGGCTGCCAATCTTCAGTAATACTAATGTCTTTTATCACATCGTTTTGTCCTCATATCAATGCTATGAGGTGTCAGGTAGTTGGTGCCATCCCCAACTTAAAGATGAAGGAATTGGGATTACATAATTTACTTTTCTGTGGACTAAGACCCTGTTGAACAGATTATACTTTTAAACCCAGTGAACTCTCTTCACATAGATTGTTGGATCTTAGGGACAAAAGTAAGTATGAATTAAAACAAATATCCCTACTTAGAAAAAGAATTTGAGTATATGTTCTGTCAATAGAAATTACAAGTTGGTTTATAACAGAGACAATATTATGAATATATGGGTATTTTGCAGTAGTCATAACCCAAGAGATGATCTAAAACTTCTAGATTCTTAAGAGTTTAGTACAAAGAAGAGTAAGAGGAACAAAGAACTACTTATTCTCTATAATCACAATGTATCAAATGACAACTAATCTGGCTCTTTTATTAAGTTGCTGCTGCCATAAAACATGCTTACCTGAACTGGATGAATAAGACCTTGATTTAGAGTCAATGCAATGACATTTAGGGCAAAGTGGCGTACACTTGACTGGGTGTGAAAAAATGCCTCAAGCACCTGTTTGAGATAAAGCTGCATGATGGAACTACTCATCCCTGAGGAAACATCACCCATTTCTTTCAAGTCTTCCTGTTTTGCAACTTTCTTCCCTACAAAAGAAAGCAAAGGATAAACACATATTAAGAGCACCTATACTAACTTTACTAAATATTTCAAAATTAGGCCATAAGCAAAATCACAAAACGTTATAGCTAGTGTTCTGGCTCAATGGTTCTTAATGTGTGTGTGTGTGTGTGTGTGTCTGCGTCTGTGTCAGAGGCCCCTTTGAGAACCCAATGAGAAGTATAATCTCTCTCCTCCCTCAAAATGTTAATGTTTACACACATACACAATTTTAAAACTATTTTAGAGAATTTAAGAATATGCTAAAGCCCAGTTATAGACCTCAGCATAAGGACTGCTATTTAACTGAATTTCTTCGTCTAACGTATCAGGAAATTTAGATATTTAGATCAAAGGAGATAAAGCCATTATAATATAACCATAGCTATGAAATTTAAAAATATATTTTCACTTACAGTCTCTATCTGCCTGCTGCATACGTGTATCTTCTTCTTGTAGGTAGGTCTGAAGGTTTTTTAACACTTGTATTTTTAAATTGACTGAGGAGTTCTTATCAGATAAAATATTATTATATAGATTCTTCACTTCTTGCTCGAACATTAGACTTGGATGCTGAATAAAGGCAAATCCTATGGGAGAGGGGAAAATCTCATCATATATTCACATTAAAATTAAAATTTAATAAATATGTTAATAAATTATATAAATGGCTCCTTATTTCAAAAAGTTAAAACTTAAAATGACTGGAAGAATATGCTGGTGGCCTTACCTAGAGAAGCATTAGAGCAGGTACTTCTTTCCCCATGAATTAAAAACAAGAAATTGCATTTCAAAGGAGAATTTCACACAAGAGGAAACCTTGAGGAGGGAGCAGGGCCTAGTGGCTAGGGGAGTGGATTAGGAGTCAGGAGTCTTGGGTTCTATTCCTGGCTCCACCACTGACTTGTAGTGTGACCTTGGGTGAGTCACATAATCTCTCTGTGCCTCAATTCTCCATCTGTAAAATGGGGATAATAATATTTACCACCCACCTACCTCACAGGGATGTTTTCAGGATTTAAGAAGTAATGTCTGCAAACATTTTTCAGATCCCCAGTAGAAGGTACTACATTGACATTATTTTTTTAAAAAAATTAAAATATATTCATTTGATGAAACAATATAATAAACCAGAGCAAAAAATATCTTCCACTTCTTTCTCATATGGCATTATAATAAGGCTACAATGCTGAATCCTATAACCACGGGTTAATAAGTAGCAATATATCATCCATGTTTATAATGTTTATTTGAGGAAAAAATGAAGATCTCTCATGACAGCAAGTATTATTGATAACAAACAACAAACTAAACTCAAAGCATAGAGTGATCAGATAACTAGCCCAAGGTCACTCAGGATAACTATGGCCCAGGCAAGATGTTTTTTATTAACTGGTCTAGAGGCAATATTTTCTGAATAGCGCTGCTTAAGTTAAAACTTCATCTTTTTGTACTCTGAAATACTTGTAACACTATTAGTTTTGCCACTCCATATAAATTATGTCCAGACTGAATATTTAAAGGTACACACTGGCTTGAAATTAATATTGCACCAATTTAACTCCTTAGTAAATGATATCTGAATTTTTACTCTATGTGCTACAAGTAATTTTCAAAAAGGGATAGAGGAGGAATAAAATGATAAGGTTTCAATTTATTTACAGATATCATAAACATGATTTAGTAAGTAACTTAGAATCTTTTCTTACTCATTTTTGTTCAAAAGACTAATATAAATAACTAGTCATACATATCAAAGTATGAACCTTAATCATAATACTAAAATAAAATTTCCAAATAAGTTATTAATCTCATTGGGTAGCTTTACGTGTATAGTCGTTGCTTAGTATCCATGGGGGATTGGCTCCAGAACCTCCCAGGGATACCAAAATCCGTGGTTTCTCAAGTCTCTGACATAAAATGGGGTAGCATTTGCATATAACCTATTCACATCCTCCCGTATACTTTAAATCATCTCTAGATTATTTATATCTAACACAATGTAAATGCTATGTAAATTGCTGTTGTACTATTTAGAGAATAATGACAAAAAAATCTGTACATATTTAGTATAGGTGTAATTGTTTTTTCTCAGTATTTTTGATTCTTGGTTAAATCCACAAATGTGAAACCCATGGATATGGAAGGCCAACCGTATCCGTACAAAAAAAAACAACAACAAAAACCAAAAACCTGGACAGACTGTTCTTGTATTTTTTTGAAGTGCATTCAATTCAGGTACTTTAATGCCATTCACCTCCTATTTCCTCATATTCTAATTCCTTCCTAGATATAAGCCACACAGACCTGCCTAACAATTGCAAAATATGTTTTTATTACATCAGTGCTTCCTGGAAAAATAATATAAAACATGTATATATCCAAATTGTTCCTCCTGGGTTGCTAACTTTTTGCTTTTATATAAATAAGTCAGTGTAGACTGATCATTGTTTTAACTAGATGTGGCAGCTTCCTGTAGTGACAAAGCCTTGCAATAAAAAAGAATAATTACAAAAATGCAAAAAGCACAGAAGTCTTCTACATTATTTTTCTTTATCAAATGGCTTTAATGAATGTTCTTCAGATACCCTATGGAGGAGGGGTAGAAGAAAGTATTGTTATCTCTATTTTACTAATGAAGAAACTGATAAAAAGACAAGTGGCTCGCTCAAGTTTACCCAGGAAGTCAATGGCCATAACAAGAATGGAACCCAGTTGTTTTAATCCCCAGATCTACATTCTATACACCAAATCCTACTAATAGAAACATATTAAAATAAACCAACAATTTAGATTCACAATATTTAAAAATGTGCTCTATCCCTCTCAAATAGCTACAATTTATAAAGAAATTTAGACTTACCTAGACCAATGATAGCTTTTGTTTGTACTTCTTCATCTGAATGTTTTGTAAAATACATCAATAGTTCAAGTACTTTATCTTTTATGTTAACCTAAGGGAAGGAAAACACATTAAAGTATTCATGAAGAGTAACTTAGATTAATTTTCAACTATAAAGGAAAAAAATACCTAAAGACAATGAGAATTTCTGTATGTGAACTTTATTAAAAAAAAAAAGTAACCAATTCCATTTATTTTAGAACAGTGGCATTCAAAGTATCAGTGTGTGACAAAGCAGCTTGTTTCGGAATGTGAATCAGTGTGTTCCCTTCATTGAAAAAAATTTTTAAAAAAAATCAGCTGTTGATGTCAACAGTGTGCCTACTGTTACAAAGCTGATATAACTTGTCAGAGAAATTTCATTATCTGGTTACACACCAGTAACAAAAAGTTCATGGATTAGCAGTCAGTCCGAGGACCATCCTTTGAGTAGCACTGTTTTCAGAATTTTCATTAAACCAGACTAATATTGCCTTCATCCTGGGTCATTACTGTTATTCTCAGATTACAGTGCCATATAGTTCTATGTTTTATAGCATTTTAAGTATTACTATCTTTACCTTGCTGTTGCCTTTAAAATCTTCCAGATCAAAATCAAAATGCCGACATAGTGCTCCAACAGTGAAAAGGGATCTAAGAAGTGCTGGTTTGTTTGTTAGAAGTGAAGTGTTATTTGGGTCCTCTTGGTGTTGACTTTTTAATTTTGAAATGGCACCTAATAAAGATAAGTAATATTTATAATATTTATCTTTGAATTACTCAGTTCAAGTAATTACTACTAATGAATCACAATTTTTTTTTTTTTTGAGATGGAGTCTCACTCTGTCACCCAGGCTGGAGTGCAGTGAGGTGATCTTAGCTCACTGCAACCTCCGCCTCCCGGGTTCAAGTGATTCTCCTGCCTTAGCTTCCCAAGTAGCTGGGATTACAGTTGTGTGCCACCATGCCTGGGACATTTTTGTATTTTTAGTAGAGAGACGGGGTTTCACCATGTTGGCCAGGCTGATCTCGAACTCCCAACCTCAGGTGATCCATCCGCCTTGGCCTCCCAAAGTGCTGGAATTACAGGTGTGAGCCACTGTGCCCGGCCAATTAATTTTTACTAATGGTTCTAAATATTAAATATGTCTAGAATTATGAGGGCGCTCTTTTAGAGTCTAAACTAATTAATGTAAGAAAATTTAAATTTTACTTTTCACAGTGTGCAAAAAATTTACCAACCTTTACTTATCAGGAGATAAATTTCTGAAGTAATCACAGTGGGTTCTTAAGGGAATACAAAAGACACCAGACAATATTGTTTCTGAGAGGACCACAGTGGATAATCACACCTCATAGTTTCCTTGATTCTAGCCTTTTATCAAATGCATTTAAAACGAGCTGACACACTGCAGGACCTAGCAGAATAATTTTAAAACCCTGGTACTGAACTTACCATAGTATCTATTGAAACAAGCCCACACAAATTTAAAATTTTGTGTCACTTTATTTACAACAGCCCCAAGACAGCTGACACAATGTTGCACTACCTAAAAGATATAGAAAATGTTTGTTTAGATAAAAGTTAAAAATATACTATTTTAAAAACTTAGCTTTTTACAAATATTTGCTTTAAAAATAATATTAATAAAATATATTATAACTTTACACTAATGAATAAAGAAATGGTAAACTGAGTGCTTACAGTCATGCCATATTTGATGATGAGCTTCATCAGATCTTCTTCAATAGTGGCAAGGAAAGTTTCACTTGGATGCTCCATCAGTGGTACAACTAGCTCTAGGATTTTTGCAACATTGCAAATAACCATGAAATCATTTTGTGTCTATAAGAATAAAAATAATGCTTTATGAATATCCAAAACCTTAAAAGAAACTATATACAGTTTTATGTATTTGTGGGCAGAAATAGGGCATTTTGCACGTAAAGGTCCAGTTAAAAAAAAAAAGTCTATTAGAGTTTTTTTTTCAAGATATGGAAGAAGAATCACCAGCATGTCAGGAATATGGACCAACAACTAACTTACCAAAATGTGACCTTGGGGTCACTTAATCACAATGTTAAAGTTATATTTTTTTTCCTAAAATGTAACACAAGTCAATTCTAAACAAGGGTATTTACGTATTGACAGCATTATACAAAGACTGGTACAGTTTTTACGATTAGTATTTTCCGAGCTGTGTATGTTAACCCAGTAGTTCTCAATCAGGAATAAGCTTCTTCCCCTGTATCCTGACACAGGAGTACTTGGCAGTGTCTGGAGACATTTTTGGTTGTCACAATGGGAGCCACTACTGGCATCTAGTGGCTACAGGCCAGGGATGCTGCTAAACAACCTGTAATGCACATAACAATCCTTGACAACAAAGAATAATCTAGTCCTGTCAATAGTGCTGAGGTTGAGAAACCCTGTGTTAAAATTTTCTGATAGATAAAAAAACATAGAATCCCAGAACTACGCAAAAGGCTTCTTTATTTTTAAGAAACAGTGTCTTGCTCAATTGCCCAGGTTGGAGTGCAGTGGCACAATCATAGCTCAATGCAATCCTGAATTCCTGAGCTTGAGCAATTTTCCTGACAGTCTCTCGAGTAGCTAGGACTACAGGTGCGTAACACTACACCCAGTTCATTTTTAAATTTTCTTTTTTTCTTTTTTTTGAGACGGAGTCTTGCTCTGTTGCCCAGGCTGGAGTGCAGTGGCACGATCTTGGCTCACTGCAACCCCTGCCTCCTGGGTTCAAGCAACTCCCTGCCTCAGCCACCCAAGTAGCTGAGATGACAGGTGCCCACCACCATGCCTGGCTAATTTTTGTATTTTTAGTAGAGATGGGGTTTCACCATCTTGGCCAGGCTGGTCTGGGACTCCTGACCTCGTCATCCACCTGCCTTGGCCTCCCAAAGTGCTGGGATTACAGGTGTGAGCCACTGCACCTGGCCTTAATTTTCATTTTTGTAGAGACAGGGTCTCACTATGTTGCCCAGGCTGGTTGTGAATTCCTGGCCTCAAGTGATCCTCCTGCCTTGGCCACCCAAAGCACTGGGATTACAGGTGTGAGCCACCATGCTCAGCCTAGGACTTCTTTAAATTTAAATGTGTATTTCTTTGATTAGAAAAAGTAGTAAGCATGTTTAAAAAAATAGGTAGAGACTTTTTAAAAAAAACCAAAAGGTAGAAAAGGATTTACAATAAAAAGTCTTGTTTCTATCTATCCTCCAGCCACCCAGTTCATTTCCCCAAAGGCAATCAGTTATGTGTGCGTGTGTGTGTGTGTGTGTGTGTGTGTGTGTGTTTGTGTGTGTGTTTGTGTAGTAAGGCTTTCAATGAATGTTTTTAATCTATTTTTTTTTTTTTTTTTGCTTTTCTTTTTTTTTAGACAAGAGTCTCACTCTGTCGTCCAGGCTGGAGTGCAGTGGTGTGATCTTGGCTCACTGCAACCTCCGCCTCCTGGGTTCAAGTGATTCTCCTGCCTCAGCCTCCAGAGTAGCTGGAGGTATGGAGGGAGAAGCATCAGCATGTCAGGAATATGGACCGACAACTAGCCCGCCACCACGCCCGGTTAAGTTTTGTATTTTTAGTAGAGATGGGGTTTCACCATATTGGCCAGGCTGGTCTTAAACTCCTCACTTTGTGATCTGCCTGCCTCAGCCTCCCAAAGTGCTGGGATTACAAGTGTGAGCCATCATGTCCAGCCTTAATCTAGTTTTTAAGCTACTAATCCTCATTGTTAGTAATGGATTACCGGCATTCATTTTGGACTTTTTGTTGAGACAGAGCCTCGTCCTGTTGTCCAGGCTGGAGGCAGTGGCGCAATCTCGGTTCACTGCAACCTCCGCCCCCCAGGTTCAAGCGATTCTCCTGCTTTAGTCTTCCGAGTAGTTGGGACTACAGGTGCGCACCACCATGCTTGGCTAATTTTTGTATTTTTAGTAGAGACAGGGTTTCACCATGCTGGCCAGGCTGGTCTTGAACTCCTGACCTCGTGATCCGCCCACCTCAGCCTCCCAGAGTGCTGGGATTACAGGCGTGAGCCACCGCGCCCAGCCCATTTTGGACTGTTTGAGCTCATTAACACACTAGTTAAAAACATTCCCACCACTTGGCTTGTAGGAGTATTAATTAAAAAAAAAAAAAAAAAAAAAAAGAAATTCCCACATCATATTCATCCTTCCTTTTAAGATCCCCACAGGATTAAAAAGAAAACATAAATTCTTTTTAAGTAACAGAAATCCTGCTGTTTCCTGTAATGAGTTAAAGTGGGTCTAGGGGTAGAAGAATTTTTGTTGGGTAAGATAAATTCATTTGAGAACCAGTGCCAGCATTTTACCTGAAAAAAAAAAAATGTAGTGGCTGGGCACAGTGGCTCATGCCTATAATCCCAGCTCTTTGGGAGGCCAAGGTGCACAGATTACTTGAGGCCAGGAGTTCAAGACCACCCTGGTCAGCATGGCAAAACCCTGTCTCTACTGAAAATACAAAAATTAGCTGGGTGTGGTGGTGCACACCTGTAAAATCCCAGCTACTCGGGTGGCTGAGGCATGAGAATCGCTTGAACCTGGGAGGCGAAGGTTGCAGTGAGCCAAAATTGCAGGATTGTACTCCAGCCTGGGCAACAGAGCAAGACTGTGTGGTTAAAAACAAAACAAAAAACAAAAAACAGTAGGCCGGGCGTGGTGGCTCATGCCTGTAATCCCTGCACTTTGGGAGGCCAAGGCGGGGTAGATCAACAAGGTCTGCAGTTCAAGACCAGTCGGGCCAACATAGTGAAACCCCATCTCTACTAAAAATACAAAAAATTAGCCAGGTGTGGTGGTGTGCACCTGTAATCCCGGCTACTTGGGAGACTGAGGAAAGAGAATCGCTTGAAGCCAGGAGGTGGAGGTTGCAGTGAGCCAAGACTGCACATTGCACTCCAGCCTGGGTGACAGTGTGAGCCTCAATCTCAAAAAAAAGTAGCATTTTCTGAACCTTCCCTTAACATACTGGCCTGGAAAATCAACTAAAAGAAATACCTTAAATTCCAGAAGAAAAATTTAAAGAAAGACGGAAACTATTAAGTAAAAGAGCAACAGAATAGAACAGGGAAAAGTATTTGTAATAAATATACTATAAGATGGCTTAATATCTAAAATATTAAAATTATTTAAAGAGTTCTCCTAAAAAAAGGCCTACAATTCAAAGGTAAAATGGACGAATGATATGAAAATGATATAAATAGTGAATTAACAGAAAAGCAAGCCCAACTGGTCAGTACCATGAAAAGATGCTCAAACTTCTTTGCAGTCAGGGAAGGAAACTGAAGCAATAATGAATTATTCCTTTCCACCTGTTAGACTGGCAAAGAGTACTAAAATAATGACAATGATTGTCACATACAGCTTTCCAAAAGGTTGTATAAAACCCATCCACTGCAAAATGGCAAGATCAATTAAAAATGAAAACCAAAATAACCTTGTTTCAACCTAGCAAGTCCACTCCTCAGCAACTGTTCCAACAAAATAAAGGCATCAGTACTTAAAGGTATTTAAATTGGAATGTTTATTTAAACATTGTTTGTAGTGGTGATCAAAAGGAAATATGTAAACACCTGCCAAATAGGGAAATGATTAAATAAATCATAGGACATCCATAAAATGGATAATATACAGCCATCTAAAACAAGGAATTAGATGTATACCAGGTAATATGAGATTACCAAATATGCCTAACAAATATCTATATAATATGATTCAATTTTTACAAAACCCGGTCAACCATTTATATATACCTGTGTGTTCACAACTATAAAAGTATGTTAAGGACACTATAAGACGTTTATTCTGAAGGGAAGATGAATAAAGATGGAGATAGGACATAAAAACAAAAACAAAAAACACAAAACGTTAAAAAAAAAGTTTACCATGTATGAGATACTCTTATTTATATAAAACTTAATATTTGTGTACATACATACATAAAAGATGTACAAGACATTTTAAAAGTGATTTTGTTTTAAAAAATTACTGGTTCAAAATCATGCAAGGACGATTTATAATATAAATAATAAATAACAGGTTTCCTTATAGGCCAGATTCTACTGGTAGACATGGGGCTGAATTCTAGCTTTGGGACTGGTTAGCTATGTGACATTGGGCCAGTTATTGATATTCTTTAAGTTTTAGTTTCCTTATCTGTAAAACTGAGATCATAATAGTACTTACTTCACAAAGTAAATGAGATAAAATATATGTAAAATTTTCACAGTGCTTGGTACTTTGCTAAAAAATTATTAGCTATTATTATTAGCCACAATATTAACCAATTTATTTCTGGATCTAACAGAAACCCTAAAGATAGAATTAGTGTCTCAGAAGTAAATGCATGTTGTTTTTAGGTATTTATTATCCTTTACTACTCTCCTCAGTTCTTAAAGTTTTCTCAGGAAGTCCTGAGGTTTTCACCTAGAGCTTGCAATTTAGATCATCAAAAAAACTGCCCATAGCAGCAAAACAAATGTAGTAAAGTTAAAATTAGCTCCTTAGGAACATTAGGATCATAGCATGTGAGAAGCCTTTTATATTTGTTAAGTTTTAAGAGTATTTTAAAATTTTGCATTTTTAGCAGTTTACTTATACTCTTTAAGCTTCAGTTTCCTTATCTGTAAAATAGAGATAATAGTACGTACTTCATAAAGTAAATGAGATTATATATGTAAACCACATAACTCACTATGCTGTCATATATACTTTAAAATCTTTATTTGCTAGATAATTTTACTTAAGCAATGTCTTACTACTCACACCATATTTTAGAAAAACATAGAGTATGTTAATACCAACAGCCTAACATCTCTGGTATGATATTATAGATTTTCCATATTTAATATTGTTCTATTATAAAAATAAAATATATTTATAAAATATAAATAAATTAAAAAAGACTGTATGAAAAATATAAAGCATAACAACAACTTCCTTAGGTGCCATAAATGGACCTCTGTTAGAGGCTATTGGCTCTCAATTTTGGAGAATGACCGAGGTTGACTGTTGTTCCTCAATAATGTGCATTAGATGGGAAGTAATGTTAGTCTTTGTGTGCTTCGAGCAATGTTATCGATTTTTATATTTATTATATTATAAACGACAGATATGTTCAGGACCCAAAAGATAGTAAATTTCTCAAAGACAGGAACTCTGCTTCATTCATTCTGAGATCTTAACAATAGCTATAACATTTAGTAAGCATTTACTGAGGGTTTGGCTTGAGAAGTTTACAGCAAAATGGAACCTGAACTTTATTTATAATATGTCAGACCTGATGTTTATAGATCACTTGCTACAAATAGAACATATATCTAAGTAAATGACACAATTGATCTGTCAGTGAGAATGTGGTTGACGCATGTGAATTCTAAATTTAAAGCACTTAATGTTTTATGTAAGACACAAGAATAAGACAGCTCTATACTTACACTACATTTAGTGGTAAGGTATGGTTGCATAGTCATTGCATGTTTAACCATGAGCTGGGGTCTTATTTTGCTGAATAAGAACAAAGTGGTTATGCAAGCTACCAATCTTCCAGAATTCACACCTTTATTGTCAGAATCTGGAAAAACAAACAGAGAAATAAGACACTAAAATATGACAAGGTAGTGGAAATTATACAGAATATTATTTAAATTAGTTAATATTATCCCCTAAATAGGTCCAGTATAGTCCTCAATATAATGAATTAGTAGTTCTTATGACACTAGACTTTCTCCATCTCATTTTTTTTTTGGTATAGAAATCACATACTCTCAAGATAAAGAACAAGAGGCCATGCTCTCTATAAAAGGCAAGTTTTATACTAATGGAAATTGGGAAGTTTAGGGATGGGCTTTTGGGAATACATGTGGTATTGGTTATATCTAAAATCAATGGGCTGGGTGTGATGGCTCACACCTGTAATCCCAGCACTTTGGGAGGCCATCACAGGAAAAAGGCTTGAGTCTAGGAATTTAGATCAGCTTGGACAACACGGGAAAACCCCAGCTCTACAGAAAAATAAAAAATTTAGCCTGGTGTGGTGATGTGCACTTGTAGTCTCAGTTACTCGGGAGGCCGAGGTGGGAGGATTGCTTCAGCCCAGGAGTTCTAGGTTGCAGTGAGCTATGATTACACCACTACAACCCAGCCTGGGTGACAGAGTGAGACCCTCTCTTTAAAAAAAAAAAAAAAAAAAAAAAAAAAAAGGAAGTGAATGTGGGGAAAAAAAGCTAGCAATTTAGCTGAGGTGAAACTGTTTAAGGGTACTGGGAAAAAAAGAGATGATGCTGTGGTAGAAGAATGTTAAAAAATGGGAGCAACAAACAGAAATTGGAACAATGCTGTAAGACAGCTCTAAACAAAATGCTGTTCAGGTGGGAAGAAAATGTTGCTAATTAGGAAATACACTGGTTCTTAGGAAACAAATTTTTAGAGGAAATTAGCAACTTTTTAACATTAAGGGACATCAGTATCACCCCTAAATTCCAGGATGGGGAAAAATAAAAAATCAGAACAAGGGGAAAAAAAAAAGAGGTACACATGGGAAAAAAAAAAAGACTGCATAAAAAATATAAAGCATATCAACAATTTCCGTAGGTGCCATAAATGGACAGCTGTTAGAGGTTACTGGCTCCCAATTTTGGAGAACAACTGAACCTGACGTTGTTCCTCATTAATGTGCGTTAGATGGGAAGTAATGCTAGTCTTTGTGTGCTTCAAGCAATGGGTATCTATCTATCCATCTATCTATCTATATATTTGTTTGAGACGGAGTCTCGCTCTGTTGCCCAGGCTGGAGTGTAGCGGCGCGATCTTGGCTCACTGCAAGCTCCGCCTCCTGGGTACATGCCATTCTCCTGCCTCAGCCTCCCAAGTAGCTGGGACTACAGGCGCCCACCACCACGCCAGGCTAATTTTTTTGTATTTTCAGTAGAGATGGGGTTTCACCGTGTTAGCCAGGATGGTTTTGATCTCCTGACCTCATGATCCATCCACCTTGGCCTCCCGAAGTGTTGGGATTACAGGGGTGAGCCACCGTGCCTGGACCAATTTTTATATTTCTTAAGTAATCATTTATTTATAATTGATTAAAAATTTAAGATTTGTGATTGGTAAATAACATGAGAGGGAATATAAAATATTAAGTACTTAATTTGTGATTTTAAACATTTTAATAAATTTATAGCTCAAGACTAAGCAAACTTTATGTAACAAATATAAATAATAAATATTAGGAATGTAATACAAATCTTTAAAAAACATTTTTTATAATAGCTAAAACAATTTCATTTTGAGAGATAATTTTATATGACTTAGAAGATACCAGTTTTGTGATGAGTATCATTACCTAGACACATATTAGCCCCTGGATTTTTACTCCTATTCAATGACATCTAAAATTATAATATGCTATTAAAAGATATGTGGAAGAGGTGAGGCCCACGCTTTTATTACAATGCTCTAGATAATCTTAGTCAATCATAACAATATAATCTAGGATACAACATCAAACAGATATCTATAAAACAAAAATGTATTTCATTTAAAAGTGAAGTAATCATTAGCCAAGCAGAGCCAGAGGGAAAAATGAGAAATGTGCTCAAAATATTTAAAAAATCTTATAAAATCAACTAAAGATCAATATATATATAAAATGTCTTACCAGCTAGAGATTCCTCATATTTAAGAATGTGCTCAACTAGGTTATCAACAAGTTGAGTACAAGCTTTCTTCACAGGTTTATATGAGGAATCCTCTTCGGACTTCAACAACTATACATATATATATACAAAAAAAAAATCCCGGTATAATTATTCACTAGGCAATAATAAGATAAACACATTAAAAGTGTCCATAAGTAATATACTTTTCAATTTGTCATTAACAATTTAGTACTCAAAGTGCAAATTAATAAAACAAAAATATATATGTTTAAAAATATAAACCAGTAATTTACCAATACTTTCAATTTTACTACAAAGTACTTAAATTGCTGTGTAAGACCTAAGGTAAGATGTGAAAGATGCAGAAAAGATGAACTTCCCTTTCTCCCTATTCCAATAAAAAACATAGTATCACACAATACTAGCTGAATTATTTTAAATAATTAATAACTGCATCTGAATTGCATCTTAAAAGGCAATTATAAAACATAAGGGTAGATTTCTGCATTATCCTTTGCAAAATCACAAACAATGCTAGAAAAGTGTTATGAATAATGAGATGAGGATAGAGATCATTCTAAATATAGCTAAAAAGTAAAACCAATCGAATCTTTCATAATCAAAGGTCAACAGAAGAGTCATAAGGTATATATGTTTCGCTAAGAAAAGCTAGCTAATATAATTCTGAGGATATTGAAGGAATCTAAATGTGTATTTGATTTCTGTGAAGAGTTCCACTGCTGTTAAATATAACTTTCTCTGCAATAATGGAAATGTTCTATATCCTTGCTGTCCAATATGGTTTCCAAGAGTCACATGCAGCTATTAAGCACTTGCAATGTACCTACTGTGATTGAGGAATTAAAATAAAATAAAATAAAAATTGAAATTAACATTTAAAAAAATGCATGTGGCTTATAGCTGGGCACAAGCTTGGGCAGCACAAGCTGAAACTTTCCCTATAAGATACATAAATGATTAAAACAACTGACAGCAACCAGAGTAACATAACACACACACTGCCCCTTTTCCTCCAATTTAAAGAAATAAAGCAGACAGCTTCAATGTACTAGGTTTCAACTATGAACTGCAAATTCTTCCTGCCCCATTCTCCAATTTCCTTAAAGCAGCTATTAATATCACATTCTAGTTTGATCTTTTCTGAGACAGGGTCTCATTGTCACTCAGGCTGGAGTGCAGTGGCACAATCAAAGCTCACTGCAGCCTTGACCTCCCGAGCTCAGTCTCCCATACAGCTGGGACCACAGGCGTGAGAAAACACGCCTGGGCTTATTTTTGTATAGTTTGTAGAGATGGGGTTCTCTAAGTTGCCCAAGCTGGTCTTAAACTCTTGGGCTCAAGTGATCCACCTCCCTCAGTCTCCCAAAGTGCTGGGATTATAGGCATGAGCCACCACGCCAGGCCTAGCTTGGTCTTTTATTCAATGGCAGGAGTAGAAAACTACCCTCTCTCATCCTTGGTATTCCTTTTTCATTTCCAAGGCTTCAGGTACACACAAAAGAATTAACCATAAATTTTGATTCATGACACACCATTGCCACTTGTATATGCCCTTTTAATTTACTAATAAATAATGGCATAATTTGAATCCAAATCAAGAACAAGAATAATTTTAATATCTCATATCTCCCAATGTGCTCCTTCCCTTATCCCATTTTCCTGTTTCACATGTAAGGTAACCGCTATCAGAAAATTTATCATCTCCTTGTTTTTTAAAAAAGTATAAGCTGTATGCTATTTATAGTTTTCTTTGATTTTCCACTTTCTAAAAAGGTAGTATACTTGATGTAGTCTTCTGAGATTTGCTTTTTTCACTCAACATTATGCCACTATGATCTAGGTTGTTGCATACAGCTGTATTTTACTGATTTTTCACTGCTGTACTGATTTTTCACTGCTGTACAACACCCCACTGTCTGCCTATATCTTAATTCATTTATCCACTCTTTTGTAGATAGGTTAATCCCAATTTTAGTACAACTAAGCATTCTTGTATATGCCTCCTGATGCAAATATGCAAGATTCTTTTGTGTGTATATATACTTGAAGTCGAACTGCTGGGTCATTGGATATATGCATTGTTCAATTTCACAAGATAATGCTTTTATGAGATAATTTTATGAAATCGTTGTTTTTCAAAGTGGCTGTAATATTTTCTCAATTATCATCTGTATTAAGAGACACTATCTGATCCCTCTTTCCCATCACTTGTGATGGTCTGACTTCTCTATTTTTGTCAATAAAATGGTATAGAAAGTGGTATTGATTTGTATTTCTTACTTTACTAATGGGGTTGAACACAGTATAGGCCCTATATGCTATTTTCTCCATGAAATGCCTATTAATGAACTTTACCTATTTTTCTACTGGGACTCTTGACTTGTAATGGTTTTGTAGGAGAGGAGTTCTTATGTATTTATTCTTGGTATTAATTGTTGATTACATATGTGCCAAATATCTTTTCCCATTTTGTGACTTGTATTTTCACTTCAATCTTTTAAGGTTAATGGTTTTTGTGACTTGTTTAAGACATCCTTTCCTACCCAGAGACCAAAAATATATTCAGGCTGGGCATGGCGGTGCATGCTTGTAGTCCCAGCTACTCAAGAGGCTGAGGTAGAAGGATCACTTGGGCCTAGGAGTTTGAGTCCAGCCTGGGCAACACAGCAAGACCACGCCATTAAAAAAAAAAAAAAAAAAAAAATATATATATATATATATATACATATATTTTATTTTATATATATTTTATTTTGTGTTTATACAAAATAAAATATGTACTCAGCAATAAATATAAAATATAAAAATAAAAATATGTAACTCCATTACATATATATAATTAAAAAAATTTTTTCTCCTATATTTTATTCTAAAATTTTAAAGTTCTCCTTTAATCTATATGGAGTTGATTTTTCAGTTGAAGTAGGTTTCTCTTTTTTTTTTATTAATTCTTATGGACAGTCAAATAGCCTAACTCCATTTACTAAACAGTCTATCTTGTCTCCATCATCTGCAGTGCCACCTCCGTTTTATAGCAAGCATATTCTATTTGTGTAAGCCTGTTTTCTGGGCTCTCTATCCTGTTCCATTGTTCTATTTAGTACTGATCTACTTATTACTGCTGTTGATTATGTAATGTATCTTTGAAAACAAGTCCCGATATTTTGTAAGGCAAGTCAGTGTTCCAGCTTTTGCAGAAATTATTTTTATCTTTTCTCTGCTTTTCCATATACATTTCACAATCACCTTGATATATTTAAATTTTTTTATTCATGATTTTGAAGAAAGCTCACAGTTTCCCATTTTGCATTATTTTCATTTTAGGTTTTATAGTTTTATCTGTCAGATTAAGGAATTTACATTTTATCCTCATTTATTACAAGTAATCATTCAAGGATATTGAATTTTATCAAAATTTTTTCTTGCCCACTCTGAAATGATTTCTTCTACTTTAATGTTAACCTACACACATATATTAGCCATGCACTCATAATATAAAAGAACTAATCAAAGTGCATAAAATTTTTTTAAAGTATAATTTAGTTTGCTCATTTAAAAAATACCTTTTAAAGGTACCAACATTCCCAGTGATATAGGTACATTTTTACACCATCTTAATATTTTATTATGAAAAACTTCAGCCATACAAAAGAGTTGAAAAAAGTTTTATCATGAACATTCTCTAACCACCATCATCTAGATTCTACCATTAAAAACATTTTTTGTGTGTGAGACAGGGTCTCACTCTATTCCCCAGAAGAAAGTGCAGTTGCATAATCACAGTTCACTGCACCCTAAAAATCCCAGGCTCAAGTGATCCTCCTGCCTCTGCCTCCCAAGTAGCTGGATCTACAGGCACAGGCCACAATGCTCAGCTAATTTTATTTATTTATGTTTTTTAGCGATGGGGTCTCAGTATGTTGTCCAGGCTGGTCTAAAACTCCAGGCTTCAAATGATCCTCCTGCCTCAACCTTCTGAGAGGCTGGGATTCCGGGTGCAAGCTACTGAGCCTGGCTCCAGGATCCTGCCTTTAAGACTTCATTCTGCTGGGATGAACACACACACACACGTGTGTATACATGTATGCATATGCATACACACACACCTATATCCATTTTACTTCCAACGCATTTCAAAGTAAACTGGAGACTTCAGTATACTACCCATTTTTTCCTTGAGATAAAAAGTACATGCAATAAAATGCACAAATTTTTAGTGTATATTTGCTCAGTTTTGTCAAATGCATTTACCATTGTAATTCAAGTTCACCAAGATACAGAGCAGTTGTTCTCAATCTTTAACTTATATCTGAATCATCTGGAGAGAGACTGTTAAAATACAGAATTATGGGCTCCACCCTCAGAGTTACTGATGAATTAAGTCTGGAGTAGGGCCTGAGAATTTGCATTTCTAATAAATCCCCAGGTAATGCTGGTAACTTTTAGAACCACTGATAGAGACGACTACTATCATCCCTGAAAGTTCCCTCATGTCCTTTCCCAGTCAATCCCCAGCTCCCTGCAGCCACTCTTCTGATTTTTTCCAGTATAGATTAGCTTTACCTCTCCTAGAATTTTGTATAAATGGAATTATAGTATGTACTCTTCTATGTAAGGCTTCTTTTACTCTGCACAATGTTTTCATTATTTATCTATGTTGTTGTATGTTTTGATAGTCTGTTCCTTTTTGATGTGGAATACTATTAAATTGTATGGAATCATCATAGTTTATCCATTCACTGGTTGATAGAGATAAAATATTTCATTGTAAACTCAGAAAGATCTTGCTCTGGATTACAAAAGACAGGAACAGATGAAACATGGGTAACCCTTAACTGTTTTTCATTGCCTGTATTTTCCTTACAAACTAAAAAAGGGTCAGTCTCAGATCATAAGTAAGTAAAATGAATGGCATTGTAAAATCTATTTTTGTGTACCCATCACAGGGCTATGGATGTGTTTTTTGAAGAAGACTGTCATGAAGAGCTACTCAATTTATGGTAGTGGTTTAAACTAACTGGAGTACATTTTAGAAACAAAAAAAATGTGAGGACCTTCATGACAGAAGTTATTCTTCCACATCCTACTGAAAAATGCCAAAAAACTATGAATTGTTAAAGGTTATAAAGGAATGATAGCGCCATACATTTAAAAATGATACACTGGCCGGGCACGGTGGCTTGCACCTGTAATCTCAGCACTTTGGGAGGCCAAGGCGGGCAGATCACCTGAGGTCAGGAGTTCAAGACCAGCCTGGTCAACATGGTGAAACCCCGTCTCTACTAATACAAAAAAAGTAGCCGGGCGTGGTGGTGGGTGCCTGTAATTCCAGCTACTCAGGAGGCTGAGGCAAGAGAATTGCTTAAACCCAGGAGGCGGAGGTTGCAGTGAGCGGAGATCACACCACTGCATTCCACCCTGGGCGACAAGACTGAAACTCTGCCTCAAAAACAAAAACAAAAACAAAAAAGATATACTAAGCTTGAGTAATACAGTGACATCCTGTCTCAAAAAAAAAAAAAAAAAAGAAGCAAAAGAGGCTAAACATGGTAGGGCATGCCTGTGGTTCCAGCTAAATGGGAGGCTGAGGACAAAGGACTGCTTGAGCCAGGGACGTTGAGGTCACAGTGGGCCATGATGGTGCCACTGCACTCCAGCCTGCATGACAGAGCAAGACTCTGTTTCCAAAAAAAAAAAAAAAAAGATATACTAACATAATTATTTAGACAAGGAACAGAGTTTAGTACATGTGGGAATTTGAAGCTATTTCAGTAGTACTTCAAGTTTCCCTAGAAAAACATATTCAATAATTGGGGAGAGTCAATGATCTACAAAAAACAATCAAGAACAACAAAACCCCCAAAACCTAATCCAAAAATAAAAATTAGAAATATCTGAAATTGGACTGAATGCAATGCATGTAATGTGCTCATGTAAAAACAGTAAGCATGTCAATTATTCCGGACTCAAGAATTTGTAATAACTACACCAGTCCATTCTTTATATCCTTCCTAGCTTCTCTTAACATTTATGCATACGTTATAATTGCTCAGAGGAGTTATGTTTCTGTCATATATATATGTGTGTGTGTATATATATATATATTTAAGTTTGCTTTCTTTCACTAAAGCAAACTCTGCTAGTATAAGGAAATATATCACAAAGTTACAGTATCATTGGTAAACTAAGTTGTTGGCAGAAACTAAAGTAGGAAAGCAAAGAATAGGGAGCATCAATAGGATGGATAAACCAACTTACTAACTAAATAAATGGGACTAGAGAATAAAGATACAAAGAATGTACAAGTAAAACTATCATTGCTAAGAGATTATAAAAATGGTCATGTCCCTTCTGCTTCTAATTTGCTAATACAGGAGGATATTCTTTTAGATTCTTTTTAGTAATCCTAAATAGTGACATTTCTGATAGTTACACTGAATTCTTACTTGATCATTTATAATAACTATCAAATGAAATATATGATTTAGAGCCTTTTAGAAATCATGATGTACCTTTTGGGATGGCTGACATAAACTTAACTAAGGTGGTCATAAGGCTCTGTGATATAGAGCTAATTATTTGATTTAGGAAAGAAATGATGCCAAATATATCATGTAAAAATATGAAATGAAAAATGATTTAAGAAGACAGTCTAAGATTTACACATTGAAAACACCATGAAGGTTTTTTAAAACAGATATCTTAAGAAAGTAATGTACTACTTTTACCACCACACCAAAATGGCTAAAGTTTTTTAAAAAAGACTGACAATAATGAGAATTGGTGAGGATGTGGAGCAGCTGGAACTTTCACACACTGATAGTGGAAATGAAAAATGGTTTAGTAATTTTGGAAAAACATTTTGGCAGTTTCTCACTCACCATATGACCCTGTAATCACATTCCTAGGAATTTACCCAAGATAAATGAAAACATACAACTGCATAAAACCTTACACACCAATATTCACAGCAGCATTATTCATAACACCCCCAAACTGGAAAGAACCCAAAAGTCCACAAAATGGTGAATAATGAAATTATGATATATCCATGCCATTGAAACTACTCAGCAATAAAAAGGTATATTAATATATTAGCAACAAGAATGAATCAACATTCTAAGTTTAAAAAGTCAAACACAAGATTGCATACTGTATGATTCCATTGATATGAACTTCTAAAAAGGTACAATTTTAGTGACAAAAAGTAGATCAATAGTTTTCTAGGGCCAGGAAGAGAGGATCAACTGCAAAAAGGCATGAGGAAGTTTTTTAGGGTAATATCCTGTATGTTCATTGTGTTGGAGGTTACATGACTGTATATCACCACTTAAATTCATCGAAGATCAATCACTGAAAATGGGACAACTAGACATGTGCTTCCTGCTGTGATGCAATAATATTCACCACCACCTATGAGGTATTTGTCTCCCAGATTAAAAATTGAACTTTAATCATATTAAGCCTCTAGATTTCACTAAGAGTTTACTTGAAAACTGCTGGATGGAGGAACAACTTAAATGACACCAGAAAAAAAGTGACCTATTAAATCCAGAATGTGGGAGATTCTACAGAAAAACATACAAGCGGCATGAGAAAAGGGAGATAAGGGGCAAACTATTATAAGAGACTTAAGAGTATATCAACCAAAGCAACTGCAAACCAACTATAAAAATACATTTTTGAGACAGGAAAATATGAACACTGAATAGGTATTAGTTATGGAATAATGCATTACTATTTTGATATAAATGATAATATTCTTTTTCTTTTTTTTAAAGTCATTATCTGCTAGAGATAGACAGATGCTAAAGTATCTATGAGTGAGATAATATAAAGTTTGGCATTTGTTTTAAAAGTATTACAGGCTGGGCATGGTGGCTCATGTCTGTAATCTCAGCACTTGGGGAGGCCGAGGTGGGTAGATCACCTGAGGTCAGGAGTTTGAGACCAGCCTGGCCAACACGGCGAAACTTCATCTCTACTAAAAATACAAAAATTAGCTGGGTGTGGTGGCAAGTGCCTGTACCCCAGCTACTTGGGAGGCTGAGGTAGGAGAATCCCTTGAACTTGGGAGGTGGAGGTTGCAGTGAGCTGGCTGAGATGGTGCCACTGCACTCCAGTTTGGGCGACAGAGTGAGATTCCGTCTCCCCCCAAAAAAAAAAAAAGAAAAAAAGGATTACGGAAAACAAAAGAAGAAAGAAAGAAAAGGAGAAAACCAGATAGGGGAAGGATAGCTATAACAAGACTGGGAAAATGCTGACAATTTTTGAAGCGGGTGATGGATATTTCTGCCTATGTGAAATTTTCTAAAATAAAAAATTTAACAACTCACAGGGAGACAAACATTTCCTTTTATGAAACTTAAAAAAACCACTAGTTGTGGTTTGACTCTGTACTACTAAAGGAAATTCTATGCATAACATACTAAATCATGTAATTATATTTTTAATGCAATATATTGATACATTTATAAATCTTGCATCTATTAGGTACAGAGATTAAAGAAAAAAATTATCTGGAAAGAAAGTAA
This sequence comes from Papio anubis, assembly GCF_008728515.1. Classification (NCBI taxonomy): domain Eukaryota; kingdom Metazoa; phylum Chordata; class Mammalia; order Primates; family Cercopithecidae; genus Papio; species Papio anubis. The sequence continues at coordinate 35,861,828 of NC_044980.1, read as the reverse complement.
GATAGAATTTTAGTTAATGATTCAGAAAACTTACTTCTATAATAGGCAACTGAAGGCCAGGTGCAGTGTGGCTCATGCCTATAATCCCAGCACTTTGGGAGGCCGAGGCAGGCAGATCACCTGAGGTCAGGAGTTTGAGACCAGCGTGGCCAACATGGTGAAACCCCGTCTCTACTAAAAATACAAAAATTAGCCGGGCGTGGTGGCGGACACCTGTAATCCTAGCTACTCTGGAGTCTGAGGCAGGAGAACTGCTTGAACCCAGGAGGTGGAGGTTGAAGTGAACCAAGATTATGCCACTGCACTCCAGCCTGGGTGACAGTGAGAGAGCGAGACTCCATCTCAAAAAACAAACAAACAAACAAACAAACAAAAAAACTAGGCAGCTGAATTAGAGAAATTAACAAAATCATCCAGCCTAACACATTGAAATAAATTTTCCCTACCAAAAGAACTCAAAAGGTTCTTTTAAATCATAGTCAAACAAAACAAAACAAAACAAAATAACCTATTAAATTTTATGTTACCAGGAGTCAAAAGAACACTCACATTTTGAAGGAGTTGCTCAAACCAGTCATATCCAGTATCTCTGCATGCTGCAACCTAAGGGGTGATGAAAAGTATCAAAGTTAGAAATATATTTAAAAATCTGAATAACATACACTTTTGTTATGCTTTAGCCTGAAACATGTTTCAATTCTCTCAATTCAAAAGCTTATTTTTAAATGAAACTATTTTTTCAGTAACACAACCATTTACCAATGTTATAGAACTTTATTCTAAAAATACCTTGGAAAACACTGAAGAAATTAGTTAAATATATTGAAGTTTAATATGGCACCAAATGTTTAAAGTGGCACAAGTTTAAAATGGCACAATAACTTGAACTACAGTCTGTGAGAAAAATCTGTAATATCTTAAACATTAAGAACAAAAATATTTGTTTCTTATTACCCTTCTAGATGGCACATTTTAAAGACATCAATAGAAATTTAGAAGATGACGTAATTGAATATACAGAATTTCTTTTCTTTTCTTTTTTTTTTTTGAGGTATCTTGCTATTATATTGCCCAGGCTGGAGTGTAGCGCCTATTCACAGGCATGATTACAGTATACTGCAGCTTTGAACTCCTGGTTCAAGGATCTCCTGATCCCCCGTCTCAGACTCCTGGGCAGCTGGGATTATAGGCATATGCCACTGTGACTGGCAAAAATTTCTTATATTAAAAACACAAAATGTATAGCTTATGCATAATAAAAAAATTTAGCTAATCTATATTCATAATTTCTGAAAAAAGTAGGCATTACTATCTTTGCAGATTATTACCCTTGGGCGATTGTATCTGTTCTTCCATTTCTCCTTTCCCTCCCTGTTTTTAATTGCTGGAGGAATAGGAAAATCTCAGTATCAGTGTTTACATCAATTAATGCCAAGAAGTAGGGCTATATGGAAACGTCAACGACATGTTACTTGCATCCCTTGAGCATCTCCAGAAATATAAAGTAAAGGCAGCAGTACGAAATGTCAAGATTAATGAAATATCTCATTATTGTCTCTTCCTTCATAAGACATGTAGGCCTCAATTAGGTCTGGATCAACAGTGACCACACCCTTGTTCCAGTCCTTCTTACCACATCGGTAATGTTTAAAATTTTCCTTGTCATTGCTTCTTTGTCATTGTGTGGAGTTGGAGTAAACCAGAGTTTCTGGAATGTTTCATTTACTAATTTCTAGAAGAAAGAGAAATTTCAAATTAACTAATTATAACAAATATGGCAATTTCACAATTCCAAATTATCATTAGGCCCAACACAAAGCTATAAATAACTAATCAAAACAGAAATTGCCAGGAATTTCTGGTATTAATTTCCTCAGTTTTTTCTAAAACTACCAATTTCTCAAAACTATAAAATTTTTCAATTTGGTGAAGATTTTAAACAATACGAATGGGTGATACTATCCCTAGCCTGGAACTTCTTCATACTATACATTCAAATGTTTATGATCAAACTAAAAAATATATTTACTGCTTTTGGAGAAGAAGTTGTTACAGTGTTTGCTAAACTTAAAAAAAGGAACAATTATATATATTATTACATATAAATGTAAATTTACTAACGAATTTAGGACTAAAATTTTTATGTATACATAACAGCTGTACACATTTATGAAGTATATTTGACCTTTTGATACAAGCATACAATGTATAATGATCAAATCAGGGTAACTGGGGTATCCATTACCTCAAGCATTTATCATTTCTTTGTGTTAGGAACATTCCATTTCCACTCTTCTAGTTATTTTGAAATGTATAATAAATTATTGTTAACTATAGTCACCCTATTGTGCTACTGAACACCAAATTTTATTCCTTCTAGGTGTATTTTTGATAACCGTGAACCAACCCCTCTTTATTCAACCCCTCACAACCCTTCCCTCCCTCTGCTAACCATCATTCTATTCTTTATCACTATGAGACAAATTTTTTTAAAGTTTCCACATATGAGTGAAAATATGTGCTATTTTCTGTGTCTGGCTTATTTCACTTAACATAATGAAACAAAGTATCTAATAATTTAGAAAAGTAAAAACATAACATTTGAAAATTAAAATAATCCATGAGAAACCTTTGAATATAATGCAATCTCTATAATAACAATCAATAAGTCAATTAACACACACATGCACATTTTTTGAGATGGAGTCTCACTCTGTTGCCCAGGCAGGAGTGCAGCAGCAAGATTATAGCTCACTGCAGCCTTGAATTCCTGGGCTCAAGTAATCTTCCTGTGTCAGTCTCTAGTGTAGCTGGAACTACAAGCATGCTCTACTATGTTTGGCGAAATTTTTAAAAATTATTTTCATTATTTTATTTTTTATAGAAATAGGATTCTTACTATGTTGCCCAGGCTGATCTTCAACTCCTGGCCTCAAGCCATTCTCCTGCCTTGGCCTCCCAAAGTGCTGGGATTATAGGCATGAGCTACTATGGCCAGTCTTAAATAGATATTACCATTGTGGAACTGGTTGGTTAAGATCAGATTATAATAATTAAAATAAAAATCTAGAAACAAAAAAGTATTAAAGTATTTTTCTTAAGTTTATAAACTAAAAACGATTCACTGTAAAGTTTTTGGATATATTTAAAATCAACATTTAGGTGCAATAAACATTTAACTTATTTTAAACATTAATGAAAAATAAATTTAAAAGTCAACATTACCTTAATGCCCTCTTCATCATTGACTCTGCGAATCATTTTTACACACATTTCTGTGATTTTTGGAAATGTTGGCTGTTCAATACAAATGTCTCTGAGAATCTTTATTACTCTTTTCCTGACACTGATACCAGTATCCTAGAAACAGAAAGGTATTTTTAAGTGTCAGAAAAATTGAGATGCCTTGTGTGTGAAATTAGAAAATACGTATCCACACGCAGTATGTTCGCTATTTGTTAACATGATAAACACATTTGACATATTTGCTCTTTACATGCTTTCTTACTGCTACTATAAATGTGTTATTATATTGTCTTTACTTTTAAAGTATGATATCTAATATATAGAAACATATTTTATAGTTAAGCCCTGGACACAAGACTAGAAGTATACGCTTGTAAAAATTAAATGAGAAAACAAACATAAGCTTTAATATAGTGTCTGGCACTTAAACAGCACACGAAGTATCACTTATAAAGTGACTTCATAAAAATGTTTAACCTGAATCTAATCAAACCTTTGGCATTATCTTATGGTTATTTCTTTTTTTTTTTGAGACGGAGTTTTGCTCTTGTCGCCCAGGCTGGGGTACAATGGTGCGATCTCAGCTCACTGCAACCTCTGCCTCCCAGGCTCAAGTGATTCTCCTGCCTCAGCCTCCCAGGTAGCTGGGATTACAGGCGCATACCACCATGCCTACCTAATTTTTGTATTTTTAGTAGAAACAGTGTTTCACCATGTTGGCCAGGCTGGTCTCAAACTCCTGATCTTTGATGATCCACCTGCCTCAGCCTCCCAAAGAGCTGGGATTACAGGCATGAGGCACTGCGCCTGGCCTATCTTATGGTTTGTAAGAGATACAAAACACAAGTTAAATTAAACAAAGCATGGGAAAGTAACAAAGGATCAGGCCTTTTTAACCAGTCAATGTCATATGGGAAGTATGTAAAAAAGAAAAAAAAAAAAGAATATAGTCTTCAATTTTAAGACATGACCCCCAAATGCAACATATTACCTTTGACTGAGTTCTGATTATTAAAAAAGGAGAATGAAAAAACATTTTTAGGACATCGGAGGATCTAAGAACTAGTATTCAGATGATAATAGAGAGTGTTAATTTGGGTGAGATAATGGTTTTGTTTATATAGCACAGTATCATTTTTTTGGTGATTCAAACTGAAGTGTTCACAAGAAAAGCAGTAAAAAATATTTGACTTAAAATAATTTAGCAGAAAGTACAGATGAAGTATGGAGGTAGGTACAAGGGTGTTCACTGTACTATTTTTCCTTAACAAACTTTCATATTTGGAGTTTTAAAAATAAAAAGCATCAGACATGTAGTGTGCAAAATTATTAATCTCCATTATGTGATTTTAGCAATTCCCAAAATATTTTAGGATATTTTACTAGGGTTACCAATACCAGGGTTCATTAGATATTTGGGAATCCTGTGATGGAAGCCCTAAGAAGGAAAAAAAATTTTCCAGCCTTTCTCTAAATTATTTGTTTCTTAACCAAGATTTATGCCTAGTTGAAGCTAAAAATTACTCTCTACTTCTGTCACACAATGTTCTGGTACTAGGCCAAGGGTGACAAAATAAACTCTTGTCATTGAGATAATACTTGATTTTGTGCACTAGTACATCTATGTTGAGTAAGTCAATATGCCTGCAGTGGGTAGTGTGGAGATTCCACAGATATTTCCTAATGCCAATGTTTCCTTTTATTTTTCAGAAAGATGCTTCAGAGCCAGAGAATTCCATGATGTATGCAGAACTTCTTAAGTTTGCTCTTAAACCTCAAAGAACTTTTGGGCTTAACTTGTAGGTATCTGAGCTCATCATTACTCAGCTTTAAGGAAACAAGAAGATGCACATAAGGGATCCAAAAATATTGTCAGATACCAACGTTCTGTACTTGTCTCTCACTGAAATAATTCTTCTTGTTTATATATATACATACATACATATATACAAAAAATCACTCTAGATTCTTGTTCAAAAACATTTAACTATCCCATGTGGTTCCTATCATCTACTCATTGTAAACTGGCATAATTAAAAAGAAATAGCAACTGAAAAAAGGAATCCAATTATTACCAATGATTTGTTTTATGATACTGCAAGGGCTATTCTTGAAAATATGCACTTGTTTAGAAAGTGGCAATAATTCATAAATTAGACAATATAAATATATAATTGGTACATTTATTTTTCTAGCTTAACACTTTAAAACAAAACATGATACTTGAACGGCAAAATTATATTCATGAATCATTATAAAAATGACAAACATACCAATATTCTTTCAATCAGCATATCATAATACTGTTCAGCAAGCTGAGGTCGACAAAGGACAAATCGACCTAGTAATTCTACTGCTGCTTCTCGGACACTAGTCGAATTATCCATCAATCGTCCATGAACACCTCGTTGCATATCAAGCTAAAGAAAAATGAAGAAAAAAAAGCAATTTATACCTAAATAGAGTGAATATTCCAATTTGAATAGAAAAGAAAGAATCATTTTTGTTCTTTACCCTTGCTAGAATACTGGGGTCTACAGCAACAACCTCAGACAAACACTTCATGGCTTTTGTTCGAACAGCAATTGCATTTTCACCAAGAACTCGTAAGATCTGCCAAGCAAACATTGACATTTTCGTAAATTTTAGAATACATAAAATATAATTTAAAATAGTACGAAAACATGCAAAAGAAAACAAATCTATTATTTACCTCTCTTTAATCTGTATATAAATGAGTAAAGGATCTTTTCTACTGATTGAAAGTGTAACTTAAAGATCAGTACAGGTGTTAAGTATACAGTCCATACTTTGGAGCCTTTCCTTTATCCAGTTAAACCTGTTTTTAATTGTTATGCTTCATTTGCAGAACCTGTAGCCCCACTAAAACCTTGCTATGTGTAACTTGAATCAAAGATATTTAGTGTCATTTAAATCATAATTTGGTAGTTGAATATTTTGTATCTTATTTTATTATTTTATTTTTTGGGATGGAGTCTCGCTCCGTCGCCCAGGCTGGAGTGCAGTGGCGTGATCTTGGCTCCCTGCAACCTCTGTATCCCGGGTTCAAGCGATTCTCCTGCCTCAGACTCCTGAGTAGCTGGGATTACAGGCACGTGCCACCACGGCAGCTAATTTTTTGTATTTTTAGTAGAGACAGGGTTTCACTGTGTTAGCCAGGAAGGTCTTGATCTCCTGACCTCATGATCTGCATGCCTTGGCTTCCCAAAGTGCTGGGATTTAGTTAAATGTTTTTATAATGTCACTTACTCTACTGACACCATATGTGTGTGCATTCATACAAATATATATGTATCAGTTTATTTGTAAAACAAGAATATGTAAAAGGGATGTAGAACAAGGACTTTTTTTTTGAGATGGAGTTTCCCTCTTGTTGCCTAGGTTGGAGCGCAATGGCATGATCTCGGCTCACTGCAACTTCCACCTTCCAGGGTCAAGCGATTCTCCAGCCTCAGCCTCCTGAGTAGCTGGGATTACAGATGCGTGCCACCACGCCCAGTTAATTTTTGTATTTTTAGTAGAGACGGGGTTTCATCATGTTTGTCAGGTTGGTCTCGAACTCCTGACCTCAGGTGATCCACCTGCCTTGGCTTCCCAAAGTGTTGGGATTGCAGGCCTGAGCCACTGCACCTGGTTGGACATTTTAATACAAAACCTTAAAACAAATACTACATCTGTGATCTTTTGAGTACTGTACTCAACAATGAATGACATTATATACTACTCACAAGCATCCAGAATCAGAAAAATCAACATCACTGTATAAGGAATTCTTGTCCAGTTTACCTGTGTCAAATAAATATCAAAGCTCTGGGCAAACGGCCTCATGGAGGCCAAGTATCGAACAATCAAGCAAGCATCATCGTAGTCCACAGTATCAGAGTTCATCCTGCAACAAAAAGTCATTAAAAATTTATTTTTCTTTTTTGTAACTTAGGTATCTAGATATCAAGGAGATAAATGTAAACTGTTTTCTCCTTGGATCTTACTTTAATGTGCTAAACTGAGAAGGTGTGGTTTTGATAATGCTTCTAAGAAACTTTTTTCGGTTTTCAGCTCGATGCATAATTTGGCCAGTTGTCTCAATTTCCTTTGCATGATGTGTTCCTTCAGATGATTCTTCATCTTTTTGTGATTTCATTGCTTTTTCTGTTTCCAGAGTCGTGTCTCGAAACCACTGGGCTATATAAAATTTACGAGAAAACTGGAAAGAAATTAGACAGACTTGAGCTTGATGAAATTAGCAACAAGATTTCCAAGTTAAGTAATAAAGTTGGAGTGCTCACATTACAGGAATACAAATATTAAAGTTTACTTTATAACAACTCCCATGTGATAAAAACAGATTTTAAGAAAGCCAGAAAATTTAGAATATCCTAAATGTTAGAAAACTTATTATTTTACTATGTTCCAATACTTAATGATGTCAAGATAAGTTGAAAAACACAAGTGTATTAAATATAGAATACTATTATCAACTACTTAATCAAGGACAATATCATGACAAAATTAGATGATGGGTCAACTAGGAAAGTTTATATCAACTGGATAAAATGCTGAAGGTAGAAGAATTCATCTGTTTTCAAATGTTAGTTCTCCAAGAAACACACAAGACAACTGTCACTGAAATAGTTTAACACTGAGACACACCTGTAAATCTGTTCATTTGAATACAAACTGAAAACCTGCAGTATTTGGCTGAATAGCTTAGTGGTATCCCATTTCTTTCAATTACATATCCCATCAGTTAAAAAATAAAATCAAATACCTCTATGTATAATGTTCTCAAATAACAGTTTATAAATTTTGTACATGAACCTCTTATACTAACATTTTGGTTATATTATGTAACATACATGAAATAAAAGTAAAATTATATTTAAAAAATATATATATAAAAATCCAATAGTTTATTTTTACAGGCTTATAGATCATCTCATGTACCACTTGGCCCATACTTACTCTGAGAACCAATGACCTAGCCTAGTCTCAAAGATCACTTATGGAGAGACTTCCAAATATTTCCCTTGTCACACAATTTTAGGACAGTACAGTATCCTTAACCAGAATTCCATATAAGACAAATCAACCCAAAGCATTCTTTTCTGTTTAGATTATCAAGTATCCCTTTGTTTTGAAGATAAATATTCCAAACAACTTAAGTTTTCCTCTTCATCATCCTACCTCCCAATTTTCTTAAACCCAATTTAAATAAACATTTAATATCTCCAAAAAAGGGGAAAACAATCCTACCACTAGTGAAGGATCAGTCTCAGTGTTTTCATCCAAGTAATCAAGCAAGGCTTTTTGTAATTGTTGGATTTCATCTTCCCCTCCTGAAACCTATAGAATAAACCAAATAAGAACAAAAAAAGGTATTACTGGTGTGCTTTTATAAATCATCTAATTGTAAACACAAATCTCAGGGAAAAACTGATATTAAAAATGAAAATACAACCACAGTTAACTAAAAGGAAACAGAAAAATAGTATTTCTGAAAAATATTATATATTGGTAGCTGAAGTTTGCCTTTTTTGTTTTACTTTTTTTGAGATGGAGTTTCACTCTGTTGCCCAGGCTGGAGTCCAGTGGCACTATCTTGGCTCACTGCAACCTCTGCCTCCTGGGTTAATACAATTCTCCTGCCTCAGACTCCCTAGTAGCTGTGACTACAGGCATGGTCCACAATGACTGGCTAATTTTTGTATTTTTAGTAGAAACAGGGTTTCACCATGTTGACCAAGCTGGTCTTGAACTCCTGATCTCAAATAATCCACCCTCCTGAGATTATAGGTTTAAGCCACTGCACCCAGTCTTTATTTTTATGAACTACATGTCATTTTTTTTAAAAAAGAGCTCGGCCGGGCGCGGTGGCTCACACCTGTAATCCCAGCACTTTGGGAGGCCGAGGCGGGCGGATCACAAGGTCAGGAGATCGAGACCACGGTGAAACCCCGTCTCTACTAAAAAAATACAAAAAATTAGCCGGGCGCGGTTGTGGGCGCCTGTAGTCCCAGCTACTCGGGAGGCTGAGGCAGGAGAATGGCGTGAACCCGGGAGGCGGAGCTTGCAGTGAGCCGAGATTGCGCCACTGCACTCCAGCCTGGGCGACAGAGCGAGACTCCGTCTCAAAAAAAAAAAAAAAAAAAAAAAAAAAGAGCTCATAGGTAGTTGACATAAAAATGATCAGAAAAATGTGTTAAATCTTCAGAGGTAGGAAGAATTTGCTTTTGGAAATACGAGTTGAGAGTCATGAAAATTTACAAATGATCCTTCCCCTTGAGTTGCACAATGTATAATCAGTATAGCCATACATGGCAATAAGAGGTTCCAGGCCCACTTTAAGAAATACAGTAAGTCATCCAGTAACTTCGTTTCTACATTACAATTCACCAATAAAAGGAACCAAGATTCCTAGGAGAAACAGCTGATCCCAGTGCTAGGGTAGGGAAGGTAAAAGATCTGCCTGAAACACCTTTTTGTTCTAGAAAGCAAGCCCTCAAATTATGATGGGAACATATCAAAAGGACATAAAAGCCAGCTTCAAAGGGTTCTCATTGATCAAATCTAGGATGATTTGAGCATTAAAATAATGACAGCAACAAATTATAATTTACCAGAGTAGGTACTGTAGTATTATATTAGATGTTAATATTATATTAATGATAATTTTTTGCTTTTGATAATTGTACTATAGATATTTAAGTGAGAGCTCTTGTTTGCAGAAATATACACTAAGCAGTGGCTCCCAAGCTTCAGCATTCACTCATTAGAATCACCTGGAGGGCTTGTTAAACCAAGAGTTTTTGATTCAGTAGGTCCAGGGAGGGTCCTAAGAATTTGTATTTTTGTTAGAAATGTACTTGTTAGTTCCCAGGTGATTTTAATATTGGTGCTACTTGTCAAGGGGATCACACTTTGAAAATCACTGCATTAGAGAATTCAGGGGTAAAGAGGGAATCACGTCTGCAACTTCAAGTGGTTCAAAACAAAATTTTAAATAAATGCATATACAGACACACATACATCTATATTTTGAAAGATGATAAAGCAAATTTTGTAAATTGTCAATAATTGAGGAATTTGCAAGAAGTTTTTACGGGAGTTCTTTGTAGTATTCCTACAATTTTTCTCTAAGGTTGAAATTATTTCAAAACATGAACTATAGCAAAAAAAAATTAGAGGCATTTCTACCAACATGGATATGATTATGAGCATAAAAAAAGACTAGAAAAAAATGAAAACAGAAGTTGTATACAGTAGGATTAGAAATCATTTCCTCACCAGTTTTCTCACATAACTTTATTACTACCACCTTATCCACATTAAAAAAAAAAAAAAAGCAATAAAACACTTTTTTCCCCCATATGAAAACTCTCTAATAAAGTATAAAAAAGCTCTCCTCACACCTCCTTGGTATGAGAAGATACATAACATTCAAAAGTACAAAACGATCTTATTGGGTATGCTAAATCACCATTCAGTAAATTAAAAACTTAAATAAAATTTATGTTAAATCAAATATAAAACACCATTATACATTATTAAGAGTACTTCACAAAAAGAAAGTAAATGATTTATATGAACCATTCAGAAGTCCCTGTTAGACTAAACAATTCGTTCTCGGGTCTTAAAATTTCTCACTGGGGCTTTGAAAAGTCCACTTTTAGAAGTAAAAATATTACTTTGAATCCACAAAATGAAATGCAAAAGTAATGGAAGGACATCCAAAGAAAACAACTATTATTTATTCCCACAATTTTAATCCTGTATCTTAGTACCTGTTTTAAAATGCGTTCTATAGATCCTTGATCCATTTTGCTTGTAACAGCATCTTTCCTCAGCCGTGCAGCAACGGTTCCAAGGTAATCAAGAGATGCCACTCTTAAAGCCATCTCTGTTGACTTGTTACTGAACTGATGAACCTAAATATCAAAATAGTTTTTGATTTAATAATTTATAACAATATATTTTAAATAGCAATTTATCATATAAATTCCCAATCTAAATTGTATAATTTAAAATTTAAACTTTTTTTTTCCCCTGTGATACTGTCCCATAAAGTCATTTTTGCCTTTTGATTTTCTGGAATCTGAACATTTTCATGTGACTAAAAAAATTACAGATTAAACTTCCTTAAGAACAACATAACTCTTTAAATATGTAGGCTCAACTGTATATTTGCACAAAATGTGGTATTACTGAATACAAATTTCTAAGGGTGGAATTCTGATGCCTATAAAAAGTTATTATAGTTTCAGAATAGTATTAACATATTTTCCCATCCACAAAAGGTCCCAGAAGCTTTGTAACAATGTGTATTGTGCAAGTTCAAATGTAGTTTAAAAATAAAGAGAGTCACAGTATTTCTTTGCATTTACCTACTGCATTACATGAGGATTACAAAATGCCATGTATTTGTATAAATACTCTTAAAGATGATAAGGAGTCTACATTAACCATTTTCATGCTTTGAAATGAGTAACTTATGACTCACTGTTGAGATACTTTTAACAATATAACATTCCCCCCCACAAAAAAAATTGTTAAAGCACTGTTTTCTTATCTTATGTAATGAAATGAAAGCACCAAACTTCACAACATTTGAAAATTTTCTACAAGGTACTGACAATATTGTGTACAGTTATGCACATGCAAAAAGAGATGCAATGTTCATATTTCCTTACACATTTTTAAAGAATTCATCATCTGTGAATCAGAGTACATCCTCATTATGTTGTCTTCTAGTAATCTAATAATCTTTAAATGCTATACTCTTACCAACAGTCTCCCTAACAAACTAAGGAGTAGTTCAGCAGCTGGCCATTCAGGCTTATTGACTGTTGAAAGAAGGTCTTGAACAAAATTTTCAAACAGTGGTCTGTAATCTTCTTCACCTTGCTTACTACCACATCTGTTCAAAAACAATGAAAAGGATGTCAATTTAGGTGACAACATGTCAGTCATCTGTCTACCAACGTGACTGAAATTGTTAGCTAAGTTTTCTTTTCTCTATGTTTAGTAACAAGATATATAAAAGTACATTAAATAAAATATGGCTTTAAATGAGTCTATTTCACAAACTCCACTTTCTCCTTAATTAAAGGGAATTCATTAACCAAAACTAATATTACTTTCTCGCAAGTGAAACACATTTAAAAAAAAATGACCACTGTTTTTCTACCTACAAGATTACCACAAATTCTTCCTTTTTTTTTTTTTGAGATGGAGTCTCGCTCTCACCCAAGCTGGAGTGTAGTGGCGTGATCTCGGCTTACAGCCACCCTCCATCTTCCAGGTTCCAGTGATTCTCCTGCCTCAGCCTCCCAAGTAGCTGGGACTACAGGTGTGCACCACCATGTCTCGCTAATTTTTAAATTTTTTGTATTTTTAGTAGAGATGGGGTTTCACCATGTTGGTCAGGCTGGTCTCGAACTCCTGACCTTGTAATCCGCCTGCCTCGGCCTCCCAAAGTGCTGGGATTACAGGCGTGAGCCACAGCACCCGGCCAAGATCACCATAAATTCTTATGGAGGCTAGGCTGGGTGCGGTGGCTCACGCCTGTAATCCCAGCACTTTGGGAGGTCAGGGCGGGTGGATCACCAGAGGTCGGGAGTTTGAGACCAGCCTGACCAACGTGGGGAAACCCCGTCTCTACAAAAAATACAAAAATTAGCGGGGCATGGTGGTGCATGCCTGTAATCCCACCTACTTGGGAGGCTGGGCAGGAGAATCGCTTGAACCTGGAAGGTGGAGGTTGAGATGAGCCGAGATCGCACCATTGCACACCAGCCTGGGCACCAAGAGCGAAACTCCGTCTCATTAAAAGAAAAAAAAAAAAATTCTGATGGAGGCTAAATAACATCTCTTCACAAACTTTCCTATTCAGGTACCACAGGAAAATTCTCCAAAATTTACTGAAGACAAATTACAGAATTTTAATCTAGTACTTTAATTTCTGGAGTCCAACAGATAAGCAAATTCACAAAATTTTAGATTTTTTCCCCCCGTAGTCCCATACCAATTTCAGATTTTTAATACTCCAATTGCCTCATTTTAAAGATGAAGAAACCAAGGGTCAGGAAGATGTATTCAAGGTTCAGATTATGGCAGGAAATTGGATTCATCTTTTTTTAAAAAACGAACTATTCTCTACACTGTGGAAAGAAAAACCAGATTTATATTAATGTTACTCACTTTTTAAGGAAGATGGAGAGGAAGTTTTGGGCTGTTCGCATAGCTGTTTCATAAGAGTTGGTAATGACAACATCCTGGTCAACCTAGAATTAAAAAAGATGAGTTTATAAAGATACAATAATCAATAAGTTAGCCCTGTTGCTATTGTCATGTTACTACTGAAGAGGGGTAATACATTTAAATACTAAAATGCTTAAAATATTCTATTATATATAAAGACAGAAGCCAAAATTAGCACACTAAGCATATTTTAAAACTTTATAGAAACAAATAAAAATACAGATAGAGTGTTATTAAAATATGTAACAGTAACAAATGCGGTTAACAAATTTAATATCAATAGTTGTTTCTGGTCAGAACAGAAAGAAATGGATTGAAAATACAAAAAGAATTTAGAAAACATATATCAACCTCAAAGTTTAAGAAACACATAATCCATACAATCAAAAAAAAAAATTCAACGCCTTCATCAGAAATTTAAAGATTAGGATATAAATAGTCAATTCATAGTTATAAAAATCCAACAGACAAATAACTACAGGAAAAGGGGCTCAAGCTCACTAATAGCCAGGAAAATGCAAAATAACATGAGTATTTCTCAACGACCATAATTTTAAGTAAGAAGTAGGGCTATAAACTGAAACAACCCTTTAGTAAGCAAATTGACAACTTCCAGTAAAGTTAATGCATGTATACTACCTTAATTCTACTTCTAAGTATATCTAGAGAAACTTTTGCTCTAAGTTGTGATTCTATGATATGGTGTTTTTAATTCAAGTAAAAAAACAATCTAGTATGAGTTGTATATATTAAAAGTGATGCTGAGTGAAAAAAATTAGCTGTAAATATGTCATCACTGTCCTTTACGTAAATTTTAAAAATGAAATACTTGTATATCGAATTTACATAAAAATAATTAAAAGAAAGAAACAAACACATTCATCATACTTGTCACCACTGGTTAGGAAAGGAAGACTAGAGACAAACAATGGGATTGGGATAGGAGAAATAAAGAGGATCTGAACTTTTCAGGTAATATTTGACTTTCTTTCTTTCGTTCATTCATTTTTAGACAGGGTCTCATTCTGTCACCTAGGCCGGAGTGCAGTGGCACAATCTTGGCTCACTGAGTCTCGATCTCTCAAGGCTCGATCGACCCTCCCGTTTCAGCCTCCTGAGTAGCTGGGATGACAGGCGTATACCACCACGACCAGCTAATTTGTGTATTTTTTGTAGAGACAGGGTTTTGTCATGTTGCCCAAGCTGGTCTTGAACTCCTGGCCTCAAGCAATCTGCCTGCCCTGACCTCGCAAAGTGCTGGGATTATGGGCATGAGCCAAAGTGCCTGTCCAGTTATTAATAATTATTATATATTTATCATTATTCCCCAAAAGATACACACATATGCTTGGCTCTAACAGTAGATAAACAAAATTATTTGTTTCTCTTAAACTTTTGTTGAGGTAAAAGTATACACTTGGAAAAATTCTAAACATCTCCAAAAGCTATAAAACCAAAAGCAAATCTTCAGCATGAGCTACCTATTAGGGAGGGAATAAACTCATTTTCCACATGAATTTACTGTTATTATAATCCTATGTTATGCATTTATATACGGGTTCAGTATCCCTAATCTGAAAATCTGAAATGCAAAATGCCCTAATGAATATTTCCTTTGAGTATCATTTTGGTACTCAAAAAGTTTCAGATTTTGGAGCATTTCCGATTCCAGATTTTTGGATCAGGGATACTCAACATGCACATATATTACATAGTGTCTTATTCAGTTTCACATTTAATATCTCACTGACCCTTACAACCTGGTATAGTAGTTTTGATAAGTATTATCACCCCCATTTTACAGCTGAAGAATGAACTCAGAAAGATTAAAATGATTTATATGTTTTCTGACTGGTAGATAGACCCAGAACTCAACTCTTCCAACACCACGTCTAGTGCTCTAAAAGAACCTTAAAGCCCAGCCATGAACCTCTACTCAAGAACACCAGTTTTGGCCAGGTACGGTGGCTCACGCCTCTAACCCCAGTACTTTGGGAGGCTGAGGAGGGTGGACCACGAGGTCAGGAGTTCGAGACCAGCCTGACCAACATGGTGAAACCCTGTCTCTACTAAAAATACAAAAATTAGCTGGGCGTGGTGGTGTGTGCCTGTAATTCCAGCTACTCAGGAGGCTGGGGCAGGAGAATAGCTTGAACCTGGGAGGCAGAAGTTGCAGTGAGCTGAGATCGTGCCACTGCACTCCAGCCTAGGTGACAGAGCAGGACTCCATCTCAAAAAGACAGAAGGAAAAAAGAAAGAATTTCCATTTTATGAGAATGACAGAGAATACAGATGTTTCCTTCAATAACGTACAGTTGTAAACCTTTAATAGATTCCTTACTTTTTTATTTGAATCTTCTTCTGCATTAGAGTCCTTCTCTGATGATGGTAAGTGTACCACACACTGAATAAGTTGTAAAACCAGTGCTGTAACCATCTGAATATACATAGGTTCTCCATCCATATCACTACTGTTTAACCTTTAATGAAGAAAAAAAACTTGTATGGAGTATCAAGATACTCTCATTTAGATGTCATCTATTGTCTGAAAGTTTCATGATACTTTGTTTGCCAATATTTCTAGGCATGATTTTAGCGTTTATAATAGTGTTCTTATGTGTAATTATTTGTCATAAGTTAGCAAAAACATCAAGTAAATGCCTAGGCATGCTCAGATAATTAAAACAGTCAAAGGAAAAATACAGTATTAACAAAAACTTCTATGCTTTACCTACACTGCAGATAAAAATTCAAAATAAAATACTAAACATTTCTCAAAATGATTTCGAAAATGATAAAAGTCTTCAAAGTTTCCAAATGCCCATATATTTTGCTACTCATCTGTTGAATCTGTTATTCATTTGGTATTAAAATCTGCTACAGCTTTTGATCATCTGTGCTAGTGTTAGTAGTATAGATTATAAAAAATCAATGTCCACATCTTTTGTTCTACAGATATTGTAAAAATCTAAGCATTCTTTTATATGTTGATAGTTTTTCTTCAGGTTTAACAGACAATAAATGTTTATCAGTATACAATTAGTCCAAAAAACGATTAAGATAAAATAATTATTTTAGAGAAGAAGTCTTCAAAGCAATCTTAAAAATAATCCTATATGCCACATCAACACTTTTAATCACTCAGGAATATTAAGATAATTCTGGTGATTATCTATGATGGCAAAGACAATAATGCTGACCATAGCAGTGGATAACATTCCTTATTAACAGTCTGCTTAGTGATTAAAGAGCATTTAATCTCCATGATTATTCTCCATACTGCCATTAGAGTAATCTTTGTTTTTTTTTGAGACAAAAAAATCTTATAAAATCCTCTTTGAACTGATCTGATTCTTTTGAGCCATATTTGCAATAGCACTGACTTGTGGTTTGTAGTAAGGAATGATTTTGCTCTCCAGTGCCTGGAGATAATTTTGGTTGCCACAAGTGGAAGGAGGAAGGGTATCTATTGGCATCTAATGGGTAGAGATCAGGGACGCTGCTAAGCATCCTATATTGCACTAGACAGCTAAGAATAACAAAATGTTATATGGCCTAAAATGTTAACAGTGCCAATTATGAAAGACCCTTCCACAGATCTTTTACCTTTGAGAATCAGTGAACTTTTCTAAGCCCCCTAAATATGCCATGTTCACACATCTAAGCTATTCTTCATGTTGTTCTGATGTAATTGCCTAGTTTTTAATTATTAAAGTATAAATCAGACAGAATGAAGAATAAATGTACGACAGTTCAATATAATGGGGGTTCTTCATTATACTTGACCTCTGTTGTAATTAATTACCTGAAGTTCCTTAAACTCCTCTTGCTGGTTGGTAATCTTGCAAGTGAAGTAAAAATTTCTTCCAAAATTAACTGCCTATGCTTTTCATATCTTGAGAATACCTGTTTAGTAATTATAAGATTCCAAGTTAAACTTATAATTAATAGAAAACAAACCAAAAAATAATATCATGCGGTTAAAAAAATTACCTGCCATTTAGAATGAAAATGTTTTCAGTATCTAAGGTAAGTTGCTCAATTTTCCTATCATTAATTATAACATTCTTATAGAAGTCAAAGAGTACACTAGTTTCATTTAAAGGACTATGATATCTTAGCTATAGACAGACAAGATTTAAATGATTTTAAACAATTCTAACTTTATTATAAATATCAAGGAATTATTAGCTGAAATATTTGCAAATATTTAGAAGCGTTCTAAATGTGACAGAAACAGAATAACTCAAAAAATTAACAAAACAGAAAAATAAATCCTCAATTCATAAAGTCTACTAAGACTTAGTAAAACAGTCCTTAGATTGAAATGAATGTACTGAAAACCAGGTATCATCATTACTTTTTGGAAGTTTGGATTAAATGACATCAATATTGTTTTATTTGTGGGGTGACTAAAAATACAAATTGATTATACTTACTGCAGTGACTAACTTAATGGCACACAACTGTAGTTCACTGACATTTTCCACAAAAAATGGTGTTATTCCCATAGATGAAACCTGTTTAAAAGAGTAAGTAATATACAACATTAGTTGATTTCAGTAACATTCTATCTTACTTAATTCCAATACATTCATAAGCTTACTGGAAAACACTAAGAAGGCATTTTTTCTTCCCGCCACCGAATCAGCATCTATTCTTTTCTCTGTTCCTCTTCATCCTCAAAGCACATTAGCACATACAGCAGGTACATTGTTTCATAGCTATCAGTACTCTAATCTCTACTTTTTGAGTTTATAAATGTCACAGGAATATAAAGAAATAACAAACATTTAATATCTGCATGAAAATATAACCTATCTTTCAAAGAATTTAGAGTCTGGAATTTACACTACATTTATCTGTCTCCTGATAAAATGTCTTTTTATAACTCCTGAAGTTTTATTTCTTCAATTTAGATATAACATACTCTTAATAGGAAAAATTACTGATAATATAGTGCTGGTCTTATTATTGAGTGTGCTAGGTTATACTGGACTCAATCATTTAGTTTAGAAATATACGAAATGCTTACCAAAAAAACTTACCTGAAGAATTGTTGTGTCTGTAAGAAGTTGTATCTCTAGCAATTCTGATAAGCTGCTAACAATGTCACAGACTTTGTTATAAAGCATTACTATTACTCTCTGCTTATGGGTAGAACATTTAGCCCGTTTTGCTTTTGAACTTAATAAGCCTCCTAAAATGAAACAAATTCAAGACAAGGAAAACATCAAGTTTTAATAATTTTTAATAAACAGTACTCAAACTGTTTTTGAATTAAGAGAACACAATTTTTAAACTACATAAAAACAGAATCTGGAAGATAAAGCTTTTTATTTATTAAAATAGAAAATTACTCTCTAGAGGTATTCTATTAGAAACATTCTTGCAACAGATAATCTTCAGGGGCTATTAAATCCTTGTATCTAAAATATTATTTTATCTTGATTTCTACTTTTCTCCATTGGAGCAGGATAGTAAGATTATATTTCCCTTTAAATTAATTTTCAATTATACAACGAATTATCAAGTTCATTATTCAGGAACCCAAGTTTGACCTTACTCCCTTCAAATGTATACATTTCATTGTTAATTTATAAAGGTTAAGAACAAAAGGAATATTTATCTTGAATCAATCCATTTTGTAGACAACTGCTTTTCTGGGTAAATTAGGGGGAAATGATAAATGAAACCAGAAGGCAGCATTTTCTGAGATTTTCCCTGACAAGTAGAAATAACTTCTATTATATATAAGTAGTTCCTAAAGAAATTACGATTGAACAAGTACTATATTCTAGTCAAATCCATAATCAAAATCAGTGTTTATTACAACTTATATGATTCAAAAATTTTGGTGCCATTTTAAGTCCTATTTTGACTCATCTAACATGGCAAAAATTTACAATAATTTTGATATTATACGAACTAACCTCCATGAGGATCTAATCTGTAAACAGGATCATACTGAGGATAAAGTGTATTCTGCAAATGAAATTTAGTGTACTGTATAACTCTTTCAATTACATCCTCAATGTACACAGCTTTTGGCATGTTAGGGGATGTCATAATGTTGATAGTTGTAAGACAAGCATCTGCTGATTTTGTAACTCTCTCCATAATAAGGTCTCTCCATAACCTTTCTTCTTCTTCAGTATCGTTATTCTGTAAAACAGTACATTGTTAATGAAATGGAAATAAACACATTTATAGGTTTAAAATATACATTAAAATTATGATTTATTTGATTTTCACTGGTGGAAAACAGTGTTATGATGTGTGTTAATTCTTTAAAGAATATCCAGAATGAGGTACAAATATCGATACTACTTTGAGCACGATTTGTGTTTCAATGTTTTCAAACTTTATATACTCTACCTCATTTCACCACTAGATGACACCCTACTGACAAAGTTACAATTATCTTTATCCTTTGTGTGCTTTATCTATCTATCACTTTAACTGTATATAAATTAATTTTGAGTTTTGGGTATAAACATTATGATAGTTTAAAAACTTTATAAATTCTGCTTGCTGCTGTGATAACAAAGCAAAAGTTAATGACAAAGGGTAAAGCCTTACTTAGTACTAAAATGTTACTGACAATCATTCCTAACACCTGCTTTTCAACAACACTGCTTCTGAAACTGAGATTAAAAAGTAGTAATATGCAGACTAATGAAGACATTTTTTAAAACAGATAATTTAAGAACTGAGAGAAGACCTTATTTTAATCTACACATCAGTAACTTGACATTGCAATTAGGAGTAATCTCACTGTTAAAGTAAAAATCCTTCCATCACATCTTTAGTTATGAAATATAAACTATATTATAGGACTACTTCCAAATATATCCTATTCAAAGCTTATACACTGGGAAAATGAACAAAAACACAATATATAATATGTAAAGCAGACAGGGCTTTCTGTTCAGTAATGCCTAAAAACTCACAAAGGAAAGATAAAATAGCTTGTCTTTGATGCAGACATTGCTGTTTGTTTGGAAGAATCAGTTAAGGAGGTTCATGATTCATGCCAAACGTTAAGGCTATCTACAAAATATTAAATACTGTTACAGTTTTTTAGGAATGAAAGTAATTTCCTTAAGACTGAGTCAGCCAGCTCTCCAGAACTCTAGATTTCTGATGATGATTACCACAATTTCTTGGTGAAATATCTAAGTAACTTGTAGACTAACAATGGAGTAGATTGTTACTTTAGGTTTCTCTAAGCCCTTTGTTTCTATGATGCAAAAAGTAGTTTAAAGAGAGGGCACTTAAAAATATAAATATACTTAATAATCCAGAAAACTACCATCTGAGATTATTTTTCTACATATTTTATTCCAGGAGTGTCCAATCTTTTGGCTTCCCTGGGCTACACTGGAAGAACTGTCTTGGGCTACATATAAAATACACTAACAATTACGATAGCTGATGAGCTTAAAAAGAAATTGCAAAAAATCCTCATAATGTTTCAAGAAAATTTACAAATTTGTGTTGGGCTGCATTAAAATCTGTCCTGGGCCACATGGGCCAGTGGGCCACAGGTTGGACAAGCTTGTTTTATTCCATGGAGATAGATTTCCTAGCAATCCTGTGGCTTTTGCAAACACCAAGAGCATTTCCCTCATAAGACAAAATGAAACCTAGTGTTTGTATTAAATATATATACTACATATGTATACATGAGAAGCATATACATCAAAAGTGTTCAAAATGGTTATTGCTAGATTAGAATATAGCTTTTTTGGTGCTTTTTGTTTTGGAAATTTTCTGCAATAAATATGTTACTTTTATAATCAGGCCTTTAAAAATAAAGAAAATTTGGCCAGGTGTAGTGCCTCACATCTGTGGTCCCAGAGCTTTGGGAGGACAAGGCAGGAGGATCGTTTGAAGCCAGCAGTTTGGGACTAGTCTGAGCAACAGAGTGAGACCTTGCCTCTACAACATATTTTAAATAATTAGCCAGGCATTGTGGTGCATGCCTGTAGTCCTAGTAGCTTGGGAGGCTGAGGTGGAAGGATCACCTGAGCCCAGTAGTTCGAGACTACAATGAACTATGACTGCAGCACGGGACTCCAGCCCAGGAGTCAAAGCAAGACCCTGGCTCTATTAGGAACAAAAAAAAAAAAAAAAAAAAAAGAAAAAAGAAAATTTATCAACTCAGAACTTACTAAATGCCTATAAGCATTAGTGTTTGCATTCATTAACGTCAGAGATATCAAGATCAATTTGAATGCACATATAATTTACAGTCCACTACAATGCTAGGAAGGCAAATCCCAGGAAATTTACTTCACTCAATAAACCATTGCAACCATGTTGCTACTGCTTTTGATATAAACATATTAAAATATAGTAACAGCGGCAGTTAACATTTACTGAGAAGTTAAAGTATGCCAGACACTGTTATAAGTACTTTACATGAATTAATTCTTTAATCCTTTTAACAACCCTTTGAGGTAGGTATAAAAATGGTATATAAGGAGTAATGCATATTAATTAAAAATTAGTATACATTCAGAAATCATGATAAAGTTTCTAACTATATTATTTCTTCAGGGAAGGTCAACAAAAAGAATTACTACCTATCATCTCATAAATCAAAAACAAAATTTAAACATTCATACAATTACATAAGGAAGAGCATAAACTAAAGAACGGTCCCTGAAACTGACAAAAATTTTCATGTCTTTACTGTTCTTTATGGCAAAGCTGTGAATTGACAATGTGTAACGTTAATTCTGAATTACTAAAAGTTTTATTAGCAATGCTAATGAATGTAACTAGTAATTCATGGTAACATGTTCAAATTAACGAAATGTGAAATTTCCCCTGCACATGAAAGTCATTTGTGAAAAAATTCACATTAGTCCCTCCCTAATGCACAGATGATAGATTCCAAGACCTCGAGTGCATGCCTAAAACTACGGATAGTATCAAACCCGATATACACTATGTTTTTTCCTATACATACATACCTAAGATAAAATTTAATTTATAAATTAAGCATGGGAAGAGATTAATTACATTAATAAAAAATAGAACAACAGACTGTAATAAAAATCATTCACCTACTTTCAGCTCACAGTTGACTGTAGGTAACTGAGACCATGAAAAATGAAACAATAGAGAGGTGGGGGACTACTATAGATCTTAATAACATTAAGGGTAAAATTAACAGTATGGATCTTAAACTTACATGATTTAACAAAGTAGAAAGCTTTGACCCATCCTGAATATTCTTCTCCAAGATATTTAGGACTTTCACAGTTTTGTCAGTTGAAAGCTAAAATAGCAACATAAATTCTTTTATCAATCACTGGTAAAAGTTATATACTATTCAAGAAACAATCTGTACAATTATTCCCTTTGAGCTATGGAGGAAATAGCATTGTTACCCTCTTAAAGAGTAAGAAAACTTTCCCACTTAGAACTTCTACTCACGACCCTAAATGACTAAAGCAAATGTCAAAGAAAAATGTAATGTATTTCTGCATTTAAATAATCTAAATATTTGAGAAAACGAAAAAAAAAAAACTCCGAAAAAATTAAAGTCCATGCCCTCTTTCAATGCAGGAATATGATTCTCTTTAGAATAGTTTGTAGAATACTTCTTTTATTCTTTTGTAAAAAACAAAAAAATTCATTTAGACTCTCAGAGGTCAATGAGTTTTCTTTTTACTATTTACATAAATTTTATAATTTACCCTGAAAACCTTAAATTAATTTCAAATATTTCTATGAGGTAAATTTATACATTTTATTTTGGTGAGATACCTTATCCATTATACCCATTGCTTTTATTTTAGCGGATTCACTGCCAAGTTCATTAAGCTGATGTTTTCCTAATAGCAGTTCCTGAGGAATTTCATCATCATCACCTGCAAAATCAAGCCAAATAAACACAAACTTTAGGTAAACGAAATAGCTCCAAATGTCAAGCTTAACTTTCTAATAAAATTTTTAGACACACAAACTAAACAAATAACAACCTAAGAGGCCTCTATATATAAACCTCAAGTAAACCCGAAATGAAAAAGGACAGAAATTGAAGTCAGATTTATGACAAAAATGGGAACATGAGATAGGTATCTTATCTTTACTACTTTAGATACACTCTTGACTCTTTTCAACCACACACTCTGCCTCAGGACGGTGACCTGATCGGACTACATCAAGAGTCTCCCATGCCCTCTGGCTTTTGTTTCGGTTTGGCCAGTAGGGTGCCCTGTTAGAAGATTAAAGAGTGTAAGGTCAAGTATTTCTATCTCTTACTCTTTGCTTACAAGGTCTCCTCAGGCTGGCTCTGTCCCCTGACCAAAAGGTATTGCTTCTTTCAAGGCAGCCTACTCTACAACTTTTTTTCTTGCAGAATGAGTTCTGGTGACTTTTCTGTAGCCTCACTCTTTTGGTTTAAGACTGTTAACCTTGGGTTCTGGTACTATTTTGCCTCCATCTTTTTAACTGGTCTCTTTGTAAATAACTCCTCCTCATATTATCCTAATTTGAGAGTGCCCTTTGTCCTTTTGGGACCCTAAATGATACAGAAGACAATTTCTCAGCATAGAATTGCAAAGTTTTAAAAAAGATGAAACTGACACTCTAAATAATCAGCAAACAAAATGATAGGCAAGTAATTCTCACAAAACAAATAACTTATTTTACCAGCTGAAGGTGGCATAAGATTGTTAAGAATAGCTCTATACATTGTAAGCAGTGTTTTTATAAACATATTTTAATATTTATAGATGTAATCTTTATGTCATTGTAAAAGTAATATATGAATATAACATTAATCCTACTGTATTCTAATTGGTTTACTATTTTGGTTTCCATATTAGAATCTGTATTCCCTAAAGCCAGGTGTTCGGGTTTTACTTATTTTTGCATCTCTAGCACTTAACATACTACTGGCATACAGTAAGTATTCAATAAATATTGGTTATTAGAATAAATGAACAGAAGAATAGATGCTTATTTCTGCATATTTGCTCCTATCAGTACCTTCATTATCCAGGGTCTATTCAAGCCTCCTCACCTGCATAAAGACTTTCTTAATTACTCTAACTTATTCAGGATTCTTTAGATACTATTCAGACTTGATTAATTTATACTTGAGATTTGTACTAAAGTTTTTAATTTCTTGGTAACAGACTAGATTTGACTTCACAACTAGATTTCGTTTCTTGATAGCACGGAGCATGCCTCTGTATCCTCTGGAGTAACTGACAGAAAGTTAGACACTTAGAGTATGGGTAAATGTATTTTAAGTTGATTTTACCAAATGCAGTAAAATCCATATCTTCCAAATTATCCAAAATATTCTCTATCGAGGCTGTGAATCTCTTAAAAGTTGAAGAGTCCATCATTTCTGCAAGAGAGAAAAATACATTCATTATTCTCACATTCCAAGTAGACATGTGAAGCTGAAGAATATGAATAAAAACAAATTAAATAAACTAAAGTGTTACCTTCAGGTGTTAGTTTTGGTTCATATGCTTTCCTTTTCTTCTGTTTTTCTTTTTTCTTCATTTTCCTAGCAACTAAAATGAACAAAAAGAAGTACTGAAATGCAGGAATGACAACTTAAAATAATTCCATTTTTGTTTCTAGTTTTTTTCCTGAATGTTAAAGACTTAAACAATAATCACTGCTCATAGAAACTAAGTATTTTTGTCTTAATTGAAAATTAGTTGTTAATTAACTCATAAAAAGATATAAAATATTCTTCAAAGTTAAAGCCCTAAATTTAAATTGGTTTATGTAAGAAATCCGTTGACACTGATGAATTACCCTCACTAAGGCTGGGAGGAGGAGAATAATCTTCCATGTCAGAATCTGATGGACTTCGGTTTCGATAACGACCACCACCTGAACTCCTTCTTCCTTCATGAGAGTGGCCACTTCTCCTATGATCCCCAGAGCTTCTTCTGTCACGCTCTTCATATTCCCAAGCTTTATCATCATCTTTTTTATGTCGTTTCCTAGAGGCTAGAAGCAAATCCCCATGACAAATAATTTACCTCATTTAAAAAGATGATTAAAACTTGTACTTTACAAATGAACCACATGGGGAAAAAAATCTTCATTCCATAGGGTCTAGGAAATTCAGAGTGATTTTGTCTACCCAGAAGTTTAAGTTATGATATAGAAAGAGTATCACTAATTTTAGCACAATCTACCCAGATTTTAAGATCTTTACACGAACTCAGTATTTATTCCTAATAAATACAGATAGAAAGGTTCTTAAAATTAAACTATGGTGTTCATTTCAATGACATTTATTCAGCAAGTCAGTAAGGGTTATACCTAAACTTCAAGTTTAATTGAGGCTGTAAAACAAACTATGTTTAGGAATTGGATGAAAAACAGAACCACCTTAAAGCACGTAGATTACTGATGGGGAGCAGGGTTTGGAGAAGTCAAATTTGAGAAAGTGTTACAGAATATAGGTAACCATGTACACCATCAATTAATAGCTAAGTTAAACCCACAACTCAGTGATAAATTCCATAAGCCCTGGAGACCTAACATGACAAGCCTACAGAGATAGAATAAACCTGTACAGTTGTAAATACTCACATAATGAATTCAGTTCTCCAACAAAAGGCTTGCTTAAACCCAAGAAAAGTTTCTAAGCTTATGTATGCTTCATAAGCATGATTATATATGTTACCTTCAATCTTTTCCCCATCATTTTAGCATTCTGCTAAAATCACCCGTACTGACAGGAGCCTTTAGGCAGACCTGGCAAACAGATTTCATCTGACACATCAACTCTCATCAACTGGCAATAGCTGCCTAGAATATTATGTTGAAAATAACTCTGAGCTCTGAGAAAGCATCATAGTTCAGCAAGAAAGACTGATTAGAAATGTCTGCAGTAAGAGCTGGGGGGCACTATAAGTGACAAATATTTACCATGTCTGTTCTAGGATGTAGTAGGTACCACCAAGTTAAAACCAGCGTAGAGAAGTGATGTGTCCTACCTTGAGATCATATACTGGTTGTTGTTGTGACCACTTGCTGCTGACAATGATAAACTTTCCAGTCTGTTATTTGACTAGCAACTGCTCTTTTCTGAATCCCTAACTATGATAAATACACAAATACTTAAGACAAATGTTTTGCTTAAGTCCCCTACTTGGCTTAGATGTAAGGATGCCAACCTCTGGCCCAGGTGCTCTATGCTTGTGCCAGTGTCTTCATGTGTGGGTAATAAATGTCTACACTCTGGCTAATCTTATTCTTAAATGCTACCCTATCTATTCCTGTTCAAGAATCTAGTTTGGTTTCTGGTTCTGGACTCTTCTAGCCAATCTAGGGACAACATGGCAGGAAAAGGTCATTATGTTTCCTCTTCTTTATGGTCACAGGCTTGGAGAGCAAAAAGGTTCATATAAACCACAAATGTAAATGGATATAAATATCTGGGATTTTCTTCATAATTAGGTATGAATTTGGTTATGAGGTATGTGAAGAGTGATAGGACTGTTCCTCTTTTATGATTACAGTATGCTCTAGTATATTCCTTTAGTGACAACTTATTTCATACACTAATATAAGTAGGCTGTGTGTATGTATTTGTGAGAGAGAAACATGTCATTTCTATATAGAATTCCTCAGATTTTTTTTCACAAGTACTGAAATGCCTAAATTTCAGTACTTAGGGATGGCAACTAATAAGCAAACTATTTCAGAAAGCACTATTTTCTCACAGAGGCAGAGAAGAGGTCTTGCTATGTTGCTCAGGCTGGTCTCAAACAATCCTCCCACCTCGGCCTCCCAAAGTGTTGGGATCACAGGCATGAGTTACCGCACCAGAAATTAGTATTTTACAACCTCAAATATGACCTGCTTTAGTCTTTGTACATTTTAATTAATTTCATAAATCCATTTCAAGCATTCAATCCTATGAGTAGAAAATGCTTGAAAAATCTTATAGTGGTTTGTAATTACATAGAATATGCTGTATTGGTGGTAACTATCCACAGATCTTGTAAATCTTTATTTCACATTCATCAAATTTTAGACAATTTAGATAAAAATGGGGTGACATTAAAAAAAAAAAAACAACTTCCATAACACATTGTGTTATAATGAGGTTATCAGGATACCAACTCATTGTGGCTAGTTTATTCTTTCTCCATTTCTCTCATTACCTTGGAATAAGCAGGGGAGGGGAAAGGACTCAAAAGAGAGGTATGTAAAATATGATTTGGGTGTTCTCTCTCCTCTCTTTCCAAATTTCACCTATGTACCTCTTGAGTTTCTTACATCGCCCCTCTCTCCATTTCCCCCAGGTACCCAGTGACCTTATATTTGTGCTATGGCCATCCAAATCTGTGTAGCCCAACTTTCAAAGTTATCCTTCAACATTTTCCCCTAACCTTCAACAAAACTATTTCCTTGGTTTTAGATTTTGAGAAACCAATTTGATTAAACTGTTAAGTTTCAAAAAGTCTCTCTCTCTCTTTCTCGAAGCAGCATAATGCTTGCAACTTAATGTTCTCATAATAGTTTCACATTTTGTATTGTGCTATATTTTCACTACACTGTTTCTGTTGTGGTATAACAATTGGTTGTTTATGTGAACAACCATTTGGACTTCTTTCACCACTCAAATCAGTGGCTCCAGTGTCCACTTTTCTATAGTTACTAGTATAGAAATAAGTGAAGAAAAACAGGAAGCTACTCTTGACATCTCTTTAAAAATCTAGAGAAACTTTCCTTTCTTCTAGCAGTGGGTGAAGCTCAGGTTCTTTAAAATAAATATTACCTTTCAATATAGTTGGGCATAGATATAACAGGATCCATGGCTTTACAACGAAGTACATGCCTCCATAAGACGAGACAAAAGCTTTCATGATAGAAAGCAAGGGGAAATGAATGGTGGCTGCATTGGTGACAAACATGAGGGATGTGTGGCTCTACTCTCCACTATTTTATATTTCATGGAGATTTCTGATTATGTTATCCTTTCCACTTAACTGTGAGACAGCTTCAGAAATCTTTGCAATTGAGTAATGGAGGCAGCCACTATCCGTCAACTGGATTTGAAATGTTATTTGAAATCAAACTGGAATTCAGGGACTCCTCCTTCTTGGCTATTCTAGGTATGGGTGATATGTTTATTAGAGGGAAAGAGGCAGAGTGGTAAGGCATGTATATTAAAGGGAGTGAGTTCCTGGGCCCCATGTTTCTTTTATCTTCTCACCTTCCAGAGCTAACCACATCCCCATATGACCAAAATGTCTGATCGTAATAAAAAAAATTAACTTTAGCCATTTTAATATACTGTGTGTCAATACATTTCATAATACAAATTATAACAATTATACATGATTAAATGTTGATTAAGTTTGCTGTATATTTTATTTCACTTTTAAAACCTTTTTCAGATTTGTTCAGTATCATAGTCTACTGCTCATAGCTCAAGAGCTCACAATTAAAAAAAAATCAGTAAATTAACATTAAAAACTTTGGAGGAGGTGAAGGGCTTCCATCAGCAATATACATTTAAAAATGGCGGCATGCATCTGTCCTTCCTGCCCTTGCTTGTCACACCTCAATCTATGGACACTAGGTGGAAAAGGTAGAACACTGGTGGTCTTCCCACTTCTTTTGGTCATTATGACTAAGTCAGTTGGCACACAAGTGAAGATCTCCCATAGTCTGTTTCCACTGAATGCCGTTTAAGTCAAACAAGGTTGCTGACCCCTCTTGGCTAGGCTCAATTCTCTTGCTCCAGAAGAAGGAAGATAGGGATAAAAGAGAAGAACTTTTTCAGTGGACCAGTAGGAAGACAGGCGAGGTATAGCAAGTCTAGTGCAAAGACAGGTGATCACAGTGTTGTAGAGAGGTAGCTGTGTAGTGAAGAAGCCAGCTCTGGAAAACAGTGAAACAAGGGAGGAATTCCAGGACACAGCTGGGCAAAAAGGAGAAGCCAGGTCCAAACCACAGAGATAATCTGCAATGTGGCTAATCCATTCATAATTTAGTGATAGTATGGTTTTAAATATTTCTTCATCTGGCTATCTCCTACGTGTCCTTCAAGACTCAACTCAAGTGTCACCTCTTCCAGTAAGCATTCCCTGAGCCCCCACTCTGATTTTGATGCCAATCCAATGTGTTCCCATAGCACCCTGGATTAACTGTTATCACTGTACTTTTATCAGCATACTGCAATTATTTATTTACATATTTCCCCCATTAGACTGAAGGCTCTTTGAAGACAGGGGCCATATCTTATTTGTATTTTTACTCTCAGTGTCTAGCATATAATAGGAGCTCAATATATGTTTGCTGAATGCATACAGACACATACCTACCTGTGTTTTAAACTTAACTGTAGCTCATTTAATATTTTTTCTTGGTGCCAACTGATCTCATCTTTCACGCATTTTTAAAGTGTAGAGAAAAAAACTTACTATACTGCGTTATTAAGAATTAAGGTGACTGTGCTCTTGCTAAACCCCCAAATTATAAATGAGAAAAACACATCAACCTGCTTTTAAACTCTAAAATAATAACAAAGAGTTCTGTGATACTTACATTCAAAAGCTTCATCACTATCATTATCTTCATCTGAACTGATTTCAGCATATTTTGGCTTTTCATTAACTGTGCTACGCTTGCGTTTGTTCATTTTCACACGTTCACAAAGTGGCATGGTGGACTCAATTTCTGCCAGGAGTTCAGGGGGTAATTCTTTTAACACTGATTGATCTATACTACCTATTAATGAAAGGTAAACAAAAAAAAAAATGTAAATCTGAAGATAAAAGGAAAATTTTAACGAAATTAGCACAATAAAAATATTAGTATTTATGTTTTCTTTTTTTTTTTTTTTTTTTTTTGAGACGGAGTCTAGCTCTGTCACCCGGGCTGGAGTGCAGTGGCCAGATCTCAGCTCACTGCAAGCTCCGCCTCCCGGGTTCCCGCCATTCTCCTGCCTCAGCCTCCAGAGTAGCTGGGACTACAGGCGCCCACCGCCTCGCCCGGCTAGTTTTTTGTATTTTTTTAGTAGAGACGGGGTTTCACCGTGTTCGCCAGGATGGTCTCGATCTCCTGACCTCGTGATCTGCCCGTCTCGGCCTCCCAAAGTGCTGGGATTACAGGCTTGAGCCACCGCGCCCGGCAGTATTTATGTTTTCTAAGTCACCTGTTTATTTTAATAGAACACAACTATAATACTCTTAACCCTAAAGTGACAATATAGTTAATATATATGTATGTGTACATATATACATATAATTATGTAACAACTTTAAAAACATGACACCACCACAAAAACGAAGGGTAATTATATAATAAATTTTTGATATAATGCCTTCAATTTGTCTGCATTGACTTAAAACTTTCTGAAACTAGAGATTCACTGACATTTGCAAACGGATTTGCGGTAAGAGGTACACTTCACATTCTTGGTAATACATAAATTTTGTCTTCTGTAGGTCTGCAGTAGTTTGAATCTAATGTTACCCCTCAATACAAGTGAGAAGTGCTGGAAGACACTTACCACTCCTCCTCCTTTTCTATGATCTTGGCAGTTGTGTATGGTGGCTGAGAGAAGAGCTTTACATATGCTTTTACCTATCACTGTCTATTTGAAGGCATGGTAATGCCTTTAGCATTATGGAGAACTTCTTCAAACAGACAAATCAATATATACAATTTAACTGAAGACAAGAGAAACATGTAACATAGGATAAATAGATGACAAATATTTTAAAATATAAATGTCTGTAACTGAAAAGTACATTTCAAGTACTTTTAGAAAATTCAAGTTCATATCTTCCCACGAAAGAGTCAAGACAATAAAAAATAAGACAATAAGAGCCATTATACTACTTAATCCTACACACATACACACAAACACACACAAATAGTTCTTACGAAGAAATAAACTGTGACTATCTTCCTGACAGTTTAAAAAATAAAGTAGAAGTAGAAAAAGCTACTTATTCAGGATTATTTGTCCTTAATGATTACTAAAGATGGCAATTTTAGCTTCCTTTACTTACTTTGAGTGGAAGTATAAAAAGAAAAATCTTACCTGATGAATTTTATGAATTGGGAGCAAAGAGTACCTTTGTGGTTTACAGCAGGAAATATTAGTAACTTACAATCAACATTAATACTATCCTTTATAACATGCAAATGATAATAGCGCTTATGTAAAGAATAAAAATTAATTATGACAGAAAAGTAAATAGCTATCAAGAAGATTAAGACAATACAATCAAATAACTCAAGATGGAGATATAAAACATTAATCTTAATGGAAGAATAACCTTTTAATTCTTTCAAAACTTTTATTCAGTATCACAAAGGAGTTATTTCAGTAACTTTCAGGCTTCTGTTCTTCTAAGGACATGCGCAGCAATAATTTTACCCAACGAACATGCAATACTCATGACTGGTAATATCCCAGACTTCAATTGCTAAGAATTCTAACTAATGTTGAGTTTAACTTCTGTGTCATTTTGAAATCAGGTAATATTTCTCTGTATTGGCTTTCTTAATTTAACTAGTTAAGTTTTATCAGTGAGGGTCATTTTTTTTTTTTTTTAGAATACTGGTAGAAGTAAAAGAAGTCAACTTTAGCTTTGCATTGCGTATCTTCAGCCCCAAACTGAACACATTTTGCAACTCATTTAAAAGTCTTTGAATGAATATCTCTACTTCAGTATGTGTCTTTTTGATGGAACATCATGTTTTAGAGTATACATCTTCCCTTTTCCACATGACCTACATAATATTAAGTACATATATGGATGGTCAATAGATGCTTCTTGATTGCCTAACTCTGTGGTTCACAATTTCTCATGTTCACTTACAGATATACTTGGCTGGATAGTTCCTGAGTTGCTATATTTGAGAGACAAATGAGTACATTTCCAAAATTTTTAAGAATAGAATTTTTTTTTTTGCAGTATTTGAAACATTATGATCTTTATGGTTTTATAAATACAGATAACCCAAAGTATTTGGCCTTTCATCCATCACGGAATTTTTGTTTTTTTTAAAGCAAATGTTACCTAAGTGATTGTTCTGCTTAGATTAAGTCCACGTCACAGACATACTGACTTGATACTAATAAACCAGAATATTTTCCTGCAGATAAACACACAATAATCAAAGGTTAAAATATGTACTAGTTCTTGTGCTCTCTCTGCAATGGATTATTATGTTCCCAGAGCAAGGACTCTGCTCTTTTTCTTTTTTAAAAAATTCCTCACAATAGCCAAACACAGACAACCTGTGCCTTATATTCGATAAAGCAAGTATCAACATTTATTAACAGTAGTTTACCCTTTCTTATTCCTTACATTAACGAGAATACTATTAAGACCTCTAGCATTCTCCAGATCATTTTAACTTCTGTAAAACTTTGAAAGTTTAAACAACATAATTCAAAGGTCAAAAGTTTTATTTCTGAAGATGACCCAACTTTAAAGAAAAAAAATCCAGGAATCAATGTCTCTACATGTATCATCCTCCAAAAGTGAACCCTGTTTCATTTTGAACAGAATTGTCTATTCCACAGGTTTCACACATTTTCTGAATTAAACACATCCTTTCTTCCATTTCATGAAGAACTTTATAAATGGACTCTGCCAGGTCCCTTGATTACAAAGATAACAAATAAAATGCATGACTTTCCCATATTCAGGCCTGGGATCTTTAATATGACATCAAGGATCTGGATAACCCAGTCATTTGGAGGCTGAGATGGGAGGATTGTTTGAACTCAGGAGTCCTAGGCTGCAGTGAGCTATATTAGCACCACTGCACTCCAGCCTGGGCAAGAGAATGAGACTCTGTCTTTAAAAAAATGAAAGGATCCTGATTTGGATAACTCAGTTTAAAAAAAACGAATAAATAGCAAGTACTTAAAATTATCTGTATGACATACTTGGTTATGTTATTTCCCCTGAATTAGTTAATAATCCATTAAATACAAACATAGAGTCTTGCTATCTCTTAACATATGATGATGTATTTTAGGGATTGATGATTTTAGGGATTATTGTTGCTTGCCAAGTTATTTGTTCCTAAAAACTTCAGACTACTAGTGCTTTATGATTGTCTCTCCCCTAATTTCTTTTGTCCTGCTTTATTCTTTAAATCAGATGTCTGAATTCTCATAAAACTTTATGTTATTGGCTTGATGAATAACGTCATTTAGTCACAATTTTGTGAGATACCAAGTTTTCAGCTTCTGTACATATTTCCATTAAATACAATGCACTCTATACTCTGGCTCTAATATGGCTAAAGAATACATTTACTCCTAGATAAGCTACATTTAAGTAATCTTTGATTTCTATTATAAATCACACAAATCAGCACTTGCCAGATTATTAAAACCAGAAATCATCAAAAGATTTAAAGTCCCAAACATTGATTTGATAACAAAGTGTTTTGTTTTCTTTTTAAAACAGGAAAACAACTCTGAGATAGAAACAAATCACCTAAACTAATAAAATCTTTGGGGCTGAAGCTTTGGTCAATGGAAACAAGTCATGTTCAGAAAAAAAACTAAGAGCCTTACATAAACCTCCAAATATTATAAATCCTAAAAAACAAAAAAAAATCTTGGGCAGGCACAATGTAACAGTTCAGTGACAATTCTTCCATTAATCTACCCATATAACACAGAAGCACCAAATGGATCTTCAACTTCAATTAGAGGTAAGCGGGGGCAAAAAAAAAAAAAAATTTCAATACTGCATATAAATGACAATTTACTACTCATTATGTAAGTAACAACTTACTACTCATTACTGAAAAGTAGGGGGCAGGGATCAAATGATTCTTTCCTTGATATGTATACACGGTGAGAAAAATAAATCGTGGCAGTAATATCTTTAAATCTACACTGAATATAAAGTGCAGATACATAAAAAGATTTGTTTTTAAAAATTGCTTTCTTCATTTAGATAAATTCAATTCAATTAGAAACTGAATGACTGTACATTCCTTTATATAAAAAAACAGACCGCTTAGCTTTTACTATAACAACATTCATTTTGGTTTTTATAACTGTATAAAGCAGGAGGGAAATTGGTTTCTTTATTTTAAAAGTGAATGAATCAAGCTTTGAAAGGTTAAGACTTATTCAAGGTTTTGATATCAGTTCTCTTTGTACTATAATTTATAATAAGTTTAAAAGAGAATTTTTAAAAATTGACACATCAGAAGCCAGAAAATGCTAATATTTTTATAGGCAAGACAGAGAGATCCATATTAAAAAACCCATTTTATTGGTATTATAATACTAGTAGGTATTCATACTCTTTAATTTCGCATCAGGCCCTTGTAAAGAAGGGTTTCATTAACTTTTTTTTAGGATATAAGAGGGAATTCAGTATGTCAAAGATAATTTCTTCATAAACAGACACAGGTTCTTTCAGAATTAGTATTTGCTAGCTCCTTAGCTGTCAATTATACACCTATTTCTACAGATACAAGAACCCTATAGAAACTACATTTTTGGGCTGGCTTAAGAGATGGAATGGAAAGGAGAGAGAACAGCTTCAGCAAACTTTAATTTTTATAAAAAGGTTTCTACGTAATGCATTTCTTTTAAGCAATATTTGTATGAACAATCTATTAAGCATAATTTGGAGCAAAAATTTCTACAAATGGAAATGAGTACAAATTTTCAAAATACTGCTCTAAAGTCACAAGAGCTAGATATGGATTACGCCAACTTCTGTAATAAACTTTCTCTAAACATTTCCTAAAGATATCACTGATATGAATGTCTTTATAAAAACTGAAAATTCGAGTTTTTTAGAAAGGTATTTTATAAAACTGTGCAAATGAAGCAAAATAAATTCCCACTGCAGCATCATTAAATATTATTCAATATTACAATCTACCTTAAAGAAAACACACTAAAAATCCTCAATTTAGGAATTAATAAACTATGCTATAAATTCACTCTCAGAAACAATACTTTAAAACTTGCAGAAGCTGAGGATCCTAAACACAATCTAACTAGACTGGTTCAGTGCTAAGTAAAAGGCAACCAGCTGATGACAGTGATCAGCATTTAGTAGTGTAACTGTAACAGTAGATAATTGAAGTGACATAACTGTCGCTAGTAAGGCCTACAATCATTAGCTCATCAAGTGAGCAATATAGGCTAATCACTATTGACTATTAAAGCCGCCAGATACATCCCCAGTGAAGACTACTTTCAGAAACTGCTTTACTCTTCAGTTTAAAGGATGATGTCAAATAACAAATAATACGGATATTTCTCGAAAGCACTGAGTCCACATAATGGAGAATGATATACTAGTTGGAAAGAAGAAGGGGGAGAGAGAAGGAAAAATGGTTTCCTTAGACATAAAGCTATTTTGAGACACTCTGGAATTTAAAAAAAAAAACAAACCCAAAACAAAATCAAATGTTTGTAATTACTGATACTAAGCTGTTAATAACACTGAAGGCACATGTTAGTTGATGATTATGCCAATCTTCTTTTTTTTTTGAGATAAGAGTCTTGCTCTGTCACCCAGGCTGGAGTGCAGTGGCACAATCTCAGCTCACTATAACCTCCTCCTCCTGGTTTGAAGCGATTCTCCTGCTTCAGCCTCCTGAGTAGCTGGAACTACCAAGTGCCTGCCACCGTGCCCAACTAATTTTTGTATTTTTAGTAGAGGTGGGGTTTCACCATGTTGGCCAGGCTGGTCTTAACTCCTGACCTCAAATGATCCACCTACCTTGGCCTCCCAAAATGCTGGGAGATTATGCCAATCTTAAAGGATCTCATAACTTTATTATTTTAATTTAGAGACACTATACATTAGGGTAATATTCTAATAAAATTTTTAACAATAAAATATTTTTTGGCATGTAACATACTGATCGAAGTATATTTTAGTAGAAGATATTTGAAGAACTTAAAAAGAATTCTACAAAGGGTTACGTTGCCTGACTGCCCCCTCCACCCCTCCTACACAAGGAATAAACAAGGTGATGGAAAGATAGGGAAGTTGACAAAGCAGGATAAGAATGGGAATAATATTAATCCCATGTTGTAACTGCTGTAGATCAAAATAAGTGTGATAGAAAAACTAAACACATAATACTATAAGCAGGTTTTCTTTGGATCTTAACAAAAAATCTAGGTAGTTGACAGGGTGAAGAAAGTTACTACAATATTTAGGAAGCAGGATTCGACAAATAAGTAGCTCTTGAGCTAGGGTGTATTGATGGGAACATAAAGGATGACTATCTAATTTTAATCTGTACACAAAAGCTTTTCCTGAAAATGGTGACAACATCGTCTCCATTCAATAGCCATTAAGTATAATTTTATTATGTATGAAGTATTTTGTTAGGTACCAGGGATATAGACATATTGCCACAGAAATCAAATCAAATGTAACAATGCCACTTTACATTTAACATGCTCATACAAAAGACAAAAATAAGTAATCTAAAATAGGAGTAATAAATCTGTACCTCTATCACACACTCAAAATTTATCAGCTTAAAATATATCCTGAAGAATGAATATTTTCTATATGAACAACTGGTAAAATATTTAAAAGATGGAAATTTATGGCTTTTCAATTTTGGCCCTAGGAACCAACCATAAAAGTATCCCAGCAATATTCAGACTAATTCCTTTACTCAGAAAATCATCAACACATCAAAATGTGATTTTCTGTGAATCTCCAAAGAAAATCCCAATATATACTACAAAGGGCAAGTAATCTACAACTGTGCTTCATGTACATGCAATTAAAAAAATCCACAATTAACCAACTCTGCTATTTAAACTGAGTAGCAAAAATCTAAAATAAAACCAAAATTAGAACATTACTTAAAAAAAAAAAAAAGATACGGATCCTAAGACATAAATAAATTAATCCAAAAGATAGCTACACGGCATCCTGAAATGAATTTAAGCACTGACATAGTATTTTTTGATGAAAAGGACTGTTATTGTAATTGCAGTTACAATAATATATGTGTATATATACAGAAACATGCACATGTACACATACATACACATCACTCAGACACTCAGATAGCTTACTTACATACTAACATGACCATATCAGGTATATACATCTGCATTAAAAGTATACTATCAGAAACGCATTTTGGTGCTAAAAACTTATTCATAGGCCATATTACTGCATGTGAAAAAACCAGGTGAAATAATACAGCAATTACTAACTAAAAGCTATATTCACTTCTGGATGTTATTTAAGGAGTTGTAAAAGACTCTTTGTTAGAACAGAGTTTAGAAAGCAAGGCTAGGGTAAGCTGAGAGGGGAGGGAGAGAAAGATGGTCCAGATCAAAGGAACAAGAGGGTACCACTTTCCATCTTTCACCTGACTCTTCTAAAATTGTATAGCCATACTCTTTAGTTTATAAATATAAGCTACTCCCAAACTTTCGCTAAAAAATTTTAAAGAAAATCTTTACCTAAAAGAAAACAAATCTAGTGTTAACTCCCGCATTCTACAACCTCTTTCATATTAACAAGTAACTCTGAAAAGACACATTCCAGTTAAATAAAAAAGGCTACTTATTGAGGCTGATGTCTTAATTGATTTTTGGTCTAATTGCTATAATCTAAAAATTAAAAGCTTCACTCAAAGAACACAAATATTAGTAACTCAGAAGGCAATATTTTTTCATTTTTGTAAGACAAAATCAAATAAATTAACAGTGAAGAAATGAATGTTGACGAAGACCAAGCAAGAATAACAACAGATTAGCCACAAGTCATTCTTTGAATAAAGAGTTCTTTATAATATGTTTTCAAAGAGTTTTCTTGGTAGACAAGTTACAACAGCATGTTATGAAAACAATAACCACACACTTTTCATATCTCCTAATGCACTGCAGTGCTATGCAATACAACTTTCTGTGATGATGCAAATGTTCTGTTTTGTCCAATACGGTAGCCAATAGCCACGTATGACAACTGATGAAATGAACTTTCAATTTTAGTTAATTTAAATTTAAATAGCCAAAAAAGGTAATGGCTACCATCTTAGCCAATGCAATTCCAGATTTCATATACTTGGTTATATATAAGTTTAAATCTAAATTCTTAATAATTCTCTTTCACAGAAGGAAAACTCAAAATCAAATAAACTCTCAGTTCTATTGCCTTCACTACACCTCAATATATTTAGACTGCATGGACATGGTGGCTCACGCCTGTAATCCCAGCACTTTGGGAGGCTGAGACAAAAGGATCGCTTGAGGCCAGGAGTTCGAAAGCAGCCTGGTCAACAAAGCAAGAAGACCTCATCTCTATTTAAAAATAAAAAAAGTTATTTTAAATACTTGTGTACAAACGGATACAAAAGTATATCTTCTGCACAAATGGTCATTATTTTTTGGCACTTAAGACATTCTTCTCCCTTTGGAAATAATCTTACTCAAGTAACCAGAGAATTTAACTCAGAAACCATGCAAAAATAACACCAGTCCCCCTGCCTCCCACAAACTTACAATTTAACCAAATTTAAAAAGTAAGTACCGTTCCCTATTACCTTTGCATAAACAAGGACAAAAAGATATGTTTTAAAAATATAAAACATATTTAACTAACCATCTCCCCAACAAAATGAAAAATAACCTTTTATATAACTTTCTAAACTATACAAACTATTCATCGATAATTAGCTCAAACACAGGTCTGTAAGAATATAGTATTGTAAGACTATAGAGAGTTTTTAAAGACAGCTATTTTAATACAACATTCACTTGATTAACATAAGAAATAACGAATATAAGAAATAATTAAACAGCCAAATAACTTATCTCTGTGTAACCAAATAGCAGTAAGATTCATAACTACCTTGAGTAGTGGGTGGGAAGAAAAAAACTGTGGGGAAAAAAAAATTCATCGGAAACCTTTATCTATACTTCTGAAAAAAATTTACTGTTGTTTGACATAGATGTTATATTTTCACGTAGTAGCTTTCTAATTTTTGTAAATTTCCTTTTTAATACTTAGTAACCTTAGCACTTAAAATTGATTATATTATAAATGACATCAGTATTCTTACCTTTATTTGACTTTGATGGTTTATTCTTGATAGGTTTAAGGGAACTTCTTGATTTGTCCTCTCTATCTTTAATAAGTTTCTGAACATCATCCAAAGACAGTTTTTGTAGAACAACTACAGGCTTAGCTCCTTTATTTAGATCTTCAACTAATCCTATTTTTTCTACTTTGTCTTTCTGCTCTCCTTTCATTTCCATTTTCTTTGTTTCCTGAGTAACATTGCCATCTTTATCCCTCTTGATTTTCGGAATGACAAAATTTTTCAATGCACCAGACCTGCCCCCCAACAAATAACTTGGAAATTCTGCCTTATTGTCAGGGTGTGCTTTATTAGTGTCTACTTTACTCTTGTTACCCTCTGTCCTTTTGTCATCTTTACTATTTGGTGATTTAAAACCAGGTTTATCAGATCTTGATTTATTAGAATCTCCTTGTTTAACACGAGGACTGTCAGGTCTTGATTTTTGTTCCCCAGAAGATGGTCTTTCCCTTGAGTCCCCTGATTCATGCCTGTGTTTTCGTTCTAGTTTATCAGTTTTTGAACTATCAGATTTAATGCCATGTTCATTTCTACTAGAGGATCTCAATGTTTCCGGTCTTCGAACCCTAGACTGATCTCCTCGATGTCGCTCTGATTCACCCCTGTCATCTGATTTTTGTTTATTATCATGGTCACGTCTTAGTGACTCAGAAATAGATCGCCCATCAGGTCTCTGCTTTAAGGCTTCAGCTCGTTCTGATTTTAACCGAGGTGAGTCAGATTTAGTATCTTGTTTATGTTTAGACACTTCAGGTTTTTTCTCTGTAGATGGCTTTCCAGAATCCCTCCTATTGTCATGCCTGTGTTTTGGTGTTTCAGGTCGCCCTTCATTTTTTTGCTTTGGAGTTTCAGGGCGGCTTTCACCTTTTTGCTTTGGAGTTTCAGGCCTTCCATCACCCTTCTGTTTTGGGGTTTCAGGACGCCCTTCACTCTTTTGTTTTGGAGTCTCAGGCCGGCTTTCACCCTTTTGCTTTGGGGTTTCAGGCCTTGATTTTGTTGTTTCTGATCTGCCATTATTTTGTTTGTTGTCATTTGGTTTTGTGTCAGACAGTCTATTTTCATTTTGTTTAGGCTCAACTATGGTGCTCTCGTTTTGTTTGCATTCAGTTGTTCTGCTCTCATTCTGTTTAAGTTCTTCTGTTTGGGTCTCAACTTTAGTTTCTAACTTATTTTCAGTTGATTTTGTCTCCACCAATCGGTTTTCATTTGGTTTAGATTCTGACAATCTACTTTCACTTTGTTTCATTTCACTCTTTGAAAGCTCAGGATCAGACTTTTTCTTAGGTGTCTCAGGATGGTTTTCTGGTGTAGATTTAAGATTTCCAATAACATCTTCCTGAAGAACAGAAATAGGTGCATCATTACATTGTTTGATTTCTTCAGGCTTTTTTATGGAGTCTGAATCCTGAGTTACAGAAGCCTGAGAGTCCACTCTTCCTGCCTGATGAAGATCAATGCTAACCATTAATGCTGGCCTTGACCCATTTCCCGTAGAACCCGTCTCCTGAGAAGCTGGTCTATTACCTCCTGTAGCACCCCCAGCCTCCTGTGGGTAAGAATCTTGTTTTCTTTTTTTCAAAGGCTT
The DNA here is from genome assembly GCF_008728515.1 of Papio anubis. NCBI lineage: Eukaryota > Metazoa > Chordata > Mammalia > Primates > Cercopithecidae > Papio > Papio anubis. The sequence goes on along the minus strand of NC_044980.1, from coordinate 35,820,610 downwards.
ATCTGAAATTTAAAGATAAATATTCGATATCAGTAATAGACATGTATTCTTATCTTATTAAAAACCCTATGGATGTTGTTTATCTTTTTTAAGGTTATGTTTTAAAAATGGAGTAAATGCAAATGCACATATGCATACATAAAATAGTAAGCATGAATGACACAATACTTTGAAAACCAAGGTTTGAAGAAATATGTTTGAGAGATTTCAATAAATACAGTAAAAAGAATTTAACTGCATACTCTTTAAGGATATAAATAAGTGTAAGAATATAAAATGGATAGAACTTATAATGTACCAAATACAAACATATATTTATGTTCATAGATGTTAAAGATAAATCAGATTCTTTCCCTAAGAATAAAACAACCAGTTATAAATCATAGTCTCACTCAGGTTAATTTTAACTGTTAGCGAAAAACTATAAAGAGCTCCAAATCTGCCAACATACCAAACAGGAAATATAAGCTTTTACTGTATCTAAGATAAGTATGGAAAAAAAGAAATAAAATAGATACCATGCCATTGGAAAAAAATGAGTTTAAAAAATGAATTTAGTAATCTGTCATTTAACTTTAATCAATAATTCAAATTCTTTAAAGTGTTAAAAGAGTGAAAGGAGTTTAAAAGCTAACCACAATGTTAGATAGAAGTAAATTTAAAATAAGGAAGCAATAGATAGCAAAGGAATAGAAAATTTAAAATCAAGAAGCAACAGGTATAAATTAGAATCCTGTCTTAAGCAACTTCCACTGAAGAAAACTGTTCCTACTCTTCAACATAAAGTTATAATGTTCTAGGGGTCTATTCTGGTCTCGGAAAGAAATAATTTACAGTATTATTAAATGTAAAGACACACACACAAACACAAATTCACCATTGCAATAAAATGTGAAGGTATTTTTAACATCTATATATTTCTGTGTATGATTCCATTTCTGACTTATGAGGGTGCTAGGTCATTTTCTGTAAATTAAATCTCCAGTTAGGTCTTGGGAATAGTTACATTATAGTACCTTGAGGTTTGGCTTCCTTTTGTTTATTTGCTGAGCTTGAGTATGTTTTAAAAATCACTCTTAGTTATTTTAACAAGACAATCTCTAGATTCTCTTGTAATATTCACTAATGTGAATATAAGGAAGATGGTATCACAAGATTAAAAGTCAAACTGACAACTGAAAAATGGCTCCTTATTGTTAAGAGAACCAAGTTGCGATTTTTTTTTCCTAATGGTAATGCTTCTTTTATATAGCAAAGTTCCAGTTTTCTTTTTAAAGTGGGAAGTAGCAGTTCTTGCCAGTTTAAAATCTAATCAAATGTAACTGCAATTTAATTAAGATATTTGTTAGTTATATTTTGTAAAACTAAGTCCTTCTGCTCCTTCAGTTATCCAGTCAAATCTAACACCACACATGCTCCATTTGTAAACCACCACCATAACAATTCTAAAGTATATTATCATTAGATTGTTTCCACCAGCTAAAACTAACATGGTAAGAATTTATAGGAAGCTTTCTACGTCAATACCTTAAAAAAGAAATCAGAATACTAAATTTACGTTTATTGAATCCTCTTTTAGAATCTTCTGCCATTCAAAAATCATCTTTATGTTTTGTCACAGGGCAAACCAATTGATATCTCATGAATAAGATGCTTTATCAATTTATACTTATCCCTTAAACTTTTATAAGAATCTAGAAATTCAAACAGTATAACCTAAGATTTCTATATTTTTGATGAAATATGCTTTGTAAAAGTAACTAAAATGGTAGCCTAATCATACTTAAGATGTACAATGACATAGGTCTCTGGCATCTGAAGATTTAAGATATCTATGGCTCACTCTTTTATGCAGTGTCTTCAGAAAAACATTAGCATAACTTAGAGGGCTGACTTTTAAAGGATTACAAAATACTCAAGAGTTTATATATTATTAACCTCAATCCAATTTATCTTAAGACATTAAAATGAAAATTTGGCAAATACAATAACAAATATCTTAATTTCAAAGAAATGATATATTTTTATTTAAACTGAATCCTATGATTATTTATAACAAAAAATGTATGAAAGTATTTGCACACAAGTAATTAAGATTGGGAAACATCTTACCATTTTTTTCCACTATATATAAAATGCTGTTAAATACAAAATTTTAATCATTCAACTACTGAAAAGTACTTTACTCCTGTGAAACCTGGAAAATTTTCATTATTGTGGCAAGGATTCTTAGATATGTTAAGAGGATGTATGTTCTGATTCACTTGGTCTGATTCAATTCCACCATGAGCTTACTCCTTATAAAGCGGCTCTGAATCTGTACAGGTCACTTTTGTTCAACCACTTTTGTTATGAGTCTTCATTACATCATAACCACCTAATAATCATGGAAAGCCATCTCTATGAAGAATCATTCTGGTATTTAGGACAGTGATTACCTGTAAGCCCTCTTCAGCACTAGGAACCATAAGATTAGCTATTAGAATACATATATTCCTAAAGAAAATGCATACAAAAGGATTATCGTAATCTCAAAACCAACACTTGTCATCCAGATGCTGGTATCCTCAAAATAAGATCCAGCCCTTACAGAAATTCTAAACTCAATTATGCTTACAAGAAAAACAAACTATACCACTTACTTAAATCTACAAGTGATATATGAAAACACTTAAAGCAGAAAGCACAAAAATTGTGTATACATGGTGGCCAATTAAGTACAATGAAAACACACCACCCCTCAACCACAATACAAGCTGAGTGGCTAATTGTCCTATTCCTTGTACCAAATCCCAGTCTCTTATTCCAAATGACAGTAGGTAATAACTGACTTTTAACAAGGGCTATAGTGCAAGAATATTGTAACATTATATAAACATTAGTGAAGCTGAGCCATTCCTTATACTTGCTAACATGGAAAGTGGACCTTAGGAAAAGATGAAATAGGCAAAGATGAACAAAGGAACCCCCTCTTTGACAAAGGAAAGCAGGAATTTTCAGCACATGAAAAAGGTATTAATATCTAATGATAGGTCATCTCAGAAGCAAAGAAAGATGAATAGCCTTTTAAAATTAATTTATGTAATTAGAGACACTAAAAGTATGAGCAAAAAGATTGAGAAAACGGTCCTTTTGGAATATTATAAAATATTAGGCTACAAAGTTGCCTTATCAGTGTATATATAGAATTGCTCAAAGAAGAGAGAACAGGACAAAGGGACATAAATACCTAACAGCTAGAAAAACGTCCTTCTTATGCAGAACAAGGGTACAATAGGGTCTGCCACAGCCTAGGTAAAACATTTCTTAAGACTATTCTATCCCTTTACTTGAATTCCACAAATATTCTACATTTGTTGAATTTTCTAATCTTATTTATAAGGTATAGTGTTTTTGATTCCTGGTTATTGAGTGGAATATTTCTCTCACAGTAAATGAATATATTGGCAAACAAACTTATACCCTAAAGTAAAACTAGTAGGCCAAATAGTCCTGCCTGTTCCGTATCACCAGTAACACAACAGTTGTAAAAAAGTCCTCAGTGACAAATGTTTGAATACATTAAATGTTGACTTTAACATTTAGTCTTTAATAAGTAAAAATAATGGTAACTAGGGACAAATTAATTTCAAGGAAGTATTTCATCTCTTAAGGACTCTAAAACCACCACTTCAGAAGAATTTTGCTTTTATTTATGACCTCACCTATACCCTTGGATCAATATATACACCTTTAATCATCGCAAAATCTCAGGGTAACTTCTTATATCACAAATACTATCCCATCACGCAATGCAGAAACTGAATGCAATATGCCAAGTTCAAATCAAAAGGGTTAGGTGGCATCTAAGTTCCAAAAGTTTTCAAATACAGTCATGTATTGCTTAACAACAGGATACATTCTGCGAAATGCATTGTTAGGCGATTTCTCTGTTATGTGAGTATCATATAGTATATTCACATAAACCTAGATGATATAGCCTACTATGGACCTAGGCTATGTGGTATAGCTTATTGCTACCAGGCTATAAACCTGTACAGCATGTTACTATACTGAATACTGTAGGCAACTGTAACACAATGGTAAGTATTTGTGTATCTAAAACATATCTAAACATAGAAAAGGTAAATATACAATATTATATTCTTATGGGACCACCACTGTATTTAAAGTCTAGTGTGAAATGAAACATCATTATGTGATACATGACTATAAATCCACGAAATAAGAGGAAAGTGGCTTTCAGAAAACAAGTTAGAAATGACAACAATAATATGAAATCAGCAAAACCTACTTTAATCCTCAGGATATCACCACATACCTGTATTTTCACCAAAATTGAATGTCAACTCTGCTCATTCAACTTTTCAGTTATCTGTAACTATGTCATCATAGATTACAGAAAAAACTATTTAAATAATTGAAAATAAAATATACAAGTTTCTACAAGAACAGTATGTTGTATCTGTTGACTTTGTTCTTTTTTTCCAAAGGAAAGTTAGTAGTATAAAAGAAGTTTGCTAATATACAATTAGAACTATACATGACCCTTATTTTAATTCCATTTTTATAAGTAGAAACTTTGGATTCAACAAATATGATACATAAAAAAAGGTCACCATTCCTCCTCTGTTTTTGTTACTATCAACAACTATTAAAATTCACTTAAAAAGTACATTCTTTTTCAAGAACACATTTTTCCATAATAAAGATTTAAGGTCATGCAAAAATTCAGTTATCAGGGCAACTAACATTTCTTGGTCAGGGAACTGTAATATTGTATGTTTCTTGCAAAACTGACTATCCTAAGATTCAGGAATTTTGAACAGGTTAATAAGAAAAGCTGAGTAATATTACTTTTTTCATTTGACATGCATACACTTTTATAAAAGGTTAGAGGAAGAGATGTAATTTGGAACCTATGTATTTATTTCCTGAACCTCACACGGCAAACTAAAGAGAAAAGGTACAAGCAACATTTCATCCTTAGTATCAAAACTTTACTAGTTTAAAAAAAAATTCCAGAAGTCCTACCCAGAGCAATCAGGCAAGATAAAGGAATATTAGGCATCCAAATAGGAAAAGAGGAAGTCAAATGATCTCTGTTCACTGATGAAATGATCTCATACTTAGAAAACCCAAAAAATTCCTCCAAAAGACTCACAGACCTGATAACTTCAGGGAAGTTTTAGGATACAAAATAAATGTACCAAAATCAGTAGCATGTCTATACACCAATAACATTCAAGCTGAGAACCAAATCAAAAACTCAATCTCATTTACAATAGCCATACACACAAAATAAAATACCTAGGAATACATTTAAACAAGGAGGTGCAAGAGCTTTACAAGGACAACTACAAAACACTGATAAAAGAAATCATAGACAACACAAACAAATCAAAAAACATTCTATGTTCATGGATAGGAAGAATCAATATTATTAAAAATGACTATACTGCCCAAAGTAATCTACAGATTCAACACTATTCCTATCAAACTACCAAAGTAATTTTTCAAAGAATTAGAAAAACTATCCTAACATTTATATAAAACCAAAAAAGAACCTGAATAGCCAAAGCAATCCTAAGCAAAAAGAACAAAGCTGGTGGCATCATATTAGGAAACTTCAAACTACACTACAAGACTACAGTAAGCAAAACAGCATGGTACTGGTATAAAAACAGGCATACAGATCAATGGAACAGAATACAGAACCCAGAAATAAAGTCACATACCTAAAAACAACTGATCTCCAAGAAAGTTGACAAAAATAAACAACAGAAAAAGAACACCCTATTTAATAAATGGTGCTGGGAAAACTGGCTAGCCATATGCAGAAGAATGAAATGGGACTCCTGCCTCTCACCTATACAAAAATTAACTCAAGATGAATTAAACACGTAACTCTAAGACCTCAAGTGATAAAAATCCTAGAAGAAAACCTGCAAAAAACTCTTTTGGGACATTGTCCTAATTAAAGAATTTATGACTAAGACCTAAAAAGCAAATACGACACAAAGAAAAATTGACAAATGGGGCTTAATTAAACTAAAGAGCTTCTGTACAGCAAAAGAAACCATAACAGAGTAAACAGGCAACCTAGAGAATGAGAGAAAATATTTACAAACTATGCACTCAACAACAGTCTAATACCGAGAATCTATAAGGAACTCAAACAAATCTACAAGAAAAAAACCACCCACTAAAAAGTGGGCAAAAGACATGAACAGACACTTCTCAAAAGAAGACATACACACAGCCACCAAATATTTTAAAAAAATGCTCAACATCATTAATCATCAGAGAAATGCAAATTACACTACAATGAGATGCAATCTTAGACTAGTCAGAATGGCTATTATTAAAAAGTCAAAAAATAACAGAGGTTGCAGAGAAAAGGGAATACTTACACACTGTTGGTGGGAATGTAAATTAGTTTAACCCTTATGAAAAACAGTATGGAGATTTCTCAAAGAACTAAAAATAGAACTACCATCTGACCTAGTAATCCCACTACTGGGTTTCTATCCATAATAGTTTCTATCCAACTATTTTATAAAAAAGACACCTGAACTCATATGTTTATCACAGCACTATTCACAATAGCAAAGTTACAGAATCAACCTAAGCGTCCATCAGGAGTGGACTGGATAAAATGTGGTATATATATACCACGGTACACAATCATAAACAAGAGTGAAATCATGTCCTCTGCAGCAACACGGATGCAGTTTGAGGCCATTAGCTACCCTAAGTGAAATAATGCAGACAGAAAATGAAACACTACAGGTTCTCACTAATAAGTGGGAATTCAACAATGGGTACACACGGACATAAAGTTGGAAACAACAGATACAGGGGACTCAAAAATGGAGGAAAGAGGGAGGGAGCCAAGGTTGAAAAACTATCTAATGGGTACTATGATCACTATTTGGGTGATGGGTTCATTAGAAGCCCAAACCCCACCATCACACAATATACCCATGTAACAAACCTGTACATGTATCCCCTGAATCTATATTTTTTTTTTAAAAAAAAAGACGAAGAAAAAAATCCCAGCTCCCTAGCCAGTAAAACGAAGACTTCTAGCAATCTCTTTATTTGCATCTATATCTGATTTACATAGGTTGCAAACATTGTAGTATAACAATTACTAAATACAGTCCATTTTTTTCAATGACATTAAAATGAGCCATCATGACAGGCAGGAGATATAATATTAATCTTCAGCGTGTTTCTTAGCATAGAAACACAATTATCTAGTTATGATCCTGTCAAATACTGAACACATCATATATAAAAATCAGCTCTACCCAATATCAAGAAGTTTTATCATTACCAAGAAATAAAATATAAGAACTGAAAATCAACCTAGAATATTTTAATCATAAAATTAAATCATAAAGCATGCTTTTGGTCTGATCAAATGTGTATATGCATTTATATAGCAATCAAATTCATCAATTATATTGCTAATTTCAACCACTGATTCATCAGTCTCTTAAAACATGAAAGAAATTTTGTACACAGTGTATACCAAATTACTAAGAACTTACTAGGGATTTATTTTTATTTGATTATGAAGCACAAGGAAAGCTCATAAATTCATAGACCAGGTATATCTTGAAACTCCATCCTAACATACTAGTCAGATAAAAGGGAACACTTCACTGTAATTACCACCAAAAGACCCTTAATTTCTAAGGTTTGCTATTTAATATTAACTTTCCATGATTTGTTTACTAAAAAAATTGACATTATTAAGCCAGTAGGATCATAAACCAAGTGAAGTATCTAACTGCCTAATAAGCATACACATAAGCTTTTCTTAAATATACCTGTTCAAAATAATTCTATAGTACTTAACCTTGTTTCAGCAGAAAAAAATTTGAAGGTGCACAACAATATTAACATAACTTGTGAAGTATACATGTCATATAGAAATGCTAATGTTCATTTTAGCAGAAAAGCACAAATAAGTAAAATCATATAGTATATAATGAGCAACAGACCTGCCGTTAGAGAATTACCAAATCTCATATAGTTGTTTCAGACAATAAATGAAATTGTTACAAATTTAACTTCTGTGTTATGAGTATTAGGAATAAAAATATATACTTGAGTAGACATAAATTATACAAAATATGAGAAAAAAAGTAATATGAAAAGAATTTTTGACACTGTAATTACATATTTGCCCAGATGATGAAGTGGCAATAATGAATTATTTTACCTTTATCTTGAACTTCTTTTGAGAAGCGCTCCCTTTCAATAGCTGATTCTCTCTCTATTCGCTCAATTTCAGCCAATGCATCCAATTCCACTTCATCATATATAGGTCCCTGTTGTGATACCTGTTGCTGATTCTGTACCACAGAAGTCTGGGGTTGTTTTGTAGCAACTGAAGTGTTCTGTTGTAAAACAGGCACTTGATTTGCTGGAAGGAATGCTGTTTGTTCTTGCTGCGACAAACATTGAGCAGCATTTAGTGGGCGGTTTACATCCTGTGGAGTAATGGGTGTTTTTGAAGTCTGTCCCGGGTACTGCACATTAAAAGGAATATCATTTTCTGAAACATTGCTATTTTCCACACCAGAAATCATATCCTCTTGCTGGTCCATGTCTGAAGACCTTACACGAGAAAGTCTTAATGTAAGTTTAGTAGAGTCCTTGGATGGAGAACTAATTATATCATACATTGCCGCTTTCTCACTCTGCTCTTTTTCATCCTTGCCTAACTTCATTTTCTTTTGCTTCTTTTGTTTTCTTTCTGGAGAATCTAGCAAGATATCTGGTGGAACATCTCGAGGTGATGAACAAGGTAGAGACTGAGATTGTAGGATTAAAGGCGGTCTTGAGCCTAGAAAAATAATTCGATAGAAATAATAGTTGTGCGGGTTTCACATTTTCTTACAATGTGATAGAAATATTAAGTGACAACATAGTAATGCTAGAAAAAATAAGAAATTATATGATTCAAGCTACTTATTCACAAAAGATGAAAAGAAAGCTTAAAGACTTGTCCCACACAGTTGTTTAGCTTGCTAGTAGATAATCTAAAACCTAGGTTTGAATCTAAGTATGAGTATTCAATTTTTCACACCAGTATTATTTCTGATTTTTGTGCCTATAATGTATAAATATTTAGCTTTATAAGGGTAAAAAGTTCATTGCTTCTAAAGATGATACAACACAAATATTTTGGGCATGACCATCTCTGTTCTTTCATGGACTATCTAGGAAAACGGATATATCCTGATTAAAGAAAGAATAAGTATGCTTTTGTTAAATTACACAAAAATAACAATTTAATCCTAGAAATCATCTCACATGAATACTACTGGGATGATAACAAAAAGCAAGTGGTCAATTTACAATTACTAAAGCCTTTACTTACTTCAAAAACTGGTGGTAAAGTATTGATTTATACTTTTATGCGGTCTTCTCTTTCTCCCTTAACATCATTCACATACTTGCTTCAGCTTGCTAATCCTCTTTTTATTAGAAAAATAAATAAGTTCAGTAAATTTCAAGGCCCAATAAAATATACTGAGCCCAGAGTCCATTAAATCAACCAATGTTATATGAAACAGGAAAGTGTTAAAAATAATCAGATGGAAAAATTATCCTAGTTAATAAGCCTTCAGACAAAAATTCTCTTTCAGACATGAAGGAAAAAGTGCACTGATATGCTTCAGAGATAATAGTATAACTGCATCTTAATAATGTATACATTTCTTATCATTAAACTATAAAATATTTAAAAACTTGTAGGAAATTGTAAAAATTGGTCAAGATAAAAGTTTTTTTTTTACAGACAGAACTTAAACCAAGAATTGCCTTAAATTAAGCTTTCACCGCTTTTATACTTTTTCCATGATACATAAATCTGGACTTTCAATTAGCAAGGTTAATGTATTTTAAATGTTATATATAAACATACAACTTTATTGAATCAAGTGTGATAAAGATGATATGGGAGCAATTAACTATAAATGTTAGTCTAAAGTCGTATCAATCATTCGTTTTTCCCTTTAGACTCAGCTTATATTAGACATTAAAAAGAAATGAACCTAACATTTTGTGTTGTAAAAGGTGCTTTACATATCAGTTCACTTGATTTTTACAACATTCTTGAGTATTATCATTAAAATTTTTCAGAAATGGCATGAAGCCTACAGAGGTTAACAAATTTGCCCAAGGTTATGTTGTTAACAAACTTGAAGATTTAAAACAAGATTTGTCTTAAGTCTGAATTGTAATACGCCATTATGTCTTTGTATTTAAATTCTATGTGGCAAATTAAATACATTTTAGAAAACTTCAAATTCTAACAATTAATCTAAAAATCAAGATAGACTGACTTACCCTTCAAAACTAGTTGGAAAACAACTTCATGACAGAAGTTCAAGCTTTTGATGAATAATATATTAGTGAGGTTATTTGCTTTAAAGTTTTCCATTTCTATCTAAAGTTTATCTACTATTTATCTATCTAATCTCAAGAGTCAGAAGAAAAAAAGCTAGTTATCTAGATCAATCACCTATCTCCCTGTTCTCTTTCCCTGGCAATCTAAATAACTTCTCACCTTGACAACATTTGTGGGATATGTATCTAACCTACAAATAGTTACTCTGGAAGTTTTTCTCCCTTTCAGAAGCTGGATTTTTATCCCCGAAAATTCATACAATTTACAGAATTTAAATGGCTCATAACAGCTCAACTTTTACCCTATGAAAAATGTCCTTGACAGAAAACCAAACACCACATGTTCTCACTCATAAGTGGGAGTTGAACAATGAAAACACATGGACCCAGGGAGGGGAACATCACACACCAGGGCCTGTTGGGGGGAAGGGGGAAAGAAGAGGGGGAGCATTAGGACAAATACCTAACGCAGGTGAGGCTTAAAACCTAGATGACAAGCCTGGTGTGGTGGCTCACGCCTGTAATCCCAGCACTTTGGGAGGCCAAGACAGGTGCATCACGAGGTCAGGAGTTCAAGACCAGCCTGACCAACATGGTGAAACCCCATCTCTACTAAAAATACAAAAAAAATTACCCGGGCATGTTGGCATGCGCCTGTAATCCCAGCTACTCAGGAGGCTGAGGCAGGAGAATCGCTTGAACCCAGGAGGCGGAGGTTGCAGTGAGCTGAGATCATGCCACTGCACCCCAGCCTGGGTGACAGAGCGAGACTCTGTCTCAAGAGAAAGAAAGAAAAAAAACCTAGATGACGGGTTGACAGGTGCAGCAAATCACCACGGCACATGTATACCTATGTAGCAAACCTGCACGTTCTGCACATATATCCCAGAACTTAAAGTAAAATAAAATTTAAAAAAATTTTTGAAAAAAAAAAAAAAAAAGAAAAATGTCCTTAATAAACAGTAGGAATGCAATCAGTGAAAAAAAGATCTTTACCACATCAGGCAGATACGAGGTAAAATATCTTTATGCTTTAGATGGCTATAATTAGAAATTCCCATGACTTGAGAGAATATATTACCAGCTATGTTAAAATTAATTATAAGCTAATTTTAAAAAGTAGAATACAGTATTCTCTTCCAACAAACTGATAATTAAAACTATTTGACTACAATTTTAAGTATTTTAAAAACTGGCTCAAACCTGGACTTAAATTCACAATTTTGTGAATCTGTTACAGATAGAAGACCATGCAAAGTTCTTTGAGAATTCAAAGATAAACTAAAATTCATGTACATAAAGTAGTATAAGTTCTTAGAAAAAATATAAACTAATAGCTTGAGGAGATTAGGGGAGGGCCCATGGAAGATCACCCATTTAACTTAGACCTGGAATAACAGAATTTTAAAAGGCAGAGATAAAAGTAGACGTGAGAGATTTAAGAATGTAACATAGAACAGGTTAGATTTGATAAATGACTAAATAGTTTAGAAGAGACGTTGTGATAAAACTTAAAATTTTTAAGGTACAATGATTCAGGATTGGAACAGCATTAAGAGAGATGGGATGACAGAAAGAACAGTGAAAAGCATTTCAAACATGAATTTGAAATATCCGCTAGGTATGAAGGAAGTTTTGTCTGGCAATGAAGAATTACAACTTGGGAGACAAGACTGGAGCCAAAGATTGATTTAGGAGTTTTATGCATAAAAGTAATCAATGATGTTAATGAAACTTAATAAAATGGCTGGGGAAAAAAGTATAATGGGTGATAGAAGGTCTAATAATAGAAATCTCGAGAATAAGGAGAAGAGCTAATGAAGAAAAAAAGTATCAATGAAAGAAGTAGGAGAAAAACAGATGGGCTCATATGAAGTAAGTCCTTTTGGAGGAAAGAGGAGGGCTGATCAAAAATTTCAAATGTTAAAGAGAAGAAGGTTGTGGTTTGAAAAGACCACTGGATTTATCAGAGAGAATGGATACTGGATATATCTGAGAATACTATCAATAGATTACTGGGTAAGTGGAAGATGAATGAATCAATGAATAGGGACAGATTTAAATCCCATGATCTAGACCTGCTTGTACAGGTTTATTTTTTTCCTACAATGAAAAAAAAATACAGAGTAACTTTTTAATATCTGCTTTAGGAAGTTTGAGTTCTTTATTCAACTTGAAATATAAAATATACAGAAGGAAATTTTAGTTACAGTAGTACCTTTAGGAGTTCCTTCACTTCCAGCAGGGGAGCATACTGGCTGTGGAGATCTCAAGGGAAAAGATGCAGCATTCCTCATTGTTGAAGAATCTCCATCCTAAAAATAGAGTACACAATTTATCTTTTGAATGACAGGAGAGGCTTTATAGAAATCTTAAAGAGAACCAACAAGAGACATAAATTACTGACAGGTAAAGTGTTGGAATTCAAAAGCATAATTCTTCTGCACTTTCCTGTTTTCTTCTTGGTATATCTTAGAAGAATTGAAATTGTATCCAAAAGAATCAACAGCCTAAGCATGGCAATGAATAAGAAAATTTGTATTACTAGTATGCTCCATTTTTGTTTGCTTTTTTCTACCAAAGGAGCTATGAGTACTCTACCAGCTGGTAAATGTCTTGAGGGCAGAGTTTATTGTCATCTGTATTATCCTTAGACACATGCAGCTTACATAAAATACAACAAATCAATAACAAGGCAAATTTCCAGAATATGGAATATTTTAATAACATCAAGACAACATTAAATTTCAGACACAAAACTCTGTACAAGTATTAGAGGGAAAAGGAGACAAGTACTAATAAATAAAGGCTCATTATCTTAAAAAAAAATTTAGTGTGAGCAGTATTAACCTAAAACTGAAGTATTTCATTAAGAACCTAAACCTTGAGGCCAGGGGTCAGCCAACTATTTTTTTTTTTTTTTCCAGGGAGTCTCTGTCGCCCAGGCTGGAGTGCAGTGGCCTGATCTCCACTCACTAAAAGCTCCGCCTCCCGGGTTCACGCCATTTTCCTGCCTCAGCCTCCCGAGTAGCTGGGACTACAGGTGCCTGCCCCCACGAGCAGCTAATTTTTTTCTGTTTTTAGTAGAGACGGAGCTTCACTGTGTTAGCCAGAATGGTCTCCATCTCCTGACCTTGTGATCCACCTGCCTCAGCCTCCCAAAGTGCTGGGATTACAGGCGTGAGCCACTGTGCCCAGCCAGCCAACTTTTTTACATAAAGGAACAGAGAATAAATATTTCAGACTCTGTGGGCCACACACAGTCTCTGTCACATACTGCTTTTTTTTTTTTTTTTTTTTTTAAATAACTCTTTATAAACGTAAAAACCATTCTCACTTTGTGGTTCAGGCTACTGGTCACACTTGACCAATCCTACTCTAGACTAAGCTCTGTATGTGCAGGAGCCATGTTGTACTCAGTAGGCTAGTATAATGATATACGGTAGGTATCATTCAAATTTTGAAATGGAAATAATAGGTTATATGACAAATATTAGAACTATTTTATCACCTTAATGATAATATATTACATACGTCACTACTTAGCCTGTGCACCATGTGTAGGTAGTCCTCACTTGAACCATGTCTAGGATTATCAGCATGATGATTAGCTGAATTGCCAGACAACGGACCAGAAACTTTATTATCATGTATGTTTCTCAAACCACCTGCAACAATGGGACTTGATACCGACGCTGAAATTAATAAGAATAAAAAAAAGGTTTATTAAAAAATTCTTAACATCCTTGGAGAATAGTAATTATTCACAAATATTTTAAGCATATAGAAATTACAGAGAATAATATAACAGATACTCATGTACTGACTACTTAGTTTGATCAAATCTTAACACTCTGCCAGATTCCGATCTGTTTTTGAAAAGAACTAAACCATTACAAATATAGTTGAAGATCTCCATTTATCTGTTATTTCTCTCCTCTATTTCTTTCCTTTTACTCCTTAGAGGTAACCACTATTTTGACTTGGGTTTATTCTGCCTATGTGTTATCTTTATGCCTTTGCTATGCATGAATATATTCCTAAGTAATTCATTGTGTTTTTACATTATAATTTTATATAGGTGATATATGTATCTATCCTTATATAACTTGTTTTTCCATTTAATATTATGTTGAGATTATATATTATATATATTTTTTATATATACAGTTTTAAATTCTATTATTTATTTTAGACACCTCTGTTGCCCAGGCTGGAGTTCACTGGCATGATCATAGCTCACTGTAAGCTCAAACTCCTGGGTTCCAGTGATCCTCTTGCCTTAGCCTTCTGAGTAGCTAGGACTACAGAAATCTGCCACCACACCTGGCTTTTTCTTTTTTTTGGTAGAGATAGGGTCTTGCCATGTTGCCCAGGCTGGTCTTAAACTCCTGGCTTCAAATGATCCTTCTGCCTTATCCTCCCAAAGCACTGGGATTACACGCAGATGTGAGCCACTGTGCCTGGCCTAAATTCATTTCTTTTGTACAGTACTCATTTCATACAGCACTCTGCTGTATGATGTACACTATTTATTTGTTCTTTCTTACGTGGATGTTCAAATTGCTTAAAATGCTTGCTGCCATAAACAATGCTGCAATGTATGTTCTTGTACATGAGGACTCTTTTTATAAATGTGTAAGAGCTCTGGGTGCTAATACCTAGGAGTGAAATTGCTGGGTATGCATTTTTAAACCTTACCAAATAACAGATTACTTATGACCATTTGTATTCATTGGTAGCATATGAGAGTTCCCACTGTTGTATATCCTTGCCAATAATTTTCATCATTCTAAGGGTAGGAAACATTTCTAATAGTCACTTGTATCTTCTAAAGGCCTTACAGTTTTGGTTTTTCAGTTAGGTATTTAACCCATGTAAAACTCATTTTTAAGTGTGAGACAGGGATCCAACGTTACTTGTTTCCACATGAATAACTAGCTGTCTCTGCACCATTAATTAAAGAAATCATTCTTTCCCCTATTAAGATACGATGTGATAGGGACCAAGTTTCCATTTGTCCATGGGTATGTTCCTAAGCTCTTCATCATGTTCCACTTCACTATGTGTTATTTTTCCATGCCTGCACAAATCTTGACTGCTGTTAGACTGAGCTGCTACACTTCATTCCTTATTATTTTGTCTATGCTTGAACTTCTACTATATCAATTTTTAGAAGCAGGTTGAATTTCACAAAAACCTTTCTTGAGATTTTTTATCAGTGTTATACTGAATTTACAGATATGGGTATAATAATCTTTACCCTACTGAGTCTTCCTATCCATGAAGATGGCACAACTCTTCATTTTCTTAAGTTTTCTTCTATCTCTTTCAAAAGTTTTGTAATTTGCTCCACAAAAGTCTTTTAAATCTTTCATTAAATTTATCCTAGGTATCTTGTGGTGTTCCTTTAAATTGTTAATGATATCAAAAAAGATTATAATTATACCTGCTTATTTCTGGTACACAAAAATGCAATTAATTTCATTATAATGATGTTGTATCCAGTAACTAAGTGGAATGCTTTTATTAATTCTAGTATCTTGTCTGCAGCTTATCTCAGATTTTCTATGAAGACAATTATATCACCTGAAAATGACACCTTTTTCTTCCTTACTAATAATTATACATAGTTTTAACGCTTCTTTTCTTCCTGTATTGGCTGGGACACCCACTAAATAAATGTGATTATAGGTATTCATGTCCTGTTCCTGAATTGAAACAAAATGTTTCTAATTTTTTTCTACCACTAGGTAAGATTAAATCAATCTCTTCTCTTTTTTTTTCCCCCCATACAGATGGGGTCTTGCTGTATAGCACAGGTTAGACTCAAACTCCCGGGCTTAAGTGATCCCCCTGCCTCGGCCACTTGAGTAGCTGGGACTACAGGTGTATACCGTCACACTCAGCTTAATGTATTTTTTTTTTTTTTTTCGAGATGGAGTCTTGCTCGGTTGCCCAGGCTGGAGTGCAGTGGGCGATCTCAGCTCACTGCAAGCTCCGCCTCCCAGGTTCACGCCATTCTCCTGCCTCAGCCTCCCAAGTAGCTGGGACTACAGGCGCCCGCCACTACGCCTGGCTAATTTTTTTTGTATTTTTAGTAGACACGGGGTTTCACCATGTTAGCCAGGATGGTCTCGATCTGCTGAAATCGTGATCCACCAGTCTCGGCCTCCCAAAGTGCTTAATGTATTCTTATTCAGTGAAAAGTTTTAAATGACATGTATGGAAATTGAATCTTTCTGAATGCTCTTTTGAGACCTATTAAAAGGCTCACACGACCCCAGCCCGATAATCTGAATTATACTGTCTTCTACTAACCAATTCATATATATATCCAATTTTGTCACATTGGTTGATAACACTGCTTATTTTATTTTATTTTATTTTTTGAGACAGTGTCTCACTCTGTTGCTCAGGCTAGAGCGCAGTGGCGTGATCTCAGCTCGCTGCAACCTCTGCCTCCCAGGCTCAAGCCATCCTCCCACCTCAGCCTCCAAGTAGCTGGGACTACAGGCACACACCACCATGCCTGGCTAATTTTCTGTAGAGAGAGATGGGAGTTTCACCATGTTGCTCAGGCTGGTCCTCAGCTGCAAGCAACCTGCCCGTTCTGGCCTCCGAAAGTGCTAGGATTATAGGAGTAAGCAACCATGCCTGGCCTGGTTTCTTAATATTTGTTTAAAAATGTTGTTTCACCTTAAGGCTTAAGGATCACTTAAGCCCAGGAGTTTGAGTCTAGCCTGTGCAATACAGCAAGACCCCATCTGTATGGAAAAAAAAAAAAAGAGAAGAGATTGATTTAATCTTACCTAGTGGTAGAAAAAATTAGAAACATTTTATTTCAATTCAGGAACAGGACATGAATGTTCACGTATGATGACTGATTTATAATTTTGCTTTCTCATACTCCCCTCACTTCACCTGGTTTTGGTATCCAGATTGTAATTTAACTTTATAAAAAGAGTTGAGAAAGTGTTGCTGTTTTTCTTTTTTCTGGAATGGATTAAGATTAGAATATCTCGTCATTCCATGCTTGATAGAACTTGTTAAAACAGTCTGAGTATATGATTCTCCTTTTCCTTTTTTTTCTTTTTGAGACGGAGTCTTGTTTCAGTCCGGCTGCAGTAGCCGATCTCGCTCACTGCAAGCCTACCGGTTCACTTATTCTTCCCGCCTCACTTCCCGAAAGAAGCTAACGCTGTGCCTCGGGCCACCTCGCCCGCTACTTTCGCTTTAGTAGAGACGGGTTTCACCGTGTTAGCCAGGGATGGTCTGATCTCCTGACCCGTGATCCCCGCCTGCCTCGCCCTCCCAAAGTGCTGGGATTTGAGCCAATCACACCGGCCTCTTTCCCTTTCTTTTAAGGGAGGTAGATTTTGGACTACGGAGTGAGGTATATGAATTTTAAATTATATGGTAGATATTGTCAAACAAATGGTTCTCTAAAAAAGTTGCACCAATTTATATCACTACGAAGACTGAAATGTTTATCAATTTGATATAAAATTTTATTTCATCTTAATTTTGAATGCATCCCTTTATGAGCTAAGGTGACCACAATTTCATATATTTATTAAATCTTTCTGTATCGACTTGGCTATTCATTTCCAGTAAATTGCCTGTTTACTTCTTTCGTTTCTGTCTTCTTACAGATCTGTATGAGATTTCAGTATATAAAAAAAATCAATACTTTGTGTTTACAATAAATGCATATTTCCCCATATTTGTTTTATATTTATGTAATTTATATATTTATGTTCTCTTATACACAAATTTATAATTAATCTTTTTTTTTTTTTTCATTTCTACGATCCAGGTTTTCGGTCTGCTTAGAAATAACGCCTTCTCAACTCTTAGAATACCAAAACTTTGCCCAAATGTTTTTCTTATAATTTTATGACTTAAAAAATATAAACAGCTTATTAATCTAGAACACTTTTGCTTTCGGTGATCCAGGAATCCAGCTAAAATTGCAAAATACCTAGACAATCACCAACATCATTTATTAAACAATCCATTCTTATATGCTGATTTTAAAATGTAATCTTTAGAATGATGTAATTTTTAAACATCATTTTTCCAATGACTGTGTAAAAACCGATAAAATGAGATTCACTGAATGTTACACCCTTTAAGTAAAAGATTAATGGGAAATTGCATATTTACCGGATATCAAAGTATCATCCCACAGATTATTTATGAATTGCAAAGGGAAAAATATGTACTTTTACAATAAAGAGAGGTTCACCACCTAAACACCACTGATATACTGAGACCATTTTATGATAATGATAAGATACAATGTAAAGTGCACAACATTGCTTATCAAGTACTCTTGCCAAAAATGTATAACTGGAAACTAGTAAAACCTTAAAGCTAACTTCTACTTGATAGGAAATACAGAAAACAAATTAAACAACACCAGCAGAAAAGAGTGGAGTTTAGAATATGAAATATTCTACAACGAAAGTGGCCAAACTCTTCAAAAACCAAAAATTAGTGGCATGGGGGGAAAAAGGTATCAGACTGCTTTAGATTAAAAGAGCCTCCATAAGAGATGCAAAAATCAAATGCAATGTGTGAAAAGCTAGATTTGAACATGCTTTGAAAAGATATTAAAGTCATATTTAGGACAAGTGGATTGGTAAAAGTCAAATATATTCTGGATATTAGATGATACCACAGAACTGACCTTAAGTTTTTTACAATTATTACCTTTGGTTTTTATATAGGAGCATATCCTTCTTAGCAGATATACTTAAGGACAAAGTGGCAGGATACCTGTTGGTGAAGGGGTTCATTGTGCTAATCTTAGAACTTTCTGCAGTTAAATTTTTGTAATATAAAGTTGAAAAAAAAATGCAACCTTTCTCAATAGTCTAAATTGTCCTATTTCTGCATTCTCTCTGTCCTACTGACCTATCCACTTGTTCCCTGCCAGACTAATTTTTTTCCTTTTCAAAGAAAATTATGTTTTATTATTGACAGATAATAGAGGCATAGATTTCTGGGATACACGTGGTAATTAAATACATTCATATAATTTGTAAAGATTGCATCAGTGTAATTGAGATACCCACCACCTTAAATATTTGTCTTTTCTGTATGGGAAAAACATTCAAATTATCTTCTTCCGGCTATTTTGAAATATAGATTGCTGTCAACTAGTCACCCTACTGAGCCATCCAACACTAAATGTTATTTCTCCTATCAAACAGTATATTTGTCTCCATTAATCAAGCTCTCTTCATCGCCTCCCTCCTCTACCCTTCCCAGCCTCTGGTAACTTCCAATCTATTCTCTATGTTCTTAAGATCCACTTTAATTGTCACATATGAGTGAGAACATATAATATTTGTCTGTGCTTTGCTTATTTCACTTAAGATAATGACCTCCAGTTCCCTCTATGTTGCTCAAAATGACAGGACTTTACTCTTTTTTTATGGCTAATATTCCATTGTGTATACATATACCTTTTCTTTATTTATTCATCCACTGATGGACACTTGTTTGATTCCATATTTTGGCTATTTTGTGAATAGTACTGCAATAAACATGGGCTTGCATACCTTCAGTATACTGATTCCCCTTCTTTTGGATATATACCTACTAATGGAATTGCTGGATCATACAGTAGCTCTATTTTTAGTATTTTGAGAAACTGCCATACAGTGTTCCAAAGGCTGTACTAATTTACATTCCCACCAACAGGATATGAGGCTTCCCTTTTCTCCACATCTTCACCAGTATTCACTATTACCTATATTTTTGAAAAAGGCCATTTTAATTAAGGCAAGATAATATCTCACTGTGCTTTTTATTTGTATTTCTCTGATGATGAGTGATGTTCGGCATTTTTTGCTGTATCTGCTGGCCATTTGTATGTCTTCATTTGAGAATGTTTACTCACACCTTTTGGCTATCTTTTAATTTGTTTTTGTTATTATTGTTTTGGTAATGAGGTCCTTATATATTATTGATATTCTAGTTATTAATCACTTGTCAAACAGTTTGCAAATATTTTCTCCCATTCTGTGGGCTGTCTTTTCACTTCGTTGTTTCTTTTGCTGTACAGAAGCTTTTTAGCTTGATGTAATCCCATTTGTCTATTTCTTCCTTTGGTTGCCTGTGCTTTGAAATCTTAAACAAAAAGTATTTTGCACAGACCAACATCCTGGAGTGTTTCTTCAATGTTTTCTTCTAGTAGTTTCATAGTTTCATGTCTCAGATTTAAGTATTTAATCCATTTTGAGTTTATTTTTCACAGCATTATTTATCGAAGAGACTGTCCTTTCCTCCTTTTATGTTCTTGGTGCCTTTGTCAAAAGTAAGTTGTCTGTAAATATCTGTATTCTCTCTGGGATTGGTCTGTGTGTTTTTATGCTAGCAACAAGCCGATTTGGTTACTATAATGTATTTGGTTACTTTGTAATGTATTTTTAAGTCAGGTAGTGACTTTGTTCTTTTTCCTCAGGATTGCTTTGGCAATTTGGGGTCTTTTTTGGTTCCATGTAAATTTTTTCTATTTATGTGAAGAATGTCATTGGTATTTTGATAGGGATTACACTGAATATGCAAACTGTTTTGGGTAGTACTGACTAAATTTTTTTATTTAGAATAACTTCAATATCTGGGTGAGGCTAATCCCCGACTAAGGTTTTTATTTCTTTATCTGAGCGTTTCTAAGAAATGACACAATACTGAATAGGTCCTCAAACTATATTAAATAGCTAAGTTGATTTTGTTAAAAAACAACACATTTCTTAGAGTTAAAATTTACATTCTTTTTTATGCACATTCATGTGTATATGGACATTTACACAAGAAACAGATGTGCTCTTCTGACATTTTTCCTCTAATTAATTACATGTAAAATGTCCCTCAGATTTTTGTGTACCAGAGTATACCAGTATATTACAAATATTAAGCATCTACATATACACATAGATATGTATGTATGGCACTCACACTCAATTCAGTAATTTTCTAAGTGTCTATTTCTTTTCAAGACAGACCTCAATTTGTCACCCAGGCTGGACTGCAATGGTGTGATCATGGCTCACTGTAGCCTTGACCTTCTGGGTTCAAGCAATCCTCTTACCCCAGCCTCCTGAGTAGCTGGGACTACAAGTAACTGCCACCATGCCTGGTTAATTTTTTTTTTTTTTTGTAGAGACAGGGTTCCACTGTGTTGCCCAGGCTGGTCTTGAGCTCCTGGGCTCAATTGATTCTTCTGCCCCAGCCTCCTACAGTGCTGGGATTACAGGCGAGTACCACCGCACCTGGTTGTGTCTATTTCAAATGTGTCAAATTTGCTTCCCAGTTTCTCCTTGAGTTCGTGCGTAAAAAAAGCTCAACCTAATATTTCATTATCTGGTTTTGGGAAACCAGAGTTAGCTGTTTTGATGGATGACAAAGTTAAAAGTTTATAAATTAATAAGTTTATTAATGAATAAAGTTTCAACTTCATGCATAATAAACAAGAACACACATGTAGAAATTAGTGACTGAAAGCAAATTTTTAAAATTTGCTGTTAATTAAGGAGGACAAAAATAAAGATGTTTTGTATTATCCTTTGCACTTTTCTGCTTTAAAAAATTTCTTTAAAACATATAAATTTATACTAATAATAAATCAATTATTTAATAACCATGAAATATATCTCAAGGCAATATAACCTTAAAAAGACATCATAATATTAACGTTATAACATTAAGAACTAATAATCAAGTGAGAATTGGTAATTTAATCTCAAATTTTTGCATCTAAGATTAATTTTCCTCTACTGTGCTACAGTAAATTTTTACAGTATAGTAAGTTTTTCATAGTAGTCATCCCTCAGTATCCATGAGGGATTGGTTCCAGTATCTTCTGTGAATACCAAAATCTGCAAATGCTCAAAAGTCCCTCATATAAAATGCACAATACCTGCATATAGCCCTATGCACTATATAGTACTTTAAATCATCTCTAGATTACTTACAATGCCTCTACAATGTAAGTGCTATGTAAACAGTTGGTATACTGTATTGTTTATGTAATAATGACAAGAAAACATGCCTGTACATGTTCCGTACAGACTCAATTTTTTTTTTCCAAATATTTTCACTCAGCATTTGGTTGAATCCATGATGCAGAACCCATGTATGTGAAAGGCTGACTGTATCTACTTTACCAATTAAAATGTAATTGTCCCTTGGCTTAGTGCTAATGTAAGAAGAAGGAGCAACTTTAAAAAACGCAATTCTTCTTAATTTCATACCTAAATATACTTAGTTATACAATAACTGAATCCAAAAAGCCAAAATGACACTGCTCCTTTCACCTCCTAAAATGACAAATTTTCAAATGGTAAGTGTAACATGTTTTAATGATTTAAACCATATCTTTAAAAAGGTTCACTGACAAATAAGTATACAGTATAGTATTTTAGTTTGTGTTTAATAATTATATTTTGAAAAACAAATTTGCTTGGAATTAAAGCACTTGGACATTCCCAGTAAAGTTACAAACAATTTTCTTACCTTGCTGCATCTGTGGATGTGTTGTGTAACTTGAAGGATGGGAATATGGCATGTATCCTGCAGGGCTTTGTGGGGCGTATGGACTAGGCACTGGGCTATTTTGCTGTGGCATAAATCTGTTCCCAGAGCTTGTCTGTGGTGGCACAAACCGGCTAAAACCCAAAATCCAAATAAAAAATATAAGGAAATAAAATAAACATGCTATTCCTTGAAATTTGACTGTCACAAAGTCCTCTGAACTCTAGTTTATATATGTACAATCTATGCAAATAGAAGAATCTTGCAAAATAGTCAAATAATATACAAAAATTGTTCGCAATTCATAATCAAAGAGTTACAATAAAAAAGTTTTTAAAAGCAGGTAATTTGTTTACTTATATAAAAGTACCAATCTGTTTAAGGTACTTAAAGCCATGTTCCCTAAATCTTACCTCAAACACATTAGTTATTTTAACATTCTTTTGTCTGTATGAAATTACATTACTAAGATGGTAGCTACTTCAATTAGCATATTAGACTATTTCCATATACAACATTTTAAGGCAAATGCACAAGTGAATTACTATTTAAGTATTTCAACTATTTAAACTCTAAATAATCCACCATTACCTAAATGTATGAACCATATATTCACCAGCATATTCACCACAGAAGACATTTAATAAATGATATATACACATATTACCTGGAGGGGCTATGTGAGATAGTGGTTTGTTGATAATTGGAAGATGCAGGACTACTGTGCATGGAATTCTGAGAAAGTTTATACTGAGACATCATCATTCCTATGCAAAACACAAAAATATAGAATGTTATTTTCTTCTAGCAGTAAAGTGTCCTTTAAATAACTGAAATCAGTTATTCTTTCACAAACATGCCAGAGATTTTTTTTGATCAATGTTTTCATTTCAAAGAGCAAAATATAGACACTGTAAAACTGTAAATTTGAAGAACAATTTTATTACAGCACCATTTTCCATAAAACTAATTCAGGACTAGAAACAGAGATTATAATATTTTTAAAAATTTCACTTGCTTACTCAATATTCTATTATTTAGTCTTAGAATTCAAAAGATTTTTTAAAAAGTTGTCTTATCTAACCTCGCACCTAACACAATACACTTCCTTCTACAATAGGACTCAGAGTAGTTTTTATTACATGAATATTTTATCATATACACCTTTCATGCTTGGGAACTTAATTTCACAAAGCTATTTGTATTATGGTTCAGACATAGGTTTTGAAAAGTACTTTATTTATGGGTCAAAAGTTTGAATTCCTGCAATTTCCATCTGAATGTCTTTTGAAGCAAAACAGAATGTACCTATTCCTTCTTTCACAATAACTCTTTGTCACATAGTAGGGATTAACAGAATATTTGATTAAAAAATAAAAACTTGAGAACAGCGTTCTGGTTCTTACATTTATTTTCAAGCCAGACATTATTTCTCAAATATTATGCAAATAGCATTTCATTATACAGGAGACATAGAAAAATTCACTTATTTAGATATTTCAGAATCAGATAAAAATCTATAAATAACACCCTGAATTTTCTTATGATTTCTATAGCCGAACTCTCTTTTGGGAGCTGCAAACATCAAATTATATTTCCAAATTTCATTTCCTGCTGTTGTTACAAAAAGTGCCTTTCACTAGAAATATTCATACAGAAGTTCATTTGCTAAGAGTACTACAAAAGGGATTGTAGCTGAAAGAAATTAGGTTTCAAAATCACCTCTCAGTCTACCATTGAAGGGTGTTTTCTTAAGTATGTAGTCTAAATTTCAACTTCTGACTTTTCTTTTCCAACTCAAACTCAGCACAAAATTGTTTTGCTCCATAGCTTAATAGCTTAATTACTATAATTATTGTTGCTGGAGGTTTTTTTTCTTTTTCTTTTTCTTTTGGAGGGAGATGAATACTCAATGAGACAGGAGTTAAAAAGCTTTTCCCCCCTGAATTAACAGTCATCACTGGGACAAACTGGAATTACTAGTTTGAAAGCAATGGCTTTCTAAATAAAAGGGATAAATGAAATTCTTACAGTCCTTTTCAATTAGCTCTAAGTTCCAAAGAACTATGATTAAAGTGATTTGCATTTTATTAAATTTTCTCCACATGCATGACTCATATTTAAACTTACCAACCCCCAAATCAACTTTTTAAATTTCTATTTTATTTTTATTTTTTATTTTTTAATGAGACAGGATCTCTCTGTGTTGCCCAGGTTGGTCTCGAACTCCTGGGCTCAAGCAATCCTCCTACCTTGGCCTCCCAAGTGCCGGGATTACAGGCGTGAGCCACCACGCCCAGCCAGCTTTTAAAATTTCAAAGCCATATATCACCAGGAAAATGCTTTAATAAAAAAAAAAACCATGCAACTAATCGATTAATTTTAAATGCTAGTTTA
The DNA here is from genome assembly GCF_008728515.1 of Papio anubis. NCBI lineage: Eukaryota > Metazoa > Chordata > Mammalia > Primates > Cercopithecidae > Papio > Papio anubis. Next base: position 35,795,236 of record NC_044980.1, on the reverse strand, counting down.
TGCTTTTACAATGTAGGGTATATAGAAATCAATGTTTTGGACTAAAAAACAAGTGTATGTAGTATAAAACACAAAATATGTGACTGAGAGGTGAATACTCTAAAAGTTTTTATTAGAGTGATTTACTACCCAAATACTCAAAAATGTAAGCTGCAAAAATGTAGTATTAGTAACCTTAGATCCATTTATCCAATACTAGATTTACTCACATTCTCATGTAACTAATACTCCCACTCTATTAGTCTTTCTTCCAATCAACTCTTTCCATAATTTCTTTCAATTCCAACATTTTTCCAGAAAGTATTCATAACTCTAGCTTCCTCCATTATTTATATCTGTCTCCTACTACTGCAATCTAACTTATTAGTTCTGGTGAAGACAGAGCACTGTCCTGCATACCTACCTTCAACTTGCTAAAAGGCAAGTCAGTCAGAAGCATCCCCATTATGCATTTTGAGGAATCGACAGTAACTATGCAATTGCTTTCAAAATACCATTCAAACAACACAAATACACAGAATCAGCAAAGTAACGTTATTTAAAGGAAATGGAATAGGAAGCATCATGGAAGTGCTGCCAACAAAGTAAACCAGAATGAATTTGGCAAAATTATTTTCTTTTTTTCTTTTTTTTGAAGACAGGATCTTGCTCTGTTGCTCAGGCTGGAGTGCAGTGGTGCAATCTCAGCTCACTGCAGCCTTGACCTCCTGAGTTCAAGTGATCCTCCCACTTCAGCCTCCCAAGTAGCTGGGACTACAGGTGCACGCCATAACAGCTAGCTAATTGTTGTATTTTTTTGTAGAGACAGGCTGGTCTTGAACTCCTGGCCTGAGGCAATCCACCTGCCTCAGCTTCCCAAGGTGCTGGGATTACAGGTGTGAGTCACTATGCCCAGCAAATACAGTTATTTAATTAACAAAGTTGAACTTTCTGAAGTTGTCTAAGCTATTCCCTCCCTGACTATTTTAATCTTGAGAGCCAAACAGGCACTTGGGCTTGTCAAATTCGGTAAACTTGAACAGAACAATGCTCTTAACCCAAAGGTACTCCGTGACTACATAAAAATTATATCTGTGTTGGATGTAATATTTTTATTATTTTATAATACTATGAATCAATTTTTCTTTAAAAATACTTAACCAATTTTTCTGTTGCTAAGGCAACAGGAGTATTAAATCAATTACTAGAAAACCATGAATACAGAATCACAATCAGTATTAAAACTCTATATACCTGCTACAATGTACATGTTCAAAAGCTTTGCAAATATTTGATTAATGAAAGACTTATTTCAAATTAATTCTGATTTTCCAAAACAAAAAAAAATTTTTAAGCTGAGTAAACTGATATATTCCAAAATATGTAACAAAATACACTTAAAGCTTTGTCTAATTCTCAAGGAATTTAGTTACATATTAAACTACAAGAATCTTATCAATTTAGTTTCCTTCTTGTTCTTGGCTTGACTGAAGGCATAAACATGGCATTCCTGATAGGCCAGCTTGTTAAAGAAGACACCTGGATTTAAATATGTATAAAACAAGTTCTGATATGGGAATTCAGTTATTAAGAAACTCACCACTTTGTACATATCTGTTCTGCATGCTTTTCTCCCTGAAAACATTAGGACTCCTTGCCAGGACGGCCTGCAACAAGACTGGTATGTCACCTTCTGGGTCATCACTGCCAAGGTTATCTTTCAACTCTCTGGCATTGAGAAAATAAATATCAAAAATTAAAATGGTGACTGATTCTTAAGAAGACTTATCGTATAAAAGTAAATCACACTGGTATGGCCAACGATATGAATTTTCTCTTTTTTTTTTTGAGACGAAGTATTGCTCTTGTCCCCCAGGCTGGAGTGCAATGGTGCAATCTCGGCTCACTGCAACCTCCACCTCCCAGGTTCAAGTGATTCTCTTGCCTCAGCCTCCTGAGTAGCTGGGATTACAGGTGCCTGCCACCACGCCCAACTAATTTTTGTATTTTTAGTAGAGATGGGGTTTCACCATGTTGGCCAGGCTGGTCTTTAACTCCTGACTTCAGGTGATCTGCCCACCTCAGTCTCCCACAGTGCTGGGATTACAGGCGTGAGACACCACAACCGGCCCAACAGTTATGAATTTTCAAATACGCTATCCCTGGGAGCAATATAATTATCAAAAATAACAGAGAGGGATTCTTCTAAGGACACTCTTTTTTCTTCATTTTACTTTACACAGTCGGGGAAAAAAGCCCAAAACACTATTTTATTGAACTAAGAGTTTAATTTCCAAGTAGTTTTAGAATAGAAAAGAAATATATTCTATTCTAAACTACTCAAAATAATGGAAGGGTAGAGAAGTGATAGTTATACAAAAAGTTGATATTTGTTATTGGAATATATTTTCTTACATCTGAAAATGAGTGACTCTGACTTTCTGGGAATGTCTTACAAATAAGATATTGTTGCCACACTGATTAAGACAAGAGCCAGAGGTTATGTAATTTTTCCATCTTATATTGTTTTCTCAAATAATGTCATGGTGGGGGGAAAGCAGAAACCAAACAGCAAATTTCAATACCTTCACAGCAGCAATTTTCAATAAACTTTAATGCAAGTAGCAAATTAAATTCACAACCATGGAGATGATGATAAAACTAAGCATAGGCAGTGTTTTAATTTTACATTATACATGTCAGTGTTCTACTCATTGGATCTAATCATGAAGACCTATAAAGATGTTGTCCAATGATAAGACTCACTACATTTCTAGGGCAATCTTAAGGGAGCTCTCCATAAAATAAGTCCTTATTTTATGTGTGCTATTTCCTTTACATCTTTAAATATTTGGTGAAAACTACTGAATAAGTATGTACAAGCATATTAAGAAGTACGAGGCTACGGGTGGCTCACTAAACCAGCACTTTGGGAGGCTGAAGTGGGTGGACTCAGGAATTTGAGACCGGCCAGAATGGTGAAACCCGTCTCACTTAAAATACAATTAGCTGCGGGTGCCGGGCCTGTATCCCCAGCTACTCAGGAGGCTGGAGGTGATCGGTGTGTGAACCCAGAGGTGGAGGGTTGAGAGCAAGACCGCACCATTGCACTCCAGGCCTGGGGAGACACCTCTGTCTCAAAAAAAAAAAAAAAAAAAAAAAAAAAAGAAAGGTGATTTAAATATTGCTGAATTTTGGGAGTGACAAAATATTAGTAGTAGTATACTTCTTTCTGATTTTAACCAATCATTTCTCAGCTTCTCTATTAGAAAATCCATTTAGTAAGCATCTCACCTTAGCGTCATCAGCTTTAAAAATGTCCCCAAAGTATGTACTGCATCTAATGCAGACACCTGTCCATTATAATGTGTTTATCCTCATTCCCCTACATGATGAATCTTTAAATTAAAAAAAAAAAAAAAAAAGAATGTGAGGTTACATGAGTAACATTGTGTGGTGGGATATGAAGGGATAAGAATGAGAAATTTTACTTTTTACACATTTTTGTGTTGTTGTTATAAATATGATTTGGTTTTGCAGTGAAAAAAATATTTTTTTTTTCCCCAGTGCAGTGGCGTGATCTTGGCTCACTCTGCCTCCCGGGTTCAAGTGATTCTCCTGCCTCAGCCTCCCGAGTAGCTGGAACTAAGGCATGCGCCACCATGCCCAGCTAATTTTTGTATTTTTAGTAGAGACAGGGTTTCACCATGTTGGCCAGGATGGTCTCAATCTCTTGATCTTGTGATCTGCCTGCCTGGGCCTCCCAAAGTGCTGGGATTACAAGTGTGAGCCACCGCCCCTGGCCGAAAAATAAATTTTAAAAGGTATACCTGTGCAAAAAATTGTAAATATGCTATATAATTTAAATCAATTTTATTTTAAAAAGTTTACTGTGTGAAAATACATACCTATAATTAGATGGTAGAGTAAATTCTAGGAAAACTTAGTCCCAAACTCTATAACAGCCTTTCATGGAGTTAGCCCTTGAATTCTTATACTTCTCCTGAAAAGCATGTAAGCCTACTCCAAAAAAAGCTAGTAGCATAGTCTATTAGAGTCTGTGAATTTTAACTACTCCAGCAATATCAGGAAAAAGGGATATAGTTTCTTTTTTTTTTTTTGAGACAGGGTCTCGCTCTTTCGCTCAGGTTAGAGTGCAGTGGCTCGATCTCGGCTCACTGCAAGCTCCGCCTCTCTGATTCACGCCATACTCCTGCTTCAGTCTCCTGAGTAGCTGGGACTACAGACGGCCGTCACCACGCCCAGCTAATTTTTTTTTTGTATTTTAGTAGAGACGGGGTTTCACTGTGTTAGCCAGGATGGTGTTGCTCTCCTAACCTTGTGATCTGCCTGCCTTGGCCTCCCAAAGTGCTGGGATTACAGGCGTGAGCCACCGCGCCCAGCCAGGGATATAGTTTCATGACCAGATCTCTGCAAAGATGATCGATCCCCCAAGATAAGTTCAAAAGAGCTGAAAAAATATCCATAGAGCTACATGGGTCAGAGTTATCTAAAAATTGCCTATTTAAATCTCATTAATCTATTATCGCAATAAGACTATATTCTCCCTTGGATACTGATATATTTTAAAAATAAACTATGCATCTAAAAATTTTTGAAATAAAACCAGGAATATGGATTCTCTTAGGCCAAAACTTTTTACTTATATTAGATATAAAATTGATCATACTTACATGTGATCTGTTGATACCTGGTTGAGGCTATGGACAAGCTGTGAAACCAAATTGTCATCCCTACAAGCCAAAAGGCAGTTCACCTCTTCTGCTATTCGTGCATTAAAGAGAAGGCTCTTTGTAGTTGTAGCAGGTAAAGGAGATGGAAGAGGCAGCTGGTTCAGGACTATTTGGAATAAAATCAGATTATTAGAAATGGAGTGACTGTAAGAAGTCTCTTTAGTGTTTATCTGTATTTTGGGATTAAAAGTAAGTTATAAATATCAATGTGACAAATTATTAAAAAGCATTCCTCCTCTTCCTAACACACCTCAATCAACCCTACAAAACTCCCAAAACATCACTTGGACCATAATAGATTATACTAGTCTCTAGGAATAAAATTCAGCTCCCTTATATTCATCCTTGCTTTTCATTTCTTAAACAAATGACTAGCGAAAAGGGCATGGTTACAAACTAACTTCCAATGTAGCAATTCATTAATTTCATTTGTTCTTGTTTATAAGGTTTATCAGAATCACTAGTACGCTCATACAAATAAATCAAATAACAGTATCTGACTCTTCATAAAACACAAGTAACATTTTTTAAAAGCTTAAGAATATACAAATAAATACTTCACTTTAGCAAGAAAGCATTCATAGCATAGAATTCTGTAAGAATATTAAAATATTCTTCTAAATTCCAAATTCCTAAATAATTATCTCCTCTTTATTCTCTAATAGCAAACAAAAGAACATAAATGTTTTATAGTAGCTTAAACTCAGCTGTTTAATCTCTGTTCATCTAACAGAAATTTGTTCATTTATCTAAAAGTTAAGAAAGCTAACTAAAATGTCAGATGTCTGTTTCTGGCTTAATTTCTAATCACCTATACAGTATAATTATTATGGTGCTCAGCCCCAATAGGTACTAACAGGATTTTCATTAATAAAAACACAGAAAATAAATTATTACCTAATAAACAGGGCTTCCTGCAAAGACAAAATATTGAGGTATAGCAAAGATCATGGGGAGAAAAACCAAAAAGAAATTCCTTATAGTATATCTGATTTTGTACTCCTGAAGTATTTATGCCTTACCTACAACAAAGTGATAATACCAGTTTCAAAAAGTTTTCTTACCTAATGCTAACCTAATCACCTACAGCACTTCCCTGTTAATTTAGACCTCATAAACTAGTTATGCTAGTTTCCTAAGCTCAAAGCTATATAGGCTGTTATCTATTTTACCCCACTAAAACCAACTGGAAATTCACAAAACAAAACAAAAGCCAGAAAAATTGTATTTGGAGGATACTGAACATGGACAAAAACATTTCTTGAAGATACTTTCTCCTAGCTCCTTTATTATGAAGTTCCAAATCTTGCACAATGCTCTACAAAGAAAAGTATGCCATTCTCTCACTTTCTACCCTTCCCTCTCATATCTTTTTCCTTTTATTTATTCAGGTGGGACGACACAGTAACTAAAATTGTAGGGAGCTTTTTACTCAAGGACTAAGAATTATAGTTACAAATGCCTAACGAAAGAATAAATCTCTGAAAAATTGAGTTACATTAAATAAATCTCAAAAGACTGGCAATGTTCTTTAAAATTCTTAAGTCCTTAGAGTAAAACAGGCTGCTGATATCCCCAACAAACTCCAACAGATTACTGAACATGACAACCAAATTAAACATCACTAAGAAGTTAGATAAATTAGGCTGTCAATTATTTTTTCTTTAAAGGGCAGTTTCAGTTGCTTTTTCTGTAAATGTGTTTTAAAGAACCTATAATAATTTTTAGAACAGTCACTGTAAAAATTATTAACACACAGTAGAACTTAAATTAGATAAATTAACCAAACTTACGGTCTGTGAGACTAGCAATCCCCGCAAGAGTAGTAATGGGGACATGGGGCATATCCCCATTCATCCTGAATTTCTGGAATGGTGTTGCCTATAAAAGTACTCAGTTCAGGTGCCAGCTGTCATTACTTCCCATTTCCCAAACACTGCAACACACAAAACAGACAATTATTTGTAGAAACATGTCAGATATATTACTACCAGGAAAATGCTTAGTCACTATTAAAAAAAATTTCTGCTTTTGTTTGTTCAACCTATATAATAATCATTTTTATATACCACTTACTATATGTTAAGCAATTGCAAAGTGCTTTGTACACATTAACTCAGTCCTCACAACAACCCAGTACGACAGCTACTATTGGTTTTTGCATTTTACTAAGAGGAAATTAATTTACAGAGAGTTTAAAGTAACTAGTGGAGCAAGAATTAGAACCAAAGCAGTATGGTTCCAGAGTTTGTTTCTTAACTGCTAGGCTGGATTGCTAGATAGGAATACTTGATCAACCTCGACAAGCACTGTAATTCATTTCCACAATATAAGCACATTAAACATTTAACTTCATAATCTAGCTTCAACTTGCCTTTCTAGCTGTGTCTTTTATCACTATCCTACATAAACCACCCTCTCCAACCAACCTGATCTAATCAGATTCTCCCAAATCTCCCTTGTGTATTCCCATCTTTATACACTTCCTTAAGACATTCTTCCTACCTAGGAAGCCCATTCCTACTTTGGTCCAAATCCTATAATTCTTCAAGATCCAAAGCATGTTCCCACTATTTCATGAAACCTCAAATTCACCCAAATGAGTATCTTAACCTACTCTGAACTTACGACATTTATTGCCCAATATTATTTTGGTAAATAATTATATATTCCTTTGTGACATCTTTTGAAACTTGTCTTGTTTCAATCTTGCATGGTTACTTACTGTTCATGTACTTAGCTTGTCTTTCCAACTATCACTACATGTTTCTTCTAAGTCACATAACCAATATGTAACCACAGAAAGGCAAAGACATGTGTTAACATTTTTAATGTTCCCCATACAAATTACTTAACTGACTTTAATGTTTAGTATTTACCATGATGGAATTCTCTCTCTATATACACACAGAAAAATATATGAAGACATTCTGTAAAACTGAACACTTTGTTATTCTGTTCAAAGCCCCCACATTTTCACATTTTTCTCTTCTTATTTTCAACATATGGCTTGTAAAACATTTATCTTTCCTTTAACAGTGCTTGGTAAACCCTTTTTTGTAAGCAGATAATACTTTACCAATGTATACATTAATGGAAGGTACACTTTCATTAAGTTACTTTTACTTTATAAATTAATCAGCAAATGGAACTCTACATCAACTAAGCCATAGAGCTAAGACTGAAAACTGAATTGTAGCTTCCAGTTTAAAAAGCTTAAATATTTATCTTTTAAAGGCTGTATTTGCTAGTCAGTTACTTTTAAGAGAACCTCTTAAGTTTTTGAGTTGTAAACGTCAAACATTCAAATGACATAATACTAGTAATTTCCCTTACTTATATGTCTGAATGCAACATTGCAAATAAGAATTTTTTTAATGTATAATTATACAGGTAGTTAAAATTAAGAATTTCCTTTGCCCCAAACATGATTATTATAAATATCAGACCTATTGATCAAAGGTACATTAAACAGGTACAATAAATATAAGATCTATTGAACAAAGGCACATTAAACAGGTACACACACACACACACACACACACACACACACACACACACAGAACTTAACAAGAGTTATAAAGTAAGCATCCATAGAACCACCATCCAAAAGGCTAGCATTCTGGTTCCTTCTAGGGGTATTAACTATCTTGTCCTTGTGGTAATCACTTCCTCTTTTTTCTTTACAGTTTAAAGACCTTTATATGTACATTCTTTACCAATTGCCAGCTAAGGGAAAAAACGTTACTTTCCTTTGGTGAATGACTGACAAAATTTCTAGTAGAAGCCCACTGAAAGGAAAAGGCACAGGAAATAATATAGGAAAGCTATAATCACTACTAGCTATTCTTATTTGTCCATTTGCTACACTGTGGACTCTACTCTTTGAAATCATTAATTTGATTCTTTAACAATTACTAAAGAAATTTAATGCAACATTGCATAGTTAGCAGTCACATGAAGCACTTTAAAAAGCTGGCTGGAATTTAAAATTTCCTGATAAAAGTCACCAAAACACAATGAATTTTTCATAAATTTATGCTAATAAGGAAGTTCCAACTTATGCTTAGTAATTAATGGAAATAAATCATTGAATGAAAATGACTTACAGATCACAAAAATATCGTTATTCATATACAACTCACTGTTGTACATGTACACTGCCATACTCAAGCAGATTAAGTAACAAATGACTGTATTTAATTATTTAACTCAGAGGCTAGGAACCTAAAAAGAGTAATATGCTAGAGGATTCTACTGTGGGCTACCTGACTGTTTTCTTAAGCCCCAGGTGAGTAACAAATAGAGCAGATCCAACCCCAGGCTAGGATTTTTAGCCTAAAAATGACTATGTATTTAGTTACCCATATATGAACTAGAAGATTAATAAGCCTAACCACAAGATTGTGCTTTTCACAGTGATATAAAAATGCACTGAATACTGATGTTAACTAAATACTGGGAGTAAAGGGGAAAGGGCGGGAGAGCAACAATACTTACTTGGTTTAAAGTGCTTTAATTACATGCTGATAGATGATTACTGACAAAAACATTTGATCTTCACTGCTGAACTATAGCTAATACCACTGGAATCCAAGGTTTTGAAGAACAGCAGAGGAATTTGGTAGAAATGAGGTCACAATTTTAGCTAAAGTCACAGCTTTTAATAAATGTAAGTAATCTGTGCAAATGTTGCTACTTTATGTTGGAAGGTGACCAGGGTCCATCAAGAAATAGTGTTCCTAGGATTCTAAACATGAACACACATACCCTAACTAACTAGCTATGACATTTTTGGCTCTGGATTGAATAATGTTTTGGACTGCTTAGCTCTGTGAAAGTATACTGTTTTTTGTAAAACTGAAGCTGACATGTGTCCAGAATGAAATGGCAACCAAACTGTAAAGAAGATTTTAATGAGGGCTTTAAAACTGTCACTTAAGGTAGTGCTTTACAATCTGTGACTGGTTACCGATTAGTAGATTATAAAATAAATTTAGTGGGTTGAACACTCAAAGGAATGGAGGGAATAGAAATATAAGGGTATACTGCACAGTGCTTTGTGAGTCCAGGTAAAATGTCTTTTAAATTGTGGGTCACCAGGCAAAGCCATCTGAGAGCTGCTGATTTGAAAAAATGGAAGAGTGAGGAAAGTAGCTCACCTCATAAGTGGTGATGAGAATAAAATAAAATAATGCACATGTATCATCTGACATACCACCTGGCACATAGTAAGTGATCCAGAAAGTTAACAGCATTACTAAATAGATTTGGGAGAACAGAGGAAGAACAGGAGTCTTTTCGAATCAAATAGAGGGAAAGGCATCTTTTCAATACAAATAATTCCTACTTCTGAAAGATCTATTATAAATAATTATTTGGCATTCCAGTATATATTTCACCACAGTATTACAAGTCATAGTCTTGGGCCTGCTCACCTACAATTACTTAAATCATAAGGTAGGAGAAATAAATACTGGAGACAGAAAGCAGAAAAAAATATAACTGTTGTAATACTAAGAACTAAATCAAACAAAATACATTGAGTGAGAAATCATGTATAAACTAAATTTAAGAATGGCTTGAGGTTTAATTAAAAGAATGCTTAATTAGGGTAAGATACTATAGTAAATTATCAATTTAGCCCATTCTAATGAGTCTGAAGGGAACTTTTAAGCATTTGCTAAGATTTTTAAAGACTCCAGTTCATTTAATTTCACTACCAAATTTACAACTTCCTCAAGCAAACAAAAGAAATGCAAATAAAACAGTTATCAGTAGGGATTATAATAATATTAAAATTGGGACAGATTTGGAATAGAAGGCATTCTTATTATCTGATGGTAGATAAATTTTCTGGAGGGCCACTTTGCACCCTATAAACAAAGCCTTAAAAACATGCAAATTTTTTCTCAACAATTCCACTTTTAGAAATATATCCTAAAGAAATAATCATATACATGCTGAAAAACATACACATGTAGATACTCCCACAACATTTTTACTACATTTAGTTGGCGGGTGCCTGTAGTCCCAGCTACTCGGGTGGCTGAGGCAGGAGAATGGCGTAAACCCGGGAGGTGGAGTTTGCAGTGAGCTGAGATCCAGCCACTACACTCCAGCCCGGGTAACAGAGCGAGACTCCGTCTCAAAAAAAAAAAAAAAAAAAATACACTTACTATGTAATAAAAATGGTTATAAACACTTTAATATACTTTCATTTAATCCTCATATGAACCTGAGGTGCTAATATTACAGTTCTATTTGATGAAGAATGTGATGTACAGAGAAGATAAATAATTTGCCTAAGGTCATACAACTGGAGTCAAACCCAGGCTATCTGGTACATGGACACTTAAACTAACAAATGTATAACAATATTATTAGTATAACAAATGACGGTACATCCATGAGAGATTACTATGCATACACAATCAATATACTCAAAATATATAGCCAAGAAAGAAAGAGATTAATTAGGCTGTGTGTTTGAATCCAAGCTTCCCCACTTACTACATAACCTTGGACAACGTATTTAATTTCTGCACCTTAGTTTCCTCATCTCTGATATAAGAGGTAGGTAATTATTATTAAATTTTGCTGTGAGGATGAAATAATATGTGTAAAGTTCTTAGAATTGTGCCGGGCATGTAGTAAATGTTTGTTAAATGTAAGCTGTTATTTATTATATATTCTTCTGCATCTTGCTTTTGCCATGTATATTATCTTGGAAATCTTTCATTTATGCAGATCTGTCTCATTCTTTTTTAAATATTATTTTACAGGTTGACTGAAACATCCAGTTTAAAAGACTGTTAGTCAGTATACTGTACCATGTGACAGTGAAGTATGGTGACTCTGGCTTTATGGAGTTAGGCTCCTTACTTTATAACCACGTTTAGTATGTGATTCACACTTCTATGGCACTGCAATTACTCTTAACTTTCTTCTTGATCTGAACTATTGAGCAGAAAGCAAAATTCACTTTGAGGAAAATCAGTTTTGGATACAAGATTACAATGAGTAAGTAAACACCATGATATTTTTTATGCTAAGTTCATAACCTTTCTTCTCAAAATTTGCACAATGACATTTTAACAAATGAATCTTACCAAGCACAAACCCCTTATTTCTTCCATCTTTGAATACACTAATAATGAGCTAAATACATGATGGATGTTAAGATATGATTTTGGTAACTTTTCCCATAACAACTATTCAATCTGTCTTAGTAATTTAATAATTGAAATTGCTTTAAACTCTACTTTGTGTTGTTTTCCAGAAAAATCTGCTTCATCTTGTCTTTACATAACTAAAGTATTTTCCTTTTACTATGCTTAATAGTTAACAGTTTAAAATGCCGTATCAGGTTATATAACAGTTTCATTCAACCCTGTAAGTACCCCCTGAGTTATAAGCAGCACCCCAACACAACATACTATTTCTAAAATATTTAGTCCTTCATGACGCATCCAATTAATGTTTATCTCTTATGTTACTATGTCAGACACTATGCTAGGTAAGCAAAGTACAATGGTTAACAAGACGGAAACATCCTCTGCCCTTTAAAATTTGAGTTTGGCCACAAGAATGTGGTAAAGGGAGTACATATTTCAGAGGCAGAAAAGAGAAAGAATCATTGAATTAAAGCCTGAACCAACTTTACAGTGATGATTCTGTATTTTAATCTCTCCACAAATTGGCACTAAAATAAAAAAGAATGACAAAGATTCTTAAAATTCAAGAAAAGATATTAAAGATATATTGCTAATCAAAAATATCAATGTGCACATCATAAGCTCACCAACCAAGCTAAATACTTTTCCTTAAAACACATTTTCATAAAAATGATGGTCTATGCATGAAAAAAAAGAATATTATTAAACCTTTAACAATGATTAGGGGTCGGGTATATTCTGAGATGTTGGGGAATTGTTATTTTGGTGGTATTTTTATCTGTATCCTTGGACTTTTATTATGATTAGAATATTACTTTATGATTCAGGAAAACAGTAATATAAACTATGATAAAATAAAAAAATTAGTAAGTCTCCTGTTGCTGCTACATGTACATAGATTTCTCTGAATATTTAAATAATTACCTATGTTAAGCATCTTCTATGAAGTACACTGAGCTAGGTGCTAAAGACTAATATAACATGCAAGGTATATTCATAAACACTTTAGAGCATATGGCCAGAAAGGTCAATTGGAGCCTGCAAGGGAGTTTCTTATATAATGTTGATATCTTTTTCCACATCCTTAAGCTTTCAGTTAAGACTAATTTAATAGTGATAAGGAAGATAGGGTGGGGGAGGAAGAGACAGAGACAGAGGATGGAAGCAGAAAGTTCTGTTAGAATACTGCAGTACTTACATGTAACCATGGTGTGATTTTGGACTTGTTCAGATTAAAATGCCAGTGTAATATCTAGTTGGAGATGTCTAAAGCAGGAAGTTGGAAATTCACAATGTGACAAAAGTGGTCTGAACTATAGCTATAGTTATGGAAGTGATTTACTGAGGGTTGATAACAGTTACATTATAATAGATCAGATAGGCAAGAAATAAAGTAACACTGTGGGGGAAATTTTTTTTGGCACTTGTTATGTGTCAGATATTTATACATCCCTTTTCTTAATCATTCCAATATCAAAGGACTATAAAGATTATTACTATTTCACAGATGCAAAAATTAAGTTTCAGGGCCTAAAAACTCTGTCTATAGCTAAACGGGCAGCATGCAGCAGAAATAGGATTTGAATTCAGGTGTTGCTAACCAAATCTTATATTCTTATGTTTGTCTAAAGGACATAAAACTGAGAAACATCTACACTGCTATGGAAAAAAGATAAACCTACAGCAAACAGTAAAAGTTCTTCAGAGAAGATAAGTGTCTGTTCAAGGTCTCTGAGCTGGTAATTCACTAGCCAAGACTAGAATATAAGTGTTTGATCTTCAGTTCAGCATTCTTTATACTATACTGTCACCTTGTGTGATTATAACACTATTTTGAATAAACTGAAATTTCATATACGTGGAATATTTAACTAATTAATACCTTCTTTGCTAATGTTAACTTTTTGGTGGTGGGAGAAAGGCTTAAAACTAAGTACATATATATATACACACACAGATATATGTGTATATATATACACACACACTGTTTTTGAGCAGGAAAAATTTAATATATAGAATTATTAAGTAGTAAAAAATGGTTAACTGGAAGGTATAAAAAGGATTCTACAAAATACAGGAATGGCAAATACAGGAAGCAGCTACCATCCATGGAGTTAAGGGGGGAAAATATCTGAGGAAAATAAGAATTTGGAAAAGCATACTCATCTCACAAGGCTGAGATTCGGACCTTGTTATAGTGTGGCTGCAGCCCAGCCTGTTGGGTAACAGAAAAGTTTGCTCGAGTCCTGGTGGGCCAGGAAACTAAGGGTAGATCTGTTAACATACTATGCTACGAACTAAGGTCAGACCTTAGAATTGTCAAGCCACCACTTGGAGGGATGACTGAAAGCTTTAGTAAGAGAGGAGCAAGATTTCTGGGGGCAAGAATGAAAAGGTTCTCCTTGCCCTTTGCTCAGCCTTCTCACATTAAACAATTTTTTAAAAAGTTTAAATTAGTATATTTTTATTGTCCTAGTTTATATTACATTTAACATTATAAACCACCTAAAATCCTTTTAGAAAATAGGTGGGATATAAATGCTAAATAGCTACACAGGTTAAGTAAATAAATAAATCTATGTGGTACTACCTACTATTTTAAATAGGTCAGTGAGTCCCTAGAGAGTGGCACCTCTCCAGCAGAATCCTTTCACTTCAGTCAAGCCACCTTCAGATTCCTTTTCCCTGCCTGCTATCTAAGAACAGATTTTTCACATGCTATTTAAGATACTTCTGAAAGGAGCTTCCTCAAATTCTAGTTCAAAAACAAAAAGTTCCCAATAAGTTGCACTGTAAAAATTCTCATTTTCTTTAAAACATTTCTGCTTTTCTAAAGTTCCAAATTACTTCCAATAAATTTTTAAAATGTAAAATAAAGCAAAGTTCTAAAACTCTCTTGAGACACTTGCTTTGCTTCTGGAACACTGAGTTCTCTGCAGCCACCATGCTAGATACCAATAATGTATATGTGTGTCCCAACAGTGTAGCTATATCACATAATATATTTATAACATGTATTAGAAGGATATATTTACACTGCTGAGTACTATTATGCAGAGAAAGAAAAGTTACCACTAAGTAAATAAGGTTGAGATGTAGGGTTTCTCAAAAGCAGTTTATAAAATATGTTCACGTTTGCTGAGAAATAAAACAATGAGTAAAACTATATACTTCTATGAACTGACTTCAATAAAACTTCATATAACTTTAAATAGTCCCAGTTTGTTATACAGTTAAATGGATTTGCAGAGGCCTGTAGTTAGTTACACAAAGTTTAATTGTACCAAACTATACAAAACTACAAACTACCTCAGGAAAAATATAGTCCTGTGTCCTGGAATTTGATTATTATAAATTTATTTTTACATAGAGGCTACAGAGGAAATTTCCAAGCGCATCTATGAATTGTTTGGATTCCTAGTCCACCCCCAACACACCAAAACAAAATTTATTCCTCATCTTCTTTTACACTGCAAAATAGCCTGTCTCCAAGTCCCTTATATAGGTTGAAACTGTTATAAGACTGTTTCATATACAATCGTATTAGAAATGCAAAATCAAACAATGACTGTTTATTTCCAAATGAGGTTTAGGTTTTAAAGAACTGTAAAATTAAGATCTAGATCTCAACTTTTGACCAAAACATATGTGATATACAATTAATTTAGTCTGCAATATAAAAGCCTTTTATGTGAAAATTACTGAATAGTCCACAAGAGGGCACACTTTCAACTAATGTAAATAAGTGGAAAAATTAAAAATTCAGTTTTTTTTTTTTACTAGCACATCAAAGATTGGCCAGATTCTTCTGATTATTCAACAATATTAGAAAGCAAAAGATCCCAAAGTGTGTGGGGTTTTTTTGTTTAAATACCGAAATGGAAACTTTTTTGAGATATATGTGAAATATAAGAAAAACTTGTGAACAAGACTTCTATATTAATATTAAAATTAAATTGTAAAAGTATGCAATAGTCTTTGCCATTTTGGTTCTGTTAGCCATTTGGAATTTGGCTGCCTTAAGAATCTTTTCAAGAAACTCTGGCTACTTTGATTTTTGATCCTCAATTCTTCAAGACAATCTAGTATGAGAACACGGAATATGTTTCAGATACTTTAGGAAACTCTCCCAATTAAATAGGTAAGATCATTAATAAAGCACATGAAAGAGCAATCAAGAAAGGGTATACATGGAAGAGGTGCAAACAATCATGGAGCACTTATGCATAATCTGCATACTGATCTCTATCCTGCTCTAACTCATTCAAAAATACCATTTCAGCAATTCTCTCTCCTGTATCATCCATTTTTCCACATATTGAGTAATCCCAATCAGCATAAAACATATATATGCAAATAATTCTCCCTACTCGCAATAAAAACAAAACCCAAAAAACCCCACCCTTTATCTTGACCCCTATGATCTCCCTCCAACAATGGCTTAATTTTTCTGTTCCCTTTCACAGCAAAATTACCTTAGTTGTTTATATTCATCCCTAATTCTTCTCCTACTTTCTCTTGGAACCCATAATCATGTGTTTTTATTCTCCATTCCACCAAATATCTAGCCACAGTTAGCAATGGCACTAAAATTGCTAGATTCAGTGGGCAAGCCTCTCACCCCAAATGATGTGACCTAGTAATCAACAAAGTTGATCACTCTCTCCTCCTTGAATAATTCTTTACTTGTTTTCCAGAACAACATATTCTCCTAGTTCTGCTGACTAACCTGGCCACTCCAGAATCCTCTTCTGGTTCCTTTCATCTTCCTCTCCATACTCTACTGTTGACCTCATTCAGTGGCATGATTTTAAAACAGTGCTTCTGTGCTTATGGCTCCCAAATTTGTATTTCTAAATCTGACTTCTTCCCCATATACTAGACTCATATCCAACTATCTAATCAATATCTCTGCTTTAGTACAAATTTATTCCCCCTCCCCAAACTGTTCTGATTCTAGGGGTTTTTTTTTTTTATAGTTACATACGGATTTTAGAATCATCTTGTTAATTTCTACAAAGCTGCTTGGAATATGATAGATATAGCATTTAATCTATGTAACAATTTGGGTAGAACTGATAACCATATTGAGCATTATGATCTACAAATGATGTATGTGTCTCCACCAATTTAGATATTCTTTAATTTCGCTCAGCAATGTTTACAAGTTTTCAGTCTATGGTGCTTTCACATACTTTTTCAGATTTATTCCTAAGTAGTTCACATTTTTGATGTTATTATAATTGACAAATTTTTGATTTCCAATTGTTAATTGCTAGGATGCAGAAATACAATAGAATATTGTATATTAATTCTGTATCCTGAAAACTTACTAACCTTACTTATTAATTCTGGGGTCTTTTTTGTACAGTTGGCCTTCCGTATTCACAGGTTCCACATCCATGGATTCAACCAATTGTGGACTGAAAATATGTGAGAAAAAACAATATGACAATAAAAAACACAACAAAAATTTAAAAGTACAGTATAACAACTATATAGTTTTCTGTAATAGAAGGTTTTGCTTTTTTTGTTTTTTTGTTTTTTTTTTTACTAAGGATTACTATGGAAACTTTTTTGTTAGATACAAAATACTACAGTCTCACAGTGAGGTTGGCAATAATTAAAACTTCTTTTTGGCCAGGCACAGTGGCTCACGTCTGTAATCCCAGCACTTTGGGTGGCTGAGGCGGGAGGATCACGAGGTCAGATAGAGACCATCCTGGCTAACATGGTGAAACCCCGTCTCTACTAAAAATAACAAAAATTAGCCGGGTGTGGTGACGGGCACCTGCAGTACCAGCTACTCAGGAGGCTGAGGCAGGAGAATGGCATGAACCCGGGAGGCGGAGCTTGCAGTGAGCTGAGATGGCGCCACTGCACTTCAGTCTGGGTGACAGAGTGAGACTCCACCTCAAAAAAACAAACAAACAAAAACAAAACAAAACAAAAAAACCTTCTTTTTTTCAGTCCTACTACTGCTAAACCATGTTTCCCTCGGGCTGTATTTCTGCAATTGGTTTCAAAAACTCAGAAAACAGTTCAAAAGAACTACATATAACCACTAAATAATATAACTAATGAATGTGAAAAAAGATACTGGAATAGCTTTTTAGGGAGGATAATTTTTTTTTTTTTTTTTTTAAGACAAAGTCTCACTCTGTCACCCAGGCTGAAGTGCAGTGGTGCGATCTGGGCTCACTACAGCCTCTGCCTCCAGGGTTCAAGTGATTCTTGCGCCTCAGCCCCCCAAGTAGTTGGGATACAGGCGTGCGCTGCCACCACGCCCAGCTAATTTTTTTATTTTTAGTAAAGACGGGGCTTCATCATCTTGGTCAGACTGGTCTCAAACTCCTGACCTCAAGTGATCCGCCTGCTTTGGCCTCCCAAAGTGCTGGGATTACAGGCGTGAGCCACTGAATCCGGCCATTTTTTTTTTTTTTTAAGACAGAGTCTCACTCCATCACCCAGGCTGGCGTGCAGTGGCATGATCTCAGCTTACTGAAACCTCTGACTCACGGGTTCAAGTGATTCTTGTGCCTCAGCCTCCCGAGTAGCTGGGATTAAGGCATGCACCACCCCTCCCGGCTAATTTTGATATTTTTAGTAGAGATGGGCTTTCACCATGTTGGCCAGGCTGGCTTCAAACTCATGACCTGAGGTGATCCACCCCCCATCCACCTCCCAAAGAGCTGGGCTTATAGGCATGAGCCACTGCGCCTGGCCAGCGAAGATAAATTTTTAAAAAGTCAACTTAAACCAATAAAAAACAGCTTTTTACTAAGGATCTAAGTTTATAAACTATTTTAAGTAGTTCGATTTACAGAAAAAGAAGCTATCAATGGAGAAAAGTGACTTGTGACTCATTACCTACAGTAACTTTTCTAGGCTTTCCATTGGACCTCTGCATTATATGACAAGTATACAAATTAAGTATGATATAAATTAGGGATGTATTTTTTTCTAAATTAATATACTCATGGTCAATGAACCAATCACAACATGCAAGTTTTGATAACATGAAATACTAGATCCTTTCTGCACATAAAATTTTAAAAATTTAGTTCTGTAATACCAACTGTTCGTTAGAAAAGTAAATTTTTAAATTTTAAGTAAGATTTTTGATTTAATAACAGAGTTCCACAAAAGTAAACTTACTATGAAACACAGATTATTAAAAAGAAAATGTAATAGTCATATATCCCAGGGTAGAAGGCTAATGGAAACAGAAATCAAATGACCATGTGTTATAGCGTAATTTCTCAGGTAATGATTTCAAACAGCAAAAGAACTGAACAGACTCTTTAATTAAACCTGAAACTCTCCAAACAGCATTTTTGGTGGGTTTTTTGTTTGTTTGTTTCTGGGTTTTGAAACTCTTGGGATATTAACTCAATAGGGGTCCAGAATATGTGATAGCTGATTGATTTTTAAAGTACCTAAAGAAGATAATTAGGAAGAAAAGCTTTATCTTATGTTACAGGGGACTTTTATTGTTGTTTAAGAAATTGAAGTAAAATTGGGAGGTATACAAAAGAGGGATATAGAAAGATCAGTTTCTAAAATTATGTTTTAACACAATTAATTATGACACATAAACACAGAAGCAAAACTAGACTTAAAAAGGAAACACAACACTTTCAATTAGAATACTGAATTGCCTGAACTTGAAGGAGTAGTTTAACCTCTCTTTATCTAAGTTTTCTTATCACTGGGAGATGAAACTTACTAAGTGATTAATTTCTTTCTTTTTGATGATCTGATTTCCAGATTTTCTTTTAAAAAGTAAACCTTTATGCATTCACTATCATGCACTTAATACCTAACACCTACAATAGGGACCGTCAGTGGTTGTTGAGGATACAGTGGTAAACCAAAGAGACATACCCTCACAGACTGTAAGAGTCCAGTAGGGATGATGCACTGAATAATCACTACGAAACATATAATTACATATTTGTGATAAATTCCCTAACAGTAACGACATTTGATAATACTAACATAGTGCTTAATATATGCCTAGCATTGTTATCTAAGGGATTTACATATTTTAATTCATTTAATTCTTATCTTATGAATTAGGTACTACTTTTATATTCATTTTAAGATAATTAATAACAGAGGCACATAAAGATTAAGTAACTTGCCCAAGTCTGATTCCAGAATCCCCACTCTTAACATTCCAGAGTCCTAGCTGTTTTTCATATGAAAAACAAAACAAAACAAAACAAAAACTGTTGCAAGAGAAGAAAAAAAGGTTAATTAAACTTATGTTCGGGGAGGGAGGAAATGCCTGATGAAGGAATTCTCATAAGTAAGAGTTAAATAGGCAAAGGGGGAAGAAGAAATGAGGATCTTAGCACGTTCAAGTCTCTGAAGAAGGACAGAAACTAGCTAAGGAAAGAAGATTATCTAATTAGTACATAGTGATGGACTGACACAAGACTAGGGAGAAAAGGTACATACAAATTAGTTCATTCCTCACCTGACAGACAACCTGAAGGCACTCTCAATTTGATTTATTTTGACTCATGCTACTTCAAAAAATAATCTACTGGTTACTCCCACACATATCTTAGTTAATAAGCATGGCACACTTAAAAGTTGCTTAGTTTTGAATCCATTTCTCTCTTAAATACATGTAATAAAATATGTATACTCCTTAAAAATATTAACCTGAAATTACAATAACTATGTTTACAGAATTAGTCAGAGCTTTAAGGCCTTGGAAAGAACAATAGTTTTTCACAAATAAAGTATGAAAACAATTGCCTCAGAATAAACTTTAAAGGAAAAATCTAAATGCTAAGTAAAAGGGCAATTGTATATTCTTGGGTGTTTATGAGATGAAAACTATGTTCATGCAAAAACCTGCAAATGAATGTTCACAGTTGCTTTATTTGTGCTATGGCTTGACTGCGTCCCCCAAAGTTCATTTGTTGGAAACTTAATCCCCAATACAACAGTGTTGAGAGATGGGACCTTTAAGAGGTGATTAGTTCACAAGGACTCTTTTGCCTTCATAAATGGATTAATGTTGTTGTCTCAGGAGTGAGTTCCTGATAAAAAGAAGAGTTCTGTCCCCTTCTATTTCTCCCCACTAATGTCTTGTGCTCTCTTGCTCCTCCACTTTCCATTATGGGATGAAACAGCAAGAAGGTCCTCCCCAGATGTGGGCCCCTCAACCTTGAACTTGCCAGACTCCAGAATTGTAAGAAATAAATCTCTGTTTTTATAAACTACCCAGTCTCAGATATTCTGTTAGAGCAGCACAAAATGGACTAAGACAATTTCATAATAGCCAAAAGCTGGAAACAAATGTCCTTCAATGCAGAAATGGTTAAACCAACCACAGTAGATCCATACTACGGAATGCTAGAACAATAAAAGGAAAAAAATTATTGGTAAAAACATCAACTTGGATGATATAAAGGAAATTACACCAAGTAGAAAAAATACCAATCTCAAAAGCCTACAAACTACATGATTCCATTTTTGTAACATTCTTGAAATAATAACATCATGGAGATGGTGAAAAGATTAGTGGTTGCCAGGGACTGAAAACTCCCAAGTGGGCCAGGCACAGTGGCTCAAGCCTGAAATACCAACTTTGGGAGGCCGAGGTAGATGGATAGCTTGAGCCCAAGAGTTCAAAAACAGTCTGGGCAATATGGCAAAAGCCCATTTCTACAAAAAATACAAAAATTAGTCAAGTGTGGTAGTATGCACCTGTAGTTCCAGCTATTTGGGAGGCTGAGGTGTAAGGATCACTTGAGCCACGGAGGTTGAGGGTGCAGTGAGCTGTGACTGCACCACTGCACTCCAGTCTGGGTGACAGAGCAAGACCCTGTGAAAAAACAAAAACAAAAAAACAAGAGTGCAGGTGTAGTTATGAAGAGATAGCACCCAAAGTAGTGCTTACAGTGATAGAATAGTAAGTTGAGTGTGGTACTGTTACACATAACTACATGTACACACAACTGTACACACACACCCCTGCCGTACACGCACACAACAGTACATATCCACCTGGTTAAATGTGAACAAGTTCCTGGATTGTATCAACGTCAGTTTCCTGGTTTTGAAACTGTAATATAGTTATATAAAATTTTATTATTGTGAGAAGCTGGGTGACGACTTCCTTGTACATTTTTCCCCAACTTCCTATGGATCTACATTATTTCAAAATTTAAAAATTTAAAAAACAGTAATACTCTGTGCATTCTGGACAGCACATAGTTCATTAGTATAGATTTTTTATCACTTAACAAAGTTTAATGTTCAGATTAGTTGATTTAGAAACTTTGCAGAACAATTTTCTTTGGGTTTTAAATGTTTTCACATTTTTCAGTGGAAGAGATAACTTTTACTTTTGATATAATTTCAAACTTAAAAAATTACACAGTCAAGAAACTACCATAATCTTTAACCAGATTCACCAATTGTTTACATTTTGCTCCATCTGCTTAAACAATCACAAACTCTTTCCTCCTGTTTCCCTTCCTCACTCGTGGTGTGGTGGTGGTGGTCAGGGGTGTGCGTGCGTGCGTGCGTGCGTGTGTGTGTGGTGTGTCTCCCTTGAACCATTTAAGAGGTGACAACATCAAAGTTCATTCCCCTAAATACTTCAATACGTACTGGCCTAAAACTACACTCTCTCAACCTTTCTCCTGGAACCAGTGGGCCAGGCTGGACATGGTCTTTTGGAGATGATAGAGGCACAAAAATACGAGCCCAATCCTGCCAGTGCTACTCAAGCCTTTGGTCATGTCATGCCCACTAATACCAAAGTGAGTCCTATGACCAAATCCAAAGCAGGGGGCAAGGAAATATAATCTGCCCCTTTAGGAGTAGGTGGTAAATGGTATAGTCACATGGCAAAGAACTGGTGCTATTAATGCAATCTATTACACCCGCTGAACCCAAGGTTTTCAGGGATGGGAGCTGGCATTTAATAAGTGCTTCAGGTAATTTTGATGCATACATATGACTAAAAATAAACAGGGGAAAGATTCCGGGCAAAGGATACATTTTGATATCGAAAATAAATAAAAATGGCACACAGAAACAGACATTGTTCTCCAAACTCCAAGAGTTGGTCCTAAAATAAGGCTTTAGTCTCCTTGTTAGCAACGAAAAGAAGAAAGTATTATGTATGTAAAATAAAAGTGAATTAGTAGTTGTTCCAAAGTACAGCTTATCCAAGATGCAGAAATCAGAGAGTAACTTCACTAGTAAGTCCTCAGTAAGACGCTGGATGACATAATGGAGAAGGTCCTTAATAGTGTTCCTAAAAAAATTAAAGACCTGTTTTAGGCGACTTCTCCTTTTCCTCTCTTTTCTTGGGGGGCGGGGGAAATCACATCCTAAAAGTACAATCCAGTAAACGCAAAGTTAACAGGAGGTCTAAATCATGCAATCCATGCACACAGATCTCCAATGGTATGGTTTAACTTAAAAGTAAAATTTGAAATATTCACAGGAATGCAGAGAATGCCAACCTTTAGTCAGTGCTCCATTAATACATTTCTCAAAATTGAGTGTTAGAAAAATTTAGAATGTCAAGAGTATATGGCTGAATATCATTAAGAGCAGAAGTACATGTTTTATCAATTAAGGCAAGGAACAAATGAGAAGGTGATTTTATGAAGTTTAAGAAGCTTACCCAAAATATATTCCACTTCTAGACAGAAGCCTCAGGCAGGTTAGAATTGTTTTTAAAATAAGTCTGACTTTGCTCTAATACATAAATGAATGAGAGGATCACGATTCCAAATTTACAAACCAGTGCTACTAACTATAGACAAATGCTATCTATAGTTTCCAGAGCTGAAAGCCAAAAAATTGATAAAACTTCTGGGCAATATTTTATAATGCCTGTTTAATATACCACAAATTCTCCTTTATAGAAAGAAAAGGCTATATGTGAACAAATTGATTAGCCTCCCTAATTGTAGGCAATATATAGCCTATATTATGAGGTACAGAGGGGAAAAAAGGAAATTAAATCTACTATGTGCCAGGCACTGTGCTAGTTGTTTTAGTTTTTTTTCCCCATTTATTCTTCAATATAATCCAATGAATAAGTCTTGTTACCACCATTTTAAAGATAGGAACTCTGGGCAGTTCGCTTGTTTTTGTCCCATTATTAAGATGAGGTTAATCAGACTTACTTGTTAGGTTAAGATAAACTTGACAGTAATCATAAAATGGTTATCCACAAGGAAGATAAAATGGGATGGTAGTGAGAATTCTGGGCATATCCTCCTAATAGTAACTTTGACCTCGGAGACACACACAGTTATGTGTCACATAATGACAGGGACAAACGTTCTGAGAAATGTACCATTAGGCAATTTCATCACTGTGCAAACATGATAGAATGTACCTACACACACCTAGATGGTATAGCCTACTACACACCTATTGCTACTGGTATAGCCTATTGCTCCTAGGCTACAAACCTAAACAGCATGTTACTGTACTGTATACGTAGCCATTTATAACACAATAGTAAGTATTTGTGTATCTAAACATAGAAAAGGTACAATAAAAAATACGGTATTAAAATCCTATAGGATCTCAGTCATTATGGTCTGTTGTTGACCAAATGTCATCATATGGTACATGACTGTGTATGTTACCTATACTCAAAAATCAATATTACTGATTAGTGGATGAAAAAGCAAATCCTAAAACTCAACACAAACAGCAACAAACAAACTCAACTATAGATCAAATAATACCATAATCACACACAAAAATTTTTCAAGTAACTGCGATGACAGTACTATAACTATACAATTACTGAGTAGTTTATTGAAATATAAAACCCACAACCCCCCTGCAAATAAGTCCACTGGGAGCCCATAAATGTCACCTTATTTGGAAAAAGGGTCTTTGCCAATGTAATAAAGGATCTCAAGATGAGATCATCTTGGATTTAGGGTGGTCCCTAAATCTAATGACACACACCCGTATATAAGATAGAAGAAAGAGACAGACATACTAAGGGAGCCACATGAGGATAGAGTCAGAGACCTGGGTTTTATGTAGCCACAAGATAAAGAATCCCTGGAGCCACTACAATAGCTGGAAGAGGCAAGGAAGGACTCTTTCCTAGAGCCTTTGGAAGGTGAATCGGCACACTGACATTTTGGTTTGGTCTTCTGGCTCCTTGAACTGTGAGACAATAAATCTCTGTTGTTTTAAGCCACCAGCTTTATGGTATTATAAGTTGTTATAGCAGCCCTAGGAAACGAATATACTGGAATATATCCTAAGAACAAAAAGAACTGAAAAGAAACCTTGGATATTGTGTGTTCTGTGTTGGCACTGGGATTGATACAGCAATTCTAATACAATATGGTACCTTAGAAGCAAAATGAAGAGAGCTCCCAATACCAGAGGAGTCATCAACTGGTCACTGAATACTAAAGTCTGAGAACTGACCACTAGACTTGATGCAAGTTACTGGTGACTTAGAGAAGACCCATTTTGAAAATGGTGGGACAGAAGAGCAGAAACCTGTTTAGGGTAGGTTTAACAAAGAATGGGAGGACAAATGTGATGTCAGGTACTTGTGAAAGCTTTTCTGATTGCCTTGATGAGGAAGAGATGTTGGAGGTTTTCAGGAGAGGAAAAAGAATGAAACAATCATCTAGGAGAGTGAACGGCTCAAAGAAGTGTGGTACAGTTGCTGGGTAACATTAAGAGCCCACTGCCTTTAAAGTGAGACCAGTCATTATGTTTTTTGAATTCTTCTCCAGTACCACTTAGCTGCAAGGGTGAGATTTAACCAAAGCTGTGGTTTTGCCAAAACAGAGAGGAGCGAAGGAACTGAAGGTATTTGTATGCAAGTGAATGATTAAATGACCTTTGAATTTAAGCTATAAGGAGGAAAAGAGGGACACTGAAGAGAAGAAAAACAGTATTGCAACATTCAACGCACGTGGTGAGTGAGTCCTATCCTGCAACTCATTCTTTGGTTTCTGTGACTCAATCTTCTTTCTTGTACCTTAGATTGACTCTACTGACTCCACTTTCTCTAATGGTTCATTATCTTTGATAACTTCTTAACTCTAGCTACTCAGGTCTACCTATAGCTCTTCAAAAATTGAATTATTTCCATGGCCTCTGAAAGTTCTTTATTGCTTCATTATGTGGGAATTCATTCATGATTCTTTTTTGGCACTACAAATTCTTATAGTACCAATGTGTGAATGTGTCAACATGACAATCATTTCCCCTTAAAATGTTACTGCTCAAATATTTCTAAAATGAAAAATCACTATCTGTAATCTTAGATCTTCTACCATTGCTCCCATTCATTAGTAATCCGAACGGTAAAGTTGACCCGCTGTAAATCAAGGACTGTCTATGTTGCTATTTTATCATTACACCTAGACAAAATCTACCTATCCTCTATTCCTCTATCATTTCACTTACCATCCTTCAAGTTCCAATTCTTCCTGGAAACCATCCTCTACCTACCATTTTACTTCACAATCTTTTCCTTTAATGAATTCCTGTATTAGACCACACAAAGTCAGCATCCAGCCATGCATAATTACATTCTTTCTAATCATTTCATTGGCACCTTAAGTACAGAATCTTGTCTAATTAATTTTTTAAAATTAATTTTTGAAATCTCTCCATAATACCTAGCACAATGCTGGTCATATGGTTACCAGGTTGAAATGAAACACAAAACTGCTAGAGAATGTATTAGATGAAAAACACAACGCCTTATACAATCAAACATTAGGTTAAAGAGTATGAAATCAGGATGCCGAGCAAGTTCATGTAGTTAAAATGATGACACCAGGTGGTCATATGCAAACATATATCAAGTGATCTTAATACCATGATCTTTACATGTTAAGCTTACATTAGCCACATCACATCTGTTTTTTATTAGAAAGAGAACCTCATTTTAACAGAGACCTATCAGTTAATTCTAGAAACTGCTCCCTGCAATACTCTTATTAAGAAAAATAAGAGTTGAAGTTTTACATGGACTGAAAGTGTAAAATCCTTGGGAAAATTGAGAATAAAATGCAAAACAGTTCCACAAAAAGCTAGCAACATGAATAAGTTTTTACTTATATAAATGTGGTATAGTTGATAAAGGAGCAAGGAAGATTAAATAATAAAAGCCAACTGATATCTTACTGTTACCAAATTAAATGGAATTGGGTAATTTTCACTATTGGTGTCTGAAATCATACAGAAAAATCTAATTAACTAATTAGATTTAGTTAATTAAATTAAAAATTAAATTCTTTATCAAAAATTACCATTACATTGACATTAAAAACAAACTTCTTTCACCATGTTATGGATTCTAACTTAAGATCCTTTTTCTTTCCTGAAATCAGATCAAATTTTCATCCATCCAAGACTAAAGTCCAGAAATAAAAAATGTCTCTAGAACTATATCTCATCAGATGTCAGCAAATAATAGATGAGTAAGTTTTGAATAACTGCTATATAAACATATCAAATTAAGTATTATTTCTATAGACACTTTTGACCAAATAGAATCACAGAATTTTAAAGGTAGAAGAAAATTTAGAATTAAGAGTTCAAATTGGAAAAATACCATTCTACTGTGTAATGGGGAAACTGGGAGTTTATTATAAGTAACCATGAAACTCATAACAGAATTCAATATGACACTGCATTTAGCTAGAATTTCACTAAATGCTGACATATGTCAATACTAATGTTAATAATTAATAATGTTAATTAATATAGAATAAATTCTAGCTAAATGTTAATTGATATAGAAAACACACCAGAACTGATACCATAGTTTAGAAATATCATAAAATAGAATGATTAAGTATAAAATTTACTAAGTATAAAAATTAGGATTTTAAAAACAGTACATTTTAAAAAAACAGTATGTTTTTAAAAACTTATCTACTCTAACCTTTATTAAAGGGAGAGTTTTTCTACTACTATACTGGAATAAAAATTTAACTATACAAGTAGATTGTGATAAATTAAGAAGCATATTATAATCCCTATAGTAACCTCCAAGGAAATAACTCTAAAAAGTTGTTTTTAAAAAAATCAAGAGAGCTGCATGCAGTAGTGTACAACTGTGTGCTCCAATGTACTCCTATATGCCTGTACTCCCAGCTACTCACAAGGCTGAAGGGAAAGGATCACTTGAGCCAAGAGTTTGAGTCTATAGTATGCTATGATGGCAGTTGTGAACAGCCACTACACTTGAGCCTGGGCAACAGAATGAGACTCTGTTCTTTAAAAAAAAAAAAAAAAAACCAAAAAACAAATCAACAGAAGAACTTAAATAGTACACTAAAAGAATATTTAACACAAAAGAAGGCAGTAAAGGAAGAATGGCAGAAATAAATTCACTCATATCAAAAACCACATTAAATGGGAATAGACTAAATATGACAATCAAAAGCCAAAAAACTATCATATTGGTTCAAATAACAAGATCCAATTATATACTTCTACAAAAGACACTCTTTGATTCAAAGATACAAGTAGATTGAAAGTAAAATAATAGGAAATATACTCCATACAAACAGAAACAATAAAAAAGCTGGAGTGGCTATTAACAGCAGATGAAACAGACTTGAAGATAAATAGTAACAAAGAAAAACAGGGCTATTTCCTAATGATAGAGTCAGTACATCAGGAAGATATAGCATTTATACATGTGTTCATACCTAACAACGAAGCTGCCAAATATATGAAGCACAAACCAACAGAACTGAATGATAAATATAACTAGAGAGAAAATCAACAAGGATGTAAAAAACTTCAGCAACACTATCAACCAAAATAACCTAACTTAAGTTTACAGAACACTCAAAGACCACAGAATACTCAATGCCTTCTAAGCACACAAGAACGTTCTCCAAAATTGATCACATGCTGGACCAAGAAATAAATCTCACTAAATTTACAACAAATCATATAAAGGGTGTTCCCTGACAACAAAAGAATAAAATTAAAATCCATAACCGAAAGAAATCTGAGAAAATCGATGGGTCAGAGAAGAAATCATGAGAGAAATTAAATACTTAAAACTGCAGGAAAATGAAAACACAACATATCAAACTTCATTGGATACAGCTAAAGCAGTTTTGTAGGAATATTTACAGCTTGAAATGCCTATATTAGAAAGGTCTCAAATCAGTATCTATTGCTTTCATACCTTAAGAAACTAGAAAAAGTGCAAACAAAATCAAAAACAGGAAGAAGAAAAAAAAAAGATTAAAGTAAAAATAAACAGAAAACAACAACAACAAAAACCAGAGAAATACCAATGAATTCAAAAATTAGTTCTTAAAAAAAAAATCAACAAAATTGACAATCCCTTAAATAGAATGACCAGGAAAGTAAGAGAGAAGAACAGACACAAATTACCAAAATCAGAAATGAAGGAGGGGAAATCATCACCAATCCTTTAGAAATTAAGAGGGAAGGCCAGGTGCGATGGCTCATGCCTATAATCCCAACACTTTCCAGGCCAAGGCGGGTAGATCATTTGAGTCCAGGAATTTGAGAGAAATCTGGGCAACAAGGAGAAACCCCATCTCTACAGAAAATACAAAAATTAGTCGGGCATGGTGGCACGCACCTGTGGTTTTAGTTACTCAGGAGGGTTAGGTGAGAGGATCACTTGAGCCTAGGAGGCAGAGGCTGCAGTGAGCCAAGATCATACCACTGCACTCCAGCCTGGGTGACAGAGTGAGACTCCTTTTCAAAAAAATAAAAAAAGAAAGAATTAAAAGGGAATATGAACTTTAAGCCAACAAATTACACAACTTATATTAAAAAAAAAAAAAAATTCTTCAAAAGACAAATTACCAGAACAGACTCAACAAGAAATAGAAACTCTGAATAGATCCCTAACAAATAAGAAAATTGAACTATTTATTAAAAATCTTCACACTAAGAAAAGCCTAGGCACAGATGATCTTCACCAATGAATGTTATGAAATATGTAAGAAAGAATAGCAAACTTTTATAAACTGTTTTATAAACTAGAGGAGAATATTTCCCAACTGAGTCTGGTATCACCAAAGACAGAGACAATGCAAAAAAAACCCCCAAAAAACCAAAAAAACAAAAAAACAACTACAGACCAATATCCCTCATGAACACACATACAAAAATTATTTTTTAAAAACTGGCAAACCAAATTCAGCAACATATAAAAATGACTATACATTAGGACCAAATGGGATTTATCCTGTGAATGCAAGGGTGGTTAACTATCTAAAAATAAATTAATGTAAAACATCTTATTAATAGAAATAACAACTAAAGCTACATGATCATTTCGAAAGACACGGAAAAACACTTGACAAAATCCAACAACCATTCCTTATTTTTTAAAACTCTCAAAAATTAGAAATAAAAAGGCTCTTTTTCAACCTAATAAAGAGTGTCAATGACAAGTCTACAGCTAACTTCCCTATCAGGAGAAAAACAAAGATGCCTGTTCTTATTCCTTCCACTGAATATTGTCCTGTAGGTTTTAGTACAGTAAAACACCAAAAAGTAACATATCTTAAAAAGAAAAAAACTTAAAAAGATATTAAATGCATTCAGATTAGACACGAAGAAATGAAACTGCATTATCAGATGACACTGTCCAGTATGTAGAAAATCCTAAGAAGCCACTAACAAACAACTAGAATAATAAAAAAAAAAAGCTCAGCTAGATCACAAGATAGAAACTCAATATACGAAAATCAGTTGTAGTTCTACATTCTAGCAAAAACGCAAAAATGAAATTAAGAAAACAATTCCATTCAAACTAGGACCATGAAGAGTATTTGGGAACAAATTTTTAAAAAGAAGTACAAGATTTGTATTGCACACTGTTATAAGACATTGCTGAGTCAAAAAGATCTTTAACATTCCATGCTCATAAATTAGAAAATTCAAAATTGTTAATATGGTACCTCTTTAAATTGATCTATAGATTCAACATAATCTTTTTCAAAATCCCAGCTGTTTTTTTTTTTTTTCTGTAGAAATAAGCGGATCCTAACTTTATAGGAAAATACAAAGGATCTAGAATAGCCAAAATAATTTGAGGAAGAAAAAAGTTGGAGAACTTATACTACCCAATTTCAAAACTTACTATGAAGCTACAGTAATCAAGATTGTATGGTATTAATGTAAGGACAGGTATACGGATTGATCAACGAAGAGAATTTAGAGTCCAGAAAGAAATCTTTGTATTTATGTTAGATTTCTCACAAAGATGCCCAGAAAATTCAATGGAATAAGAGACAGTCTTGTCAACAAATAATTTTTAGATAACTAGACATCTACATGCAAAATAAAATAAAACAGACTATTATCTTATACCATACACAAAAATTAATTCAAATGGATCAAATACCTAAATGTATGAGCTTAAACTATAAACCATCTAAAGGAAAATATAGGAGAAAACATTTGGGACCTTGGGTCAGGCAGAGTTCTTAGATGACAAAAACAAGGCAGAGTTCTTAGATAACAAAAACATGAGCCATAACAGATAAAATTGATAAACTGGATTTCATTAAAGTTAACAACTTTCATAGTTCAAATGATATCAATAAGAAAATGAAAAGACAAGCCATAGACTGGGAGAAATTATTGCCAAATCACAAATCTGATGAAGCTCTTGTATTCAGAATTTAAATGAACTCTCACTAGTGAAGAAGAAGATAATGCAACTTTTAAAATGGGCAAAGAACTTACTTAGACACTTCGCCAAAGAACACATACATACGAATGGCTTAAAAACATACAAAAAAAAGTGCTCAATATCATTAGTCATTAGGTATACTCTCATTGAAACCACGATACCATGACACATCCATTAAATTGCCGTAATATTATAAAAAAGACAGACAATATTAAGTGTTGGTGAAGATGTGGAGAAACTTGAACCCTTACACACTGCTGGTAGAAATGTAAAATGATACAGCCACATTGGAATACAGTTTGGCTGTTTCTTAAAAAGTTAATTTATCATATGGTCCAGCAATTCCATTCTTAGGAATGTATCCAAGATAAATAAAAACGTATGTCCACACAAAGATTTCTCCATGAATGCTCAAAAAAGTATTATTCATAAAAGTAAAAAGCTGGAAATTATATAAGTATCTACCAACTAACTAGTGCATAGACAACATATTGCAATATAATGAACTACCATTCAGCAATAAAAAAGAACAAAATACTGATACATGCCATGTCATAAATGAACCTCAAAACATGCAAAGTGAAAAAAGCCAGATGCAAAAGACTACATACAGTATAATTCTTTTTAGATGAAATGTCCAGAAAAATTTATAGAAACAAAAAGCAGATCAGTAGTTGCCAGAACTGGAGAGGGTTGTGGGAGTTGGGAACTCACTACAAACAGGCTTGAGGAAAATTTGGGGACTGATGAAAAGGTTCTAAAACTGGAAACCATCAAATTGTATACTTAAACAGGTGAAGTTTATATTAAATGGATCATACCTCAATAAAGTTGTAAAGTAAAATCGCATCTAGAGATATTAATTTCCTTTATCTAGCTCTAAACATTTTTCCTTAGGTCATTATTTTTTTCCTTAAGAAATTTTTTTAGTTGGTAAAAAAATTTATTGTACATACTGATCACATACAGTACTAACAATTTCTGGGAATGCAAAAACACTGTGATTTGGTTGTATTGATCAGCTCTAACTTGCACTTGACTAAAATTTCTTGAGAAGAATAGGCAAAGCAATCATGTTTTTAAGCAAGCTCACAAACTGTCACCTGCATGTAGTTAAAGACTATTTCACTTACCCTAGGATGACAGTGACATTCAATATAATTACTCTGTTTTGAAAAGATTCACTGATATATTAAAGTAGGAAAGCATGTTACAAGTAATCTAGTTCAATCCCTTTGTTTTACAGGTAAGAAAAAGATGAAATTACGTGTTCAAGATCACACATTCAAAAAGTAGCAAAGCTTCCCAGTCTCCTGACTTTCCTCTCTTTTTGTACATCGAGTATGGTTTTATTGAAAGAAGAAAGTGGTAGGAAAAAAAAAAAAAAAAAAATCACTGTGGCCGGGTGTGGCGGCTCATGGCTGTAATCCCAGTACTTCAGGAGGCCAAGGCAGGTGGACCACTTGAGGCCAGGATTTCCAGACTAGCCTGGCCAACATGGCGAAACCCATCTCAACTAAAAATACAAAAAAATTAGCTGGGCATGGTGGCACACATCTCTAATTTGAGCTACTCGGGAGGCTGAGGCACAAGAATCATTTGAACCGACGAGGTGGAGGTTGCAGTGAGCTGAGAGCACGCCACAATACTCCAGCCTGGGTGACAGAGAGACAGACTCTGTCTCCAAAAATATATGTAAATAAAATAAATAATCACAAGGAAAATACCCAGGCAACAGCTAACAGCTGATTAATTTTTCATCCCATCAACATATCTCTTGTAACCTCAACTTGTTGGTTCCTTTTTATTTTACAAAAAGGGAGGGAAACTTTATAAAGCTTTTGACATATTTATTATTTCATTTAATACTCAAAACATTCCCATGAAGTAAGAATTACCTAATACTAATAACTGGAGAAACTGAGGTTCAAAATAGTTAACTTGCCCTGCTTAGAAAGTTTGTAAACAATTAAGCCAGAATTTAAAAAGTTAGATGTATCTGCCTTGCATGCTCTTTTTATTTCATTGTTCTTTCAGGTAGTTTAAGCAGTGGTCTCCAAAACAATTCCTTTCAGTAAATATTGTTTGTGTTTACACTTTCAATAAATATGTTTACTGTAAAGGTCATAAAATAGACATTTTAAAAGGATGAGATAAAAATAAGTACATCTCGAAGTTCTAATTTCTTTTCCACAATGAGCTAAATTATCTTGCACACCGCCCAGTCACATTCTACTACATCTTTCCCATCCTACTACAACTCTGGAAATCATTATTCTAAATACTGCTGTTTTTTCAGAATTGAGTATCATCCCTTCTTTGCAATATTATTTTATTCTTGACACTTTACCCTCACTTAAAAGCTTTAATTCCTACACATTTCTAATTCCATTAATTATGTTAAACTTGAGTTTTGTTATTCTTATTTTCTTCTATTTATAGGCTCTTGAAATTGGAAATACATCTACTTTAAGTCTCAAATAGTTCCATCAATAAGATGGAGCTCATCAAATAAGAATGCTGGACATTCTTATTTAAAATTAGAGATTTTTTAAATGAAAGGAAGAATTATACAAATGACTGAAAACGAAAGTCTTCTGATAAACTGAAAGTTTTCTGTCAAAAGGTTTATAGTATTTAGAAAGAAAAACTCAGGGGGAAAAGGAGATATTTCTATTATATTAAAATTGGCTTGCTTTAAAAAAAAATTTTGAGGCAGGGTCTTGCTCTGTCACCCAGGTTGGAGTGCAGTTGTGTGATCTCAGCTCACTGCAATCTCAACTCCTGGGCTCAAGCAATCCTCCCACCTCAGCTTCCCAAGTAGCTGGGAATAAAGGCATGCGCCACCATGCCTGGCTAATTTTTTGTATTTTTTGTAGCGTGGGGTTTTGCCATGTTGCCCAGGCTGGTCTCGAACTCCTAAACTAATCTGCCCTCCTCGGCCTCCCAAAGTGCTGAGATTACAGGTATGAGCCACGACGGCCAGCCTAAAATTGGCTTTTTAATGTAAACAGCAAGTAATCTCTGAGCCTCACTAAGAAGTGAAATTTGTTCTTTGAGTTAAATAAAAATTCTTGAGACAGTTGTTGATCAGTTTTTATGAAATCAGTTTAGGTTGCAGCATATGTTTCATTAGATTTCAACAAACTTACATCATGCTTCATTAGAAATATGCTGTAAAATATTTCTATCTATCTTAAAATGCTTAAATAGATCTGGCTTTGGACTCCCTTTTACCAATATGAGGTATAATTCAATATAAAGTAAAATCTTGCTTCTCAAATTTGGCTTTTGGTGTCCAATTCCTTTCAGATGTTACAATCTTTCCCCTACCTAATCCAACTTGTTCTCTTACAAATCAACACATAGCCACGTTATCCCCAAACAGTGTTTCTTCAGACTACAAAACCTACAAAACACCTACTGCACTAAGGAGGCTCCCTAATAATTGTTTCTTAATTGTTTATCTATGATTTTATTCCCCCACAACTAATTCTCACCTCCTGGGAGTAATATTGCCCTCACTGAAATTAGATATGCTAAATTATTTTTCACAAAACTTTATATTAGAAAGTTACAGGAGCCTATTTAAAAAAATAACTTGATAAACTGATGATAAAGAAAACAAAGCTTATTTCTATTGCTTAAGAAATTTCAAAAAGTTCCTCTTCCTGAAATGAATTCCTATAGGATTTTTAAAGCATAGAACAAAATGAAAGCAAAGTCGGAAATGGCAGAACTGGAGTTTGTCAAGACAGACACGCAAAGGAGGATTGGAAACTGCAACAAAATTAGTGATTATTGTAATAATTGGTGCTAACTTCACTCAAGACCATAAATTGTAGATACGGAAAACCCAAGACAACCACATCTAATGAAAGAGAGAAAGGGGGAATGGAAGAAATCACTGAGGAAATTCTTAAAGTCCAAACCAATGATTTTCAGACTGCCTCTCTGTTAGTGGCCTAACCATCTGACTCCAACAATGTTATTCTACTTGTAGAATAAATAGGAAACAACATTGTTTACAATATAGTACTCATCTATTTCAGATAATTTTTATTTGGGTTATTACTGTACATGCAATTACTTATCAGACATCTCTACACAGATTTTCATGGGCAACATCAATCATAAAAGAGGTCTCCAAATCGATCATCCTGTTCTATCTACTCTACCTTTAAAACCACTGCTGGGGTCAGGCGCGGTGTCTCACACCTGTAATCCCAGCACTTTGGGAGCCTGCAGTGAGCGGATGATCTGAGGTCAGGAGTTTGAGACCAGTCTGGCCAACATGGTGAAATCTCGTCTCTACTAAAAAAAATACAAAAAATTATCTGGGCATGGTGGCACTCAGCTGTAATCCCAGCTACTCAGAGGCTGAGGCAGGAGAATCACTTGAACCCAGGAGAAGGTGGCCGCAGTGAGCCAAGATCACGCCACTGCACTTCAGCCTGGATGACAGAGGGAGACTCCATCTCAAAAAACAAAACAAAACAAAACAAACAAAAAAACACTGCTGGAGTTATTCTTCTAAAGCTTGATTTGTTTAGGCAATCTCATGTTACCTCTACATCTAATGTGCATTTCTATTTCTGCATTTGGACTACACTGTAGTTATTTATAAAATGATGGGTTTCATATTTAGCTTATGAACTGCTTGATGACAAAGACATTATCGCTTATTTTTATATTCTCAGTGCTTACCACGATGCCAGGAAGTTTTACACGATGAATGTGTGGTTTGGCTCTGTGTGTCCACCCAAATCTCATCTTGAATTGTAATCCCCACGTGTTGACGAAGGGACCTGGTGAGAGGTGCCTGGATCATGGGGGTGGTTTCCCCATGCTGTTCTCGTGATAGTGAGTGAGTTCTCATGAGATCTGATGATTTAAAAGTGTTTGGTCATTCCCCCCTTGCTCTCTCCTGCTACCATGTAAGATGTGCCTTGCTTCCCCTTCACCTTCTGCCATGATTGTAAGTTTCCTGAGGCCTCCCCAGCCATGCAGAATTGTGAGTCAATTAAACCTCTTTTCTTCATAAATTACCCAGTCTCAGGTAGTTCTTCAGAGCAGTGTGAAAATAAATACAATGAATAAATGCCATGCTGAACTCAACTGCTGGCCTGCTAAACACTTGACCACACACAAACATAATGCAGTTAAGTTGACTTTTGAGAAGCTTTTTCTAATTTTCTATCAAAATAGAATTACCTGATCAAGAAATGCTCTTTTCCTTAAGTTATCTGTGTTTAGAGTTCATAATGCCTGAGATACATATATGTACTAATATTAAAGTAGAGGTTGCTACTGAAATACCCAATGACCACAAAGTCACTCCAAAGGAGTGAAAGAAAGAATGGATATTGATATGGTTTGGCTGTGTCCCCACCCAAATCTCATGCTGAGTTGTGATCATCAGTGTTGAAGGACGGGCCTAGTGGGAGGTGACTGGATCACGAGGCTGGACTTCTCCCTTGCTGTTCTCGTGAGAGTTCTCACAAGATCTGGTAGTTTAAAAGTATGTAGCACCTCCTACTTTGCTCTTTCTCCTGCCACCCATTTGAAGACGTGCCTGCTTGCCCTTTGCATTCCGCCATGATTGTAAATTTCCTGAGGCCTTCCTAGCCATGCCTACTGTACAGCCTGCAAAATTTTGAGTCAATTAAACCTCTTCTCTTCATAATTTACCCAGTCTCAGGTAGTTCTTCATAGCAATGTGAGAACAAACTAATACAGATATAAAACAAGGAAAAGAAGTGGCAATCTGGAGACTGCCCAAAGCAGCAACTTCACTTGATTACAGGTACTTGGGAATACAGGTCATGTGACCAGATCTTTAAGTGTTAGCAGCAACTTCACTTGAGATTACAGGTACTATAGAATGCAGGTCATGTGACCAGATCTTTAAGTGTTCAAGAGAAGCTAGAAATCAGCTCTTCCCTCTTCTTCTTCTTCTCCTTTTTTTTTTTTTTTTTTGAGGCGGAGTCTCACTCTGTCGCCTAGACTGGAGTGCCGTGGTGCGATCTCAGCTCACCTGTGACCTCCATCTCCTAGAATCAAGTGATTCTCCTGCCTCAGCCTCTGGAGTAGCTGGGATTAATTACAGGTGTGTGCCACCATGCCCAGCTCATTTTTGTATTTTTAGTAAAGACGGAGTTTTGCCATGTTGACCAGGCTGATCTCAAACTCCCGACCTCAGGTGATCCACCCACCTCGGCCTCCCAAAGTGCTGGGATTACAGGCATGAGCAACCGCACCTGGCCCCCTCTTCTTCTTTTTTTAAATTTAATATGGTTTCTTGATTTTAAATCACTCACTTTTTTTTTTTTTTTAAAAACACTGCATAGGTCAGGGAAAACAAGTCTGCAGGATGGATTTGGCCTGTACGGCAACAGTGTGACCTCTGAAAAGAATGCAACATTTTTAGCTGCTAAGGACAGACTATTTAGCTTGGTTCAAAAAATTGAAATAATGCTTTGACTTTTTTTTTTTTTTTTGAGACAGTCTCACTCTTTTGCCTAGGCTGGAGTGCAGTGGTGCAATCTCGGCTCACTGCAAGCTCCACCTCCTGGATTCATGCCATTCTCCTGCCTCAGTTGGGACTACAGGTGCCAGCCACCACACCCAGCTAATTTTTTTGTATTTTTAGTAGAGGCAGGGCTTCACTGTGTTAGCCAGGATGGTCTTGATCTCCTGACCTCATGATCGGCCTGCCTCGGCCTCCCAAAGTGCTGGGATTACAGGTGTGAGCCACTGTGCCCAGCCTGACTTTTAAAATTTACTCCTTGCTTCCTACTGTGGGTTCATTTCTACACAACTCCTTCTCTCTCTCAATATGATGCAACTATACTGGCTTTCTTTTAGTCCCAGAGATTCTTCTTTCTGCTTCACTGTCTTTATATGCCTTTAACCTGAAAAGCCACTCACTTCTTCATGTGTAAACCACTCCTCCCAAAAACCCTCGAACTAGCTAATTCCTACCCTGGTCGCTGTCTCAAGAAAGTATCTGATGATCTTTCCTAAACTAGATTAAGTACTCTGTTAAACACACTCTCAAGTGCTCTACCCAACAGTACTTGTCATAACTATAATGAAATAAATATTTCTGTAACCAGTTGTTTAATAAATTCCCTCCCTGGATTTAAAGTACTAAAAGGGCAGAAAATGAGTATATCTTGTTCACTACTATAGTCCAATCAAGCATGGTATATGATGGGCATTAATAAGTATTTAAAGGAAGGAATAAAAGCTTATTCTTACTATCACAGAAAAAGGAATGATTTAAAAGAAAAATTTTGAACTCTTTCTCTGAAACCAAAGGGGAGATTTTTACCCTAAAGAAAAAAGAAGCATATTTTTATTTGAACTTATGTTTATCTCTCTTTATTCAGTTTGTTAACTACTCTATTAAATACCTCTACCTTCCTACTGTGTCTACTAGATATTTTAATATTGAAAATGCTATATTAAATCTCCCACTATGTAACTATATTTTGTCAAGTTAAACTTACATTTCAAATATTTCTTGCCTTTTATATTTAGCTATTTATTTGGTTTATAAAAAAATTTAGCTGTAACCCAGTTTTTTCCTTTGTCTTTCATTACTTTAGTATTTTTAACTTAAACTACTTTGTCTCGCATTAATATTGCCATTGTTTTTTTCTTTCTTTTTTTTTTTTTTTAAATAAGCCATTTCTTGGTCGGGCGCAGTGGCTCATGCTTTTAATCCCAACACTCTGGGAGGCTGAGGCAGGAGGAATGCTTAAGCATAGGAGTCTGAGACTAGCCTGGGCAACATGGCTAGACCTCATTTCTACTAAAAATCTAAAAAATTAGCCAGGTATAGTGGCACATGCCTGAGGTCCCAGCAACTAGCGAGGCTCAGGTGAGAAGAACACTTCAACCCAGGAAACTGAGGCTGCAGTGAGCTATAATCTTGCCACTGCACTCCAGCCCAGGCAACAGAGCGAGAGGGAGACCCTGTCTCAAAAACAAACAAACCCCAAACACAACCTTTCTTTTCTCAAATCTTTTTGCTTTTTTAACTTTCTTTCAAAACCCTTGGAGTAAGTCTTTAAATTTCATCTCCTTTACCACTTTATTCTCCCTTGGTGATTTCCACGTCTCAAGGATTTTAAACGCTGTATATGCTAATGACTCCAGCCTGGACCTCTTTCCTGAACTCCAGACTGGTATATCCAACTGCCTATTTCGTATCTCCATTTGGATGTCTAACAACCATCTCAAACTTACTTCCAAAATAAATTCTTTATCCTGTTCTTCATGCTTCTTCTATAATACTCCTAATTTTGATTAAAGACAACTCATTCATCCAGTTCCTTTGGCCAAAAATCTTGTTATTATCCTTGACTCCTACCTTTTTTACACAATTTTTGGATTGTGAGCCTCTACCTTAAAAATATACCCAAAATTCGACAATTTCCAAGCCACCATGCT
Source organism: Papio anubis (assembly GCF_008728515.1). Classification (NCBI taxonomy): domain Eukaryota; kingdom Metazoa; phylum Chordata; class Mammalia; order Primates; family Cercopithecidae; genus Papio; species Papio anubis. The sequence continues at coordinate 35,755,169 of NC_044980.1, read as the reverse complement.
CCCTTCCTAGCCTCTTAATTGGTCTTTTTCACTCTTGCACTCCTTGGCAGTTAAACATAGCAACCAGAGATTCTATTAAAATACAGGTTGGATCATGTCACTCTTTTTGAAATCTTTCAATGACTTTTTCAGAGCAAAGGCAAAATCCTTATAATGATCTACAAGTTTTGAATATGAATAATAACATTTTAAACCAAAAATCCACCTTGATATTCTTTTCTCCTCTCAGTAAAATATATGCCTGTATCTTATTTGAGAAAACAATACATATAATATGTAAGTGTTATACAAATTGGTGAGAATATAACATTAGGTGAAATGGAGCAGAGGATTCTTTCTTTTCTCAGATCTCATACACTTACAACTCTTGAACTCAAGTCGTGATACAAAAGCAGATGATAGCATACTGTTAATCAAAAAGCAAATATTAGAGGGAGAATATACATATTTATAGGAAAAAGTGTTTATAGTTCTAATGTCAACAAAACCAACTTCTCCTTTCAAATCAAACCAATAAACATTTTGTTTCAGCTTCAGGAAAAATCGACTCCAATTATAGGTGCTCTGATTCTAATAATTGTTTAAATTTGTTCCCGGTAAAAAAAAATACATAAAACCATTTGCCCTATTACCAATTGTTTTCACTTGAATTTACACAATCTAAAATAATTGGTTTAATACAATGTGGCAGATTAAAAACAACCACATCATTAGTACTCATTGCACGCCTATACCAAAATATCTCACATACCCCATAAATACATATACTATGTACCCACAAAAATAAAAAATATAAACCACAAATTATTTGCTAGTCCTCATACTGAGGTAATGGCTAATTCCTTTCCTTTTGAATCTGGGCTGACCTTTGTGACATGCATGGTGAATAAAATGCAGCAGAAATGACCTTCTGAGATTCCCAAGGCTAGGTGGTAAGAAACCTTACAGCTTTAAAACAAACATGTTGACAATACTTTTTGGGAACCCTGATCCACTATGTTAAATGTCACATGACCATGAAAAAGCCATGCTGATGACGCTGTATGTAGATGCTATACATGATGTCTCAGTTGAACCCAGGCTTCTGGCTGTCTCTACTAAGGCAGCACTTATATGGGTATAGCCATCTGGAACTATTATAGCTAGCCCATCTACCAGCTGAATACCTCCAAGTAACCTCCATCCCTACCACATGAACAAAGCCAAGCCCTGCCTAAATTCCTGACCCACAAAATTGTGAGACATAGGAAAATGGCTGTTATTTTAAAACCACACTAAGTACTGGGAGTAGTTTGTTACACAGCAACAGATAACTGGAACAGTCAGTAACATTTTTGTTTGTTTGTTTTTAAATCAAAATGGCAACAAAGAAGTTTTCAAAGGTACATTTACAGTGTGCAAAAGTGGTAAAGAATTCACGGAATGAGCCAAAGGAATTAAGTCAGGAAATATGTTTATTCTCATATTCAGGAAGGTATTGCCGTGGTAATGGAGAAACTACTGACGTGACTGAGTCATCAATAAATTAGACGTGAGAATGGGTATGAAAACGAGAAGAAAATATTCATAAATGATACCTAGCTAAATGAGCATAGCAGGAGGTTAAAACAAATCTATGACTTAGAAGTTTGGGAGATAGGGTATGGAATGTTATGTTCTTGGTCTAGATGGACAGAAATAAATAAGAATGGAAACCAGGAAATGTGAGTAGAATACAGGCAAATGAACAGACAATGGACCATAAGTTATATAGGATGGATATATGTTCTCTTAGCTCAGCCTCAAGAAGAAACAGCCTTCTAACAATATGCAATAGCGGCAAAAACAGGTTTTTAATTATAATTCTGCCACGCACTAGTTGAATGACTTTAAGTTATTTACTTAGTCTCTCTGAAGGTTTCTCATATAAAGTGAGGATAATAGTGCCTCCCTCACAGAGTTATTTTAAAAATTAATGTATTGGCCGGGTGCGGTGGCTCACACCTTTAATCCCAGAATTTTGGGAGGCTGAGGTAGGTGGATCACCTGAGGTCAGGAGTTCGAAACCAACTTGACCAACATGGTGAAACCCTGTCTCTGCTAAAAATACAAAATTAGCCAGTGTGGTGGTGCATGCCTGTAATCCCAGCTACTCGGGAGGCTGAGGCAGGAGAATCGCTTGAACCCGGGAGGCAGAGGTTGCAGTGAGCCAAGATCGCGCCACTGCACTCCAGCCTGGGCAACAAGAATGAAACTCCATCTCAAAAAAAAACAAAAAACAAAAAACAAAAAAATTAATGAATTAATGTATGTAAATTAAGTGTAAAAGACAATAGATATTAAGTTTGGAGATATGATATACTAGAAAAAAGTGTGTTTTAAAGTATTACTATCAATACTATTAATAGGTAGCATTACTCATTTGAGTACCTTCTATATGCCAGGCATTCTGCTAGATTACTTTAAGTAAACATTAATCTTCAGCAGATTCTTGTCACAGACATTGACCTCCCCACTTCATACTTATGAAATAACTGCGTAAGTGGACAAAGTAACTGCTTAGTAGCATCGTAAAATATTTTCCTTTAAAAATACAATTATTGTTTCTTAACCCAATGACAGTAGGATAAAAGATATATAAAATTTTACTGACAAAGATACTGGTATAATGGACGTAAGTAGTCAAAGAAAAAGGACTTTAATAGAGGCCCCCAGGAATTATTATAGAAAATAAAAGCAAAATGGAAACATCTAAGGTGGGGATAGAACAAGGAAATCTTAAAAGGGAATGTGAGATGAGAGTCTGAGGAAAAATCTATTTCTTGTATTAGCTAGACTGGAGATTTTCTGTCACTGTTGATAGTAAGAGCAGTTAGTGTCAGCTATGTACATTTACTAGCTGCTTTACATTCATATCATCATTTAATTTTCAAGGCAATCATGCAAAGCAGTTATCATTCATTTCATTAAAAATTTAGTGAGCACCTACTAGGTGCCATTGTGGATACACCTATACACAAGATAATACAGTGTTCCTGACCAAACCAGCTGGCAAACTATTATAGAAATGGAAACCTTTTCAAAGAAGTTACAGTAATTTGCCTAAGTTCACACAGCTAATAAAGACCAGAATCAGAATACGAATTCAGATCTTACTCTAAAAGCCTATGTTCTCAACCACTACACTTACTGACACAATAAAAAAAAAATTCCGTAATGCTGACAAGCTACAAAACTATTTGAACTGATAAAAAATTTTCTCAAGAAACATTCAATAACACACTAAACATTTTCTTAATCATCCATAATTAATAATTTATTAGTTATATTTAAATTTATTTCAATAATATTCCATGCTTACTGTAGTTGTAACATTTAAAGATTAAAAATCTGGGTATTAGTTCAAGAGGAAAACAGCTATTATCCAAAGTTAAGAGCTATATTCATTGAGTTCTATGTTATCTGATCTAGTTTGATTAATCATTTAAGCAATCATGTTAACAAATAAGAAAATTCTAGAGATAATAATAACAGATCTTAGGGGAAAGCAAAAATGTGAGTGAACAAATTATAACAATGTCATCTATAGGACAATTAGTAGAATACAGATAACTTGGAACTTGCAAATATAATCCTTAACCACTTTAAAGAAGGAATTCATTCACTCAAAACTGCATCTTGCTCTATCCATTTATAAGACTAGAAATTGCCAGGACTCAATTTGCAATTTTTATATCATATTATATATGAACTTCCTACAAATAGCAGTGAACATTTTCACAGCCTCAGGGTGTTAACTGGGCCTTAATACTTACTGTTATCCCCTTAAGAGTCTCATTTATATCAATCAGTTGGTATCTAATACAGACATTACACAGAAAGCCAAAACAGGTTAATCAAGACTACTTCTTTGCCTGCAGAAAAAGCTTATTCTGGATGTAAAATTTTTAAAGTAAGAGTATTTATAGGAATAACTAAATTCTAAAGTAAATAACCAAAGACCACATAACGTTTCAGGCCACAGAAAAAAGAATGAATATAAAAGCAAGAAACTGGTCAATTTCCATAAAGGACCTTAATAAGTATTTTTAATAATAGCTAACTAACTAACATTCAAAGATTACTCCAGTTATCAGATCAAGAGCTATCAAGATAATGTCCTCAACTTATTCATGAAAAGAAAAAATAAATATATATCTCAGAGAATAACATTATTGAACTTGAGAAGCCAGCCATATATATTATTTTTGTTGTTGTTGTTTGTTTGTGTTTTTTGTTTTGAGATAGAGTCTCGCTCTGCCATCCAGGCTGGAGTGCAGTGGTGCGACCTCGGCTCACTGTAACCTCTGCCTCCTGGGTTCAAGTGATTCTCCTGCCTGAGTCTTCTGAGTAGCTGCGACTACAGGCGTGTGCCACCATGTCCAGCTAATTTTTGCATTTTTAGTAGAGACAGGGTTTCACCATGTTGGCCAGGATGGTCTCGATCTCTTGACCTTGTGATCTGCACGTCTCCGCCTCTCGAAGTTCTGGGATTACAGGTGTGAGGCACCAGCCCTGGCCAAGAAGCCAGCTTTAATTGGTTTAGTTACAACAACTCTTTTCTTTAAAATGTATTTTTCTTTAACTTTGTTTACAGAGATATTACTGGAAAGGACCTAAAAGTACTTAAAGGTGGTAGAAAAGAAGTATGTAGTTCAAATCAGTCACCCTTTAACATTCCCTTTATCAAAGGTAAGGAAAGGTAAACTAATTTTCCAAGGGTTTGCTTTTCAGCATTTATCTTCTCAACAAAATTGCAATGGTACATAAAATCGCCAAGTCTAGGCATAACAACCCTAACAATTTAAATGTTTTATAAGTCATAATAAGTACATGAACGTCAGAGTTCATCACTGCACAACTTCATAAAATGAGTAAGAAAGGCAAATCCAGGACTTTCTAGAACAAAACTTGTGCTTTGTGCAGTAATATCAAATATCACCAATAGACAGCCAGAGTGAATTTCAGAGAAGTAAGTATCCAGTACACTTGACACTTCCTACATTTCATATTAAGTTAAAAGTATAATACTTGACAATGGCCGAAAGAAAATTGACCCCCCCCCCGTTTTGTTTTTTTACATGGCTCTTAAGGACTCAAAATACTTTTTCTATGAATATACTACTCAAGTGGGTAACCTCAGATGAGATTTCACCTATATGAATAGCACGATTTTTCTTATTGAAAAATCGAACCAACAGGTTTAGGGAAAGAGTATAAAAATTATGATAAAAATCCAATTTTTAAGAAACGGGTCAAAATTCAAGGTCATTATACAAAAAATAAGGGGGAGGAAAACGGGCAGTGATAGAAACTGGTAACGTATTTTTAAGAAAAACATTGAGGGGGCCAGGTGCTGTGGCTCATGCCTGTAATCCCAGCACTTTCAGAGGCCGAGGCGGACAGATCGCCTGAGGTCAGGAGTTCAAGACCAGCCTGGCCAACATGGTTTAACCCTGCCCCTACTAAAATAACAAAAATTAACCAGGCGTGGTGGTGGGAGCCTATAATCCCAGCTACTCAGGAGGCTGGGACAGGAGAACCACCTGAATCCGGAAGGCAGAGGTTGCAGTGAGCTGAGATAACGCCACTGCACTCCAGCCTGGGTGACAGAGCAAGACTTCGTTTCAAAAAAAAAAAAAAAAAAACCCAAAAACAAAAAAAAACACATTGAGGAAAATGTATTTCAACAATAAAAAGTTAATTTCTTGCCCCGCCATTTTATTTTTGAATTATCATTTATCGAAACTCAATATAGTTAATGTTTTTAAGCATCAATTAATTCTGTGCTGGTCCCATTCATTTTGGAAAGCTGGCATTTTCATTAAAATAGCTTTATAAAATATAGGATTTTACTCCCGTGGCAAATGAATTTTCCTTTCTCTAACTGAAGGCAAACTAAAATCCTGCCTACTTTTTTTGTAAGCTTCAAAACTGGGAAAGTGGTGACAATATGAACTTATCTCAACAAATTTCCAAGTCCTAAATCATCACTTGTGATTTTGTCCTGGCAAGAACATAAATTAAAGAAAAAGTATGCCAAGAACAATAATTAATATTTTTATGGTGAAGGCAGGCATAGAATTATAAGACAACAGTTCCAAGTGAAGACAGTACTTTTTATTTTGCCTTAGTGTGAGTAGTATAACAGACTATGTCACCAGACTAATAGTTCTATATATACTAGTTCTAATGATAATTTAACTAGTTTTAAGATTTCATCCTAGATTTTTATATCCACTCTATTTCAAAATAGTCATCAAACCACAATCAATATCTACTCACGGAAATATCAGTAATGGTTTTTATTTTTTCAGGAGATGAAATTTTCCTTTTCAAGAACATATAATGCACTTCAGGTCCGGGGTAAAAATGTGGTGTAGGATGAATTTTTCTTGGTGAATGTGGAGGAATGGGGAAGACACTTAAAAATTAGCTAAGAAAACTGGGGTATATTATTTGATATTGAGGAGAGAATAAGGTAATCTGAAAATTTTTTTAAAGATAGGTAAACCTAACCCGTGGTAAAATGTAATTTATAGTATGGTCCTGAATGACAAGATCAAAATAGCAAAAGCAAAAGATAATTACAGCAGCCAAAGCAGAGAATAAGAATGTAGAAGAAAGTGACAACTATAGTAGCAATAGAGAGGAGAGAATGAGAGAGTAAGTCCAGGCAGTCTTTGGAAAAAAAAAAATTAAGGAACAAAGAAGATATGTAAGGTGCCAGACACAGGTTAAAGATGCCACGTAAAGTATACAAGGTGGTCCAGCTATTGAGAGGAGGAACACAGTAGTTAGTGGTGGGTAATCACAGCAGCAGACAACATTTTCCTTTGCTGAAAGATATTTATAAAACGATTCCATTTTAATAGCAACTAGTAGCAAAGAACATAATACGCCACGTACATTCTTTGAAATAGGTATGAACAAAAAGTAGAAGTCTGATAATACTCATTTCAGAACATTGTTTCTTGTTCTATATTAGTGCTTTCTTATCAAAAATAGTATCAGTCATTAGATTCCCAAGTTCGACCTATTAAAAAATTAAAGCATCAACTTTAAACTTACAGTCAAATATCAAAAGTTGAGAGTCACATTTGTCCTAAAGCAATATGCTCATTACTCATTCAAGGTCTACCTGTATGATTTCACCATATCTGAGTATCATCAGTGTACTATTACTTACGTTTTTCTTTAAAATGGCTATTTGTTGAAATACACAAATTGATAGGATGCTTGTAACAAGTGCTTCTCAAGTGACACAAATCTAAATGCACTGCAAGTTCTGTCATCATCAATTTATGCTTTCTTAGTCTCTGAAAACACATACATTTGTGTCACTTGAGAAGGCTTTTCTTTTTTTAATCCCATGAAATCAGAAGTATAACATGTAGTTATATTTTTTTGATATTCATATCGCCTTACAAAAAAGCTGCCTACAGTAATAGCTTAAAAAATGAGTATTTCTATCCTGAAAATGGTAAAATAGTATTACTGCTAAACATACAAAAGAAACTTCAGTGAGTCTCAAATGTTACAACCCATTTTACAAATCACAGGATAAAAAAGAATACCTGACAACAAGTTTAAAAGATATTTTAAAAGGCATCCAAGATAGTTCTATTAAAGTCTGTATTTAGCTTACTGAGTCATCTGGTATTGATAGCTGCAGATACCTATTTGTGTACTTAAATTCTAATCCTGTGAACACCGCAATTAATAAGAATCTCTATGTTCAATATCAGAGGTTTTTCATCATGTATATGGATCAATTTGCTACGTTAGAAAAAAAGTTGAGGATTATTTGCTTATTTTTAAATGAAAATATCTTGCTTCTCAGTCAGGCATCTGGCACACAAAAACTTTGCCTACAAAATTGAAAGCTCCTTTTCTAATGCAATATTGCAATAAGCACTGTAACCATCACAGGCTGTGTTCAAAATCATGCTTTTTAAGTAAGGATTAAAATAAAGTTCACAGAAGCACATGATAAAGAGAAAAAAAGTAATACTGGGTGCAGTGGTACATGCCTGCAGTCCCAGTCACTAGGGAGGATGAAGTGGAAGGATCACTCAAGTCCAGGAGTTCAAGGCCAGCCTGGGCAGTTTCATGAGACCCTACCTCTTAAAACAAAGAGAGGTAGGAGAGAAATAAAGATAATGGGAGACATACTATATCAGCATAATAATGTCAACTGAAATACATGGAAGGGCAGTCTTTCATTCTGAAGATACACCTTTCCTACTTTACCTTTTGGTATTAAAATGTCCTCTCTTTTATTAAAATAATTTTTTGGGGGAATAATTTTTACAAAAATGTCCTTAGCAGCATAAAAACCTGGTTATCCTGTACTAAAATGTAAATGATTGGTAAAATTCACTTAAAAAACAAAATGGTGTAAAAATTGAGGGCACTTCTGTGGTTTTAGTGAAACAACTGATATTAACCTGGCATGTCCAATTCAAAAACCCAAAGGGATACTTTATTTTAGTCAGGTGCTTAATTAATTGTATTGTTAAAAAGTTTCGCTGGGTGCGGTGGCTCAAGCTTGTAATCCCAGCACTTTGGGAGGCCGAGACGGGCGGATCATGAGGCCAGGAGATCGAGACCATCCTGGCTAACACGGTGAAACCCCGTCTCTACTAAAAAAATACAAAAAATTAGCCGGGCGAGGTGGCGAGCGCCTGTAGTCCCAGCTACTCGGGAGGCTGAGGCAGGAGAATGGTGTGAACCCGGGAGGCGGAGCTTGCAGTGAGCTGAGATCCCGCCACTGCACTCCAGCCTGGGCAACAGAGCCAGATTCCGTCTCAAAAAAAAAAAAAGTTTCAGAAAAAAAATTGTCGGTTTCTTTCAAACTAAAGCAATGAGTTAGTAAATAACTGTGAAAATTGGGGTTATCTTCTGCCTAACTTATGAATAAGAAAAACAAACTCAAACACCTACATGAACTTGTAATAAAGAGGAAACTTGCCAAAAGGCAATTACCTACTTTTATTAGGAAACTTCAAATTTGGGTAAAATATAATGAGAAAACAAATTTCACTAACTTTCCCTTTCTTCAAGAAATAGTTTTTTGGAGAAAGAAAGGACAACTACCACAAATGAAATGACAAACATGGTTCATTTCCAACTGAGTGATGCTGTTCCTCATGTATTTTTCCACTGGAGATAATGATGAATTAAAGAAATGGACTTCAGATGTATTTCCTTTTAGTTTGTGTTCTATCAATGATAATAAATGATAAAATATAATTTCACTGACTTATAAGCTAACAGCTGGGTTATTAGGCAGTTTGATACAAATGCCTAAGACTTCCTGGTATGTTTAGGATCACTTCCACAAAAGATGAAGTCACTTGTAGCATCACTTCCACAAAAGATGAACTCAGTTTTGGAGATACTTGGGCATGTGTTACAACGTATCACTATGATAAAATTTATAACATCTTTATATGTCAAAACAAAGGTCAGAGATTACTTAAACATGAAAACTATCTTTTGACTATAATTGAACAAAAGTTAAAACTACTAAGCTAATAAACCTGCTTCAAACATGTAAAGCTTTAAACATTTTAAATATTAAAATGTAACTCTCTCCCCTTCATTCTATAGTTATGATATAGCTTTGGTGTTTGTTCATAAGAGTACGATTTTGAGAACAAAACTCCAATCAGGAATTACAGGGTCATAACAGACTGTTGAACCTGTACTGACCTGAGAACTTCATCTAGTAAGAGATTTTGGTTTACAATTTACCTAATTCAATAAAAAGAAGTGTGCAGGAAGGGTTGGTACAGGGATCAAGTCAACTGAAGAATCTGGTTAACTGACTTTGTTTATAACTAGATTTAAAATAAACATCCTAAAATTAAATACAATTTAAAATATTTTCTGTTGTTTGTGATTCTATTAAAATTTTTAATATTAGAAATTAATTGTAGTGCCATATCTTAGAGACATAAACGTTACTAAAGTTTATATAGATTTCATCAATCTATTATATGTAGACATTTCAAATGTGTTTAAGATAAACTATAATATAAGACATTTTGGACATTTGTTTAGAAATACGTTAGAATTTATACCTTTGAGTGATGTCTAACTAATTAAGTGCCCAAGAATAAAAGAATGACTATATACAGGGTTAATAGACTTCATTCTGAAAAACAGTATGTAATGCTATTTTTTAATGTAAATAATATAAATTTTAAGAAAAAAATTAAAATCTGAGAAAAAAACTTTTTAAAAATCTAAACAAAAGTTTTAGGTTAAAATAGTATTTAAATGTAGTTATCATTAAATTTAAATGGCAAAGCAAAATCTCAAAACTCTACAAGCTCTCCAAGTGATAGCCTCTGTAACTCTGGGCAAATCACTAAACTTCTCTCAAAATCAGTTTGCATTTATTATATAGTTTTGAAAGTAATAAATAAAAATGGATTATGTGAGAAATAGTCAATATATAAGAGGAAAGCCACTGTTTGTCACTAAAAGTGATTCAGGTTGAGTGTCAATGCTTGGAACCAGAAGTGTTTCAAATTTCGGATTTTCAAATTTTGGGACATCTACATATACATAATGAGGTATCTTGTAGATGGGAACCAAGTCTAAACACAAAATTCATGTATGTTTCATATACGCCCCATACACAAATCCCAGAGTTAATTTTATACAATACTTATAATACTTTTGTGCGTTAAACAAAGTTTTGACTGCAACCTGTCATGAGGTCGGGTGTGGAATTTTCTACTTGTGGCACCGTGTAGGCACTCAAAAAGTTTTGTATTTTGGATCATTTTGGATTTCAGATTTTTGGATTAGGGATACTCGGCCTGTAACACTTTTTTAGTACAACTTAATAAGCAGAATTATGGCAACAATGGCCATTATCCATACGTTTAAAGACTACACATATTTCTTTACTTTTTGTGTACTTAAATTCTAATCCTGTGAACACCACAATTAATAAGAATCTCTATGTTCAATATCAGAGGTTTTTCATCATGCATATGGATCAATTTGGTATGTTAGAAAAAAAGTTGAGGATTATTTGTTTATTTTTAAACGAAAATATCTTGTTTTTCAGTCAGGCATCTGGCACACAAAAACTATGCCATAGGTAAAGACTACACATATTTCTTGAGATGAATTACAATATGTGACAGAGACGTTTACTGTTCACCAAACAACCATGTGCTTCCCACATGTCCCAGACACTTTCCAGCAGGGTAAGGTAACTAGTTCTGGTTACTAGGCTGTGAGTGACTGAATGACCTGGGTGTCATTTCATGGCTGAAATATTTAACAGCCAACAGAAGACCCTCTAGCGCTTTATTTCCATGTGGTGGTCACTGTGGAGGCCTAATGTTCCAGGTGTACAGATATACGCTGTCAGAAATTCCATCAGTGTGATTTCTTGAGCTACTGTATGGAGTAGATCTATTCCCTGACAAACTATTGGATAGGTAATGTGAGCAAGAATAAACCCTAGTTGTATTAAATAACTGAGATTATATCATATTCTAATACAGAGTTTATTAATAATAGATTATACAAATAATTTATTCTGGTCCATTTACTCAGTAAGTTTGCCTGCAAAGAGAAGAACCCCAGGATAAACCAGCTGCTATACAGTGAATGCTATTTTGTCTTAACAATTTCCCATAATAGAGAAAAGCACAAACATGTAATAAATACAATTGTATTCAACCTCTAATATACTACCATATGCAAAAATAGATTAAGAAAACCAGGCTGGGCACAGTGGCTCACACCTGAAATTCCAGCACTTTGGGAGGCTGAGGCAGAAGGACTGCTTGAGCCCAGGAGTTCAAGACCAGAAAAATTGGGAGTTTCTCTACAGAAAAATTAGTCAGCTGTGCTGGCATACATCTGTAGTCCCAACTATTCAGGAGGCTGAGACGGGTGGATGGCTTGAGCCCAGGGAGTAGAAGATGCAGTAAGCTGTAATCATGCCACTGCATGTCAGCCTGGGAGACAGAGCAAGACAGTCTGTCTTAAAAAAAAAAAAAAAAAAAAAAAAAGGAAAGAGAAAGAGAAAAAGAAGGAAATAAGAAAACTAGGCACTTTTATAAAAATACATATTTACATAATAAGATGTACTTACAATGCAAACCACATTTGCTTTATCACTTTACACGTACTTTTTTTGTGTGTGCTGAACCTCTGGAGTTGTTGCATTATGGCACTTTACCCTACGTAAAAGGACATTCTCCTATACAACAAATTACAAATTACAAACAATACAATAAATTATCAGACTTTAATATTGTTACTATTATCTAGAATACAATCCATATTCAAATTTCTCCAATTATTCCAATAATTTCCTCTAAAAAGATTATCTGGAATCAATCAATCAAATCAGGTTGCATTTGGTTATCATGTCTCTTTTAGTCTCCTTTAACGCTGAACAATTCCACAACCTATATTTTTAATATTTCAAGATAGACATTGTTGAAGACATTTTAATGCCAATTGTTTTTCACAGTGTTCCTCAATTTGGATTGCTTTATTTCCCCCCATGACTAAATTCAGGTTGAAAGACACTGTTTCTATAATAAAAACAATAACAGAAAGTAAGCCATAACAAATACTTGGCTAAAGGAAACACCAGAGAAAACAGTGAAGAAAAGGTTTTAAAAATCAACAATACGATGGGTGCGGTGGCTCACGTCTGTAATCCCAGTACTTTGGAAGGCCGAGGCAGGTGGATCACCTGAGGTCAGGAGTTTGAGACCAGCCTGACTAACATGGAGAAACCCCGTCTCTACTAAAAACACAAAATTAGCTGGGGGTAGTGGCGCATGCCCGTAATCCCAGCTACTTGGGAGGCAGAGGCAGGAGAACTGCTTGAATCTGGGAGGCGGAGGTTGCAGAGAGCCGAGATCGCGCCAGTGTACTCCAGCCTGCGCAACAAGAGCGAAACTCCGTCTCAAAAAAAAAAATAAAAGGCCAGCGTGGTGGCTAACACCTGTAATCTCAACACTTTGGGAGGCCGAAGCGGGCGGATCACAAGGTCAAGAGATCGAGACCATCCTGGCTAACACAGTGAAACCCCGTCTCTACCAAAAATACAAAAAATTTAGCCGGGCGTGGTGGTGGGCGCCTGCAGTCCCAGCTACTGGGGAGGCTGAGGCAGAAGAATGGCGTAAACCTGGGAGGCGGAGCTTGCAGTGAGCGGAGACCACACCACTGCACTCCAGCCTGGGCGACAGAGTGAGAATCTGTCTCAAAAAATAAAAAAATAAAAATCAGTCATACATGTTCTCTAGGACAAGCTCTAGCCATTCTTACTTTGAATCTATATGCTGATGATTCTAAGACTTGATCTCTCCGTAAACCTGAGTCTTATATAACCAACTGACTGCTGGACATCTTCAACCAGCTCTCCTACAGACAATTCAATATCACCACGTTCAAAACTCATCTCAGCCACTAAGTTTGCTGCTATTCTCCCTCTTCCTTATATTCCTTCTCCAACTTATGTGTCAGCACTTCATCCAATCTCTAAAGCCTCGTCAAGATGCTTCCATATGCCTTACTCCACATCAAATAAGGCACCAAGCCTATCAATTTTATCTATTTCTTAAATCCATTCTCTTTTATCCTACTATACGCCATCTGTTGTAAGATCTTAGGATTTATTCTTTCCTAGATTCTTGCAATAACCTAATTGGGTTCCCATCTTCTAGTGCTACTGTCTGTACAGTTAGCTTCCTCATTGTATCAGACTATTTAAAACACGAATTTGATCAAATGACTCCCCTCTTAAAAGTCTTCAAATGGCTCTCTTCAAGTACAGAAAAAGGTCAGACTCTTTGCATTACCTACAAGGTTTTGTAACATTCACTGCTTATCTACATCTCTACTCACTTCCAGATTTATACTAGCTCCTTCTTCAATACATTGCTTTCCTAATTTCAGTTACTGGATATCAGCTTTATAATTTTTTGCTAATTTTTCCCTGTGGTAAAAGACATTTTAAAGGGGTAGAAGAGCAATGACATTTGAGGTTCACTAAATTTGCCTAGCAAACTTCACAATTAATAATATGATCAGGAAATATTTGCTGAGCCTCTATATTATGTGCAAGATGTTATATTGAGTATTGTGAGAATACGAGAGGCGTTAGACATGTACTCTGCCCTAGGAAGAGTTTCTAGTATAGAATATATATTTTTTATAAGCACACACATAATCTATAGTACAATGTAGAAAATAACAAGGGTCATAAACATGATTCAAGTAAGATCAGAAGAGGGACAAATTATTTCTAAATAGGAAAGGCCAGAAGGAAATCAGGGAATGTTTCCTAGAGGAAGTGGCAGTTTTCAGCCTTAAAGAGTATGAAAGATTTGGGCATGGGAGTGAAGGAAATAATCACTGCTACTGCCAACTCACTTTCTCTAAGGTAACTATTCCAAATTAGTTTTCTGCCCCTGCACATGAGAAATAAAAACACATTCCCTTAGTAATAATGACTCATTAAAACTGATTCTCAAGGGGAGAAAGGTAATAAGTGGGATGCCATCTCAGAATGTGATGACTGTCACTTAGGAAAAACCTCTCCAGATGCTATGACCTCCCTACTACATCCTCCATATGGGAAATTGCTATCAAGGGGATACCTTACTAACTGACCAATTTCTAGCAGGTTTCTACAGATTTCTGCAGTCTTCATTCATACAATGCTAGTCTAGATATATTTTTTGAAATGATCTTTTCTCTTCTTAATTCAACTGAGGATTTCTAAAAGATAAGATAAAAGACATGGAATAAAATAACCCCAAACTTAACAGATATTAGAAAAAGGGCAGACATGCTTACTCATTACAGAATTCCTACCCTAAAACACAATTCACTATGCAGGCTTCTCCCATAAATATACCCATTTTAACTCTTGGCTACAATCTCTCTCGCTAGTTTTGTTAACACTCTCCCTTCTAGAAGGGTTGGGTCAGTGTGCAAGCTTACATAATCATTTAGCAATAGATCACCAGTACTGAAACACAATAGTATCAGCTCCTATATCTCTCTTTATCTTCTTACTCCACCACTAAAAAAAAGGTAAGATAAAACATAATTTATAGAGTAAAGAGGTACAAATTGCTAAAGCAATATTTTCATTGAGGTATACTCTCCACAGCTGGAAATACTTAAGCTGAAAAGAGACCAGCTTCACAGGCTACTGTAATAATCTAGGTATGAAGTGAACTAGGATAAATACAGGAAGAACAATAAAGGTATATGGAAAAGATGTGCAAGTTGGACCCAACAACTGAAGATGACATGGGAGCAAAGACAGAGAAACAGTTAAAACATGACAAATTCTGAGCCTAAGGTGCCCATGATGATAGTGCTGCTTATTGCCCCTTTATTTACTAGATCCTTTTCAAAATATCTTTGGGTAGGGATTCAAGAGGTAGGGTTTACTACAAGTGCAATTGTGCAGTCTAAAGGAAGAAATGAAGGAAAATGAAGGGAGGACCAATCATGTTCTAGAAAAACAAAGGAAGTATTATTCCCTTTTTCAACCTTTGAAAGCCTTGGTTATACTTTTTCATTTATTTTTTTAACAATATAAGAAGTCACCTTCCAGACCTTACTTATCCATACACACACATGTTATTTCAAAACTGAAGATGATACTAATCATACTGTTCTTTTTTTTTTTTTTTCAGACAGAGACTCACTCTGGAATGCAGTGGCGCGATCTCTGCTCACTGCAACCTCCGCCTCCCAGGTTCAAGTGATTCTCCTGTCTCAGCCTCCTGAGTAGCTGGGACTACAGGCGTATACCACCACGCCCAGTTAATTTTTGTATTTTTAGTACAGACGGGGTTTCACCACATTGGCCAGGATGGTCTCGATCTATTGACCTTGTGATCTGCCCACCTCGGCCTCCCAAAATGCTGGGATCACAGGCGTGAGCCACCGTGCATGGCCCATACTGTTCTTTTTTTTCCTTTAATAATACATTGTTTGTTAAAAATTTATTCAGGACATAGAGTCCCAGTTCCTTTTAAATAATAGACGTATAACATGTACTATATGCCCATTTGACCTTTTCTCTATTTATAATATCCTTTTAGGTAGGTGGGGTTTTATTGTTGTTGGTTATTTCGTTCTTTTTTTTCCCTAGCTTTTATTATTTTTGCGATTACCAATACTACTGCAAATGAACATCCTGGCAAATAAATTTTCATGCCCTCCAAGATTTCTATAGGCTTGATTCCTAGAAGTGGGGTTAATGAGAAATGTGCAATTTAAAATTTTGATTCAAACAGTAGTGCAAAATTACCCTCCAAAAACACCGTAGCAAGTCCTCTCCTGAATTTCATCAATCTTGGAACAAAATAAGATTCAAAGATCTTATATTAGTTTCCCGAATATACTAAACTCTAATCCTTTTTATTCATGTCCAATGTGATGCTTTTACCTAACCACTATGACATGAAATTAACCTATTTTAGAAAGAGCTAACTAGCATTCTTCAAACGACTAGACCAATTCTCAACAGAAGGTACTTGCTCACCAATCCCATGTGAGGGCGTTTCTAGTACTCATTCTTGAGGGTTGCAACTGGCAGTAATGAGTGGCACACAAAATCACAGGGCAGTCCAGCACAAGAAGTGTCTTGTCCAAAATGCCAACAGCTCTCACCCAACATGTGGCTGGGAAATACTAAACTAGATAATAAGGGTATGCTGTTTGGTTTCAGTTTTAAGAAGTCCGGAAAGACAGTCAACAAGGTTCAAGTGGAGACACATCATTTCAGACGAAGATATACATAAAATAATAGCTCTGTGAAGTACTTACAATATTAAATGTTACGTTCATGTAACATGGTATATGTTATATGTTCCTTTACCTTGTTCCTTAGGTAAGACTTCAAGTTTCTATAGAACCTGCACCTGACCAATTACTTCTGAAAGTCTCTGCTGAAACTTTTTACTACCGTGGCTTACTGGTACAGACCATTTCTCTTTTTGCTTTCCAAGATCTAATGCACATGACTGGCAGTGGCTGTGCTATTTTGGATACAATTTTGGACACTGAAGAGAAGAAACTGAAACCACAACTTACAGATTTCTTTTAATGCCTAAAGTTCTCCAGTCATTTCTGAAATAATATCTTTAAGTCCTTCTATTTCTTAAAATCATAATTTCCTTGTGGTCCCAATTCTATATTCCCTGTATGATAACAAGATATTGTATCACATACAGGTGAATTCAATAAATTTTGAATAAGTGGTTGACTTTAGTACTAGGAAAGTTAAAACCAAATCTCAAGACTTGTTTCTAATTTAGGAAAATTCTATAGAATTAGTCCAAAGAGGGCTAAAAACAAACAAAAAAGCATGAACATCCATAATATGCAAAATGTGGTTCACTTACTTCAAGTCAGAGGGCTATCATATGTAAAGTCAACTTTGATTATTTGCTTTTTTTAAGTTAAAAAAGACTTAAAGAATGTTTAAGCAAACACTAAAGCACTCTGTAATCTCATCTCTTTATCCTCAAAAAAGTTTTTTTCCCAAAAGATTGTCTTTCAGCATGTAAGCATGTTACATAGTGACAGATGGAGTGTGTATATTTTTGTATTCGATTGCCATTAAATATTTATGAATCTTTGTGTTAACCGCATTACCTTTCAAAAGGATGCATACTACTACCAGAAATGAACAAATATATTGGTTTTGCTGTGCCTTGTCAGCATTGGTTGTTAGCTCTAAAATACTTCTTTTTGGGAAAGACAGATACCTACTTGGCTACATTTTTTTTTAAACTACTGTGTAAAGCCATTTACTATTTTACTAAAGCTGTATTTGATTTATTCTTTCCAGTTGTTCATTTACCATTTTTCACTTGTATGAATTATTCTTTGCCCATCTTGATGATTTTCATTTAAATTGTAAAGTATTTATCTAGTTATTATTACCTTTCAGACCTTTTCCTCAGTGGCATTTCTGAGAAGACTAAGGTTTTTAAATTTGTAGTGTAAAGGTAACATATGCACATTATAAATATTTGGGACTGCAGATAAAAGGAGAAAGTGCCTGTTATAATCCTGTAACCCTAACGCAACTACTGTATGCTCTGATATTTTCTTCTGGTTCTTCTAAGTAAATACATTTTAGTTTCAGTCATATTACTCCCACAATGTTTTGCTTTCTTTACTTAAGGTGGGAAAATGCATATAATACTCCTGAAGCTATAACTTTAGTTCCTTTTAGAGCTTTAATCTTCACTTGGAGTCTTAAACTTATAATTAAATATTATCTTATTTCTAGTGTCTACATAACTTTTATTTTTCTTCTTTTTGCTTATCTGAATTTTCCATAATGAACATGTATTACAGTCTTGCAGGGGTGTTGTGAAGATTAAGTGAGAAAAAATATATGGGACTCACCTAACAAAATATCTTATACAATTATAAGACCAAGAACAAAGCAGTTCTTTTTGAATAAAGACATCACAACAACTAAGTCTATACAGGAAATTTAGCAGTCTAGAACCTTGCTGAGCATAACATCACCTTTGGGTTTGTTAGAAACGCAGACTCTCAGACCCTACTCCAGATCTACTGGTTCACAATCGCCATTTAACAAGATGTGGAGTAAGAATCTCAGAGCATTGCCTTTAAAACTTGGCTATATTTTCACCTGGAAAAACCAAACAAGTATGATGGGCTCAGAAGTGGAATCCACATTCTACTAGTCACCACCTGCGCAAAGAAATACACCTGTGCAAAGACAGCACTACACTGAAAAATTCAGTCAAGTCTGAGGTTACACTGTAGTGTATCTTCAGGGGCTGGGAGGAAGAAACTCGTATTTCTTGTGGATCTGTTTTCCCACATGAAGACAGTGCTTAACAACAACAATTCCCCTTGAGGAACATATAGATTAAAGTTCTAGAAAATATTAAAAATCTAGCATTCTTCAATTTGGTGCCCTTTTCTCCAATATTCAGATTTAGAAATCACTAAGTATTAATTATATCTTCTGCTGAAGATTTAATAAGATAACTAGACTTTGACAAAATGAAAGCTTAGATTGCAACAAAGTCAAGTAAATTGTTTTACTTGATCAAGGTAGTTAGAACAGTCTACACATTTGATTAAATTGTCACTTCACTTTGTTTTGCAAAGATTGTTTCATTAACAACCTTAAGCAATAAGTAAAACAAAATCTGTCCTGTTAGCAGAAATAACTTCTAAAAGGCATTAGTAATTTGATAGAAAAAAGGACATATCATTCTTAATGAAAAGACTAATAAAGGCAACAAAATGATTTTAACAAGATGATAAATTATGTAATCCCAGCAACCAAGATTATACTTACCACAAAATACATTCTTGTTAAAATTAATGTTAAAACAGAGTCCCAAAATAATTGTAATATTATTCGTGTCACTGTCACTATTTAAAATTGTTGTGGGAGGTCTAAAAATGAAGAATTCCTTTATGCATCTTATGTATATTCATTACACGTTACATACTACATATTACATATTAGCTATATTAGACAATGATTATATATTTCATTCCCAGAAATGGTAGGGTTTTATTTTTGGGTTGCTCTCATCCACTAATTTATCATGATGTATTGATGTTTTGGATACTACTGCTTGAAATGACATTTTAATATGTAGTAAGCCATGTCTGTTTTTCCTTCCCCATTAACTTAGTTTTCAGAATTTTCTTTGACTTTTTTAGATAAATTTCAGAAATATTGCACCTACCTAACATCTCACTGAAATTTTCATTGAAAATAAATTAAACCAATAAATAATTTATGAATAGGCATCTTCAGAATATTTTCTCTATCTTAAAGTTTTAAAGTTTTTGGTACATGTCACACACATTCCTCATTAAGACTGGTTCAAGAAGGAGAAGTGCAAGGAAAAACTGCACAGGGGAAACTGCCTCACTTACACATGTAAAACTAAATTTAAGAAGGTAGTATATTCCATATTCAAAAGACCAATTCTGATCTTACAAGCAAACAGTAGTGTTTTCTGCTCAATCCCAAGTCCTAAATCATCAAATAACAATCCTCCATTAGTGGATCTCACTCAAACAGGAAAAAACTCCTGCATCAGAACCAACACAGAAACGAGAAATATATAGGAAGAGGTGAACTGATTCCATGAACATACACATTACAGTAATATTATCTCTTAGTAAATTATTCGAATTCATTGCTTATTACCCTTTTCCAACTAACTGCTGACAAGCTACATATTTCTGTTCTTGACTAATATTTTTTTGGCCAATTTACCCTCCATGCATTAAAAGTTGTAAAACAGACAAACAAACCTCAACTTGCTTCCTGTACTTGTTTTTGTTGAATTTTTTCACTTTTGCATCACTGGAATTCTCATACTAATTCCATACTAAATGCACTGTGGTAGGCAGCCTTTAAGACAGTCTTCAATTACCCCATCCACCTTGTGTAATTCCCTCCTATTGTGTGTTTCCTTCTAACAAATATAGAATATGGCAAAAGTGTTGGCATGTCACTTCTGAGATTGGGTTACAAAAAGACTGGCTTCTCTTGTGGTACCCTCTCTTAGTCACTTTAAGGGAAGTCAGCTGCCATGTTGTGAGCTGCTTTAAGGTGAGACCCAGGTGGCAAGAAACTGAAGTATCCAGTCAACAGCTATAGGCAACCTATGGCTCACCAAGAGTAAAGTGATTAAGCTTGGAACAGATTCTCTGGCAGTCAAACCTTGTGATGACTGCAGCCTCCACTGACCCTAACTGTAAGAAGACTATAGCCTCCTGAGATACCATGAGTAAAAGGGCATTCAACTAAGCTGTACCCATATTCCCGGCCCATAGGAATAGTAAGATAATAAATATTCATTGCTCCAAACTGCTAAATTTTGGTGTAATTTGTTCCATGGCAATATATAACTAACAGTTTTTTTGTTTGTTTTTGAGAGGGAGTCTTGCTCTTATCACCCAGGCTGCAGTGCAATGGCACAATGTCGACTCACTGCAAACTCCGCCTCCTGGTTTCAAGCAATTCTCCTGCCTCAGTCTCCCGAGTAGCTGGGATTACAGGCACACGCCACCACACCTGGTTAATTTTTTGAATTTTTAGTAGAGATGGGGTTTCACCATGCTGGCCAGGCTGGGCTCGAACTCCTGAGCTTGTGATCAGCCCACCTTGGCCTCCCAAAGTGCTGGGATTAGAGGTGTGAGCCAACGTGCCCAGCCCAGTTTTTAAGAATTCTTAAGAATCACTTTATTCACAGTACGCTACATATTTAACAAAATTCATCTTGTAGAAACATCCTATTTACGGGCACTTCTATTTATATTACCTCAACTGAACCTCATAAACAATCCTATACAGCATGTTGTTTGTGTAACAGCACATATAATTCTGGCCTACACTCTACTTTAGGACTCTAGAATTTAATTTAATATATTCCTTTCTATATTCAAATTCTTAAAAACCTGTTTATTCCTATAAATCTGTCTGCTTATTTTTGATCACATCTTTCACTGAATAGGTTCTTTCCTCCATTCTTACATTTTTTTCCCTAAAGGATAAGGATGTCAGAAAACATCTTAGAAAATACTAGCGGCAGTCTTTGGATGGTGCAGTATCTCCTCAAATATTAATATTTCTTAAAGAATGCAGCCTTGAGAAATAGTGTTCATAAACTAAGAAGTAGCCTAAAATTACAAAGCAAATGACAGTAATTCAGAGAAGACAACGTTTAACGTTCTCCAACATTTATCTACAAGTCTATTTTTAGCCTGTTTATATGAATTCATTCAGCCCAAACATTTAGTGAGCACCTACCAAGTGCCAGAAATCATACTTGATACTGACAATAACTGAGATGAGTTAAAGCCTACCACTGACCCCTCCCTGATCTATAAAGAGTTCCCAGGCTAGAGGAAGTAGATAATTACAATATGATAATAATAATAGGTATTACTAATACATTAAAGGTGAAAAAGAGGGACAAAATAGTAAGAGCCACCTACAACAAACCCACAGCCAACATTACGCTGAATGAGCAAAAGCTGGGAGCATTCCCCTTGAGAACTGGAACAAGACAAGGACGCCCTCTCTCACTATTCCTATTCAACATAGTACTGGAAGCCCTAGCCAGAGCAATCAGGCAAGATAAAGAAATAAAAGGCATCTGAATAGGAAGAGAGGAAGTCAAACTATCTTTCCTCATAGATGATAATGATTCTATTCCTAGAAAACCCCACAGTCTCTACTCAAGAACTCCTAGATCTGAAAAACAACGTCAGCACAGTTTCAGGACACAAAACGAATGTGCAAAAATAAACAGCATTTCTATAAACCAATAACATCCAAGCTGAGAGTCAAATCAAGAATGTAATCCCATTAGCAATAGCCACAAAGGAATAAGATACCTAGGAATACAGTTAACCAGGGATGTGAAAGATCTCTACAACAAGAATTAGAAAACACTGCTGAAAGAAATCGGTTTCCAAAAACAGATGGAAAAACATTCTGTGATCATGGATAGAATCAAAATTGTTAAAATGGCTATACTGCCCAAAGCAATTTACAGATTCATTGCTATTCTTATCAAACTACCAGTGACAGTTTTCACAGAACTAGGAAAAAAAAAAAAAAAAAACTTCTAAAATTCACATGGAACCAAAAAAGAGTCCGAATAGCCAAAGAAATCCTAAGTAAAAAGAACAAAGCCAGAGGCATCACACCATCCAACTTCAAACTATACTAAAAGGCTACAGTAACCAAAACAGCACAGTACTGGTACAAAAACTGATACACAGACCAATGGAACAGGTTAGAGAGCCCGGAAATAAAGCCACACACCTAAAACATCTAAACTCTGACGAAGCTGAAAATAACAAGCAATGGGGAAAGGACTCTCTATTCAATAATAACTGGCTAACCATATGCACAAGATTGAAACTGGACCTCTTCCTTTCACCACATGCAAAAATCAACCCAAGATGGATTAAAGACTAAAATTTAAAATTTAAACTATAAAAACCCTAGAAGAAAACCTAGGAAAAACTCTTCTGGACATCAGCCCTGGCAAAGATTTCATGATGAAGACTTCAAAAGCAATTGCAACAAAAACAAAAATTGGCAAGTTGGATCTAATTAAACTAAGGTTCGGTACAGCAAAAGAAACTATCAACATAGTGAACAGACAACCTACAGAACGGAAGAAAATATGTGCAAACAACGCATCCAACAAAGGTCTAATATCCAGAATCTGTAAGGAACCTAAACAAAGTAACAAGCAGAAAACAACTCTATTAAAAAATAAAAAAAAAACTAGCAAAGGACTTGAACAGACACTTCTCAAAAGAAAACATACATACCACCAATAAGCATATCAAAAAATGTTCAACATCACTAATCATTAGAGAAATGCAAATCAAAACCACAATGAGATACCACTGCACACCAGTCAGAATGGCTAGTCTAAAAAGTCAAAAAAATAACAGATGCTAGTGAGGCAATAGAGAAAAGGGAATGCTTATACACTGCTGGTGGGAATGTAAACTAGTTCAGCCACTGTGGAAAACAGTTCAGCAATTTCTCAAAGAACTTAGAATGGGCCAGGTGTGGTGACTCACCCCTGTAATCCCAGCCCTTTGGGAGGCAGAGGCAGGTTGATCACTTGAGGTCAGGAGTTCGAGACTAGCCTGACCAACATGGTGAAACCCCATCTCTACTAAAAATACAAAATTAGTTGGGTGTGGTGGCACACGCCTGTAATCCCTGCTATTTGGGAGGTTGAAGCAGGGCAATCGCTTGAACCCAGGAGTTAGAGGTTGCAGTGAGCCAAGATCGCACCGTTGCACTCCAGCTTGGGCAACAAGAGCAAATCTCCAACTCAAAAAAAAAAAAAAAAAAAAAGGACTCAGAACAACCATGCAACCCAGCAATCCCACTGCTGAATATACACCCAAAGGAATATAAATCATTCTACCATAAAGACACATGGATGTGTATGTTCACTACAGCACTATTCACAATAGCAAAGACATGGAATCAACCTAGATGCCCACCAACAGTAGACTGGATAAAGAAAATATGGTACATATACACCATGGAATACTATGTAGCCATAAAAAAAGGATGAAACCATGTCCTTTGCAGCAACATGGAGGCAGCTGGAGGCCATTATCTTAAGCAAATACAGGAACAAAAAAATCAAATACTGCATGTTATCTCTTGTAAGTGGGAGCTAAACATAGAGTACAGATGGACACAAAGAAGGAAACAAGAGACACCAAAGCCTACTTGAGTGTGGGAGAAGGGTGCAGATCAAAAACCACCTGTCAGGTACTATCTTACTACCTGGGTCACAAAATAATCTTTACAACAAACCCCCTGTGACTCGCAATTTACCCATATAACAAACCTGCACATGTACCCCCTGGAATCTAAAATAAAGGCTGGGGAAAAAAAGGAGTGGAGGTAGAAAAGGGAACAACAAATTCTGCCTAAAAGAGACAAGGAAGGCATCAAAGAAAAGATGGAATTATGCTGGAACTTGAAGAATGAACAGAAACTTACTAGGCTCCCTGCCAAGTGGTATTCCAAGGCAAAGGAAAAAAAAATCATGCAATGTAAATGAAATTGGTATGGATTCCCTCCAGAAGACTTACAGCTAAAGCTAATGAATCAGCCTCTCACAACTTCATTTCTTTATTAAAAAAAAAACAAAAAAACAAAAAACCCGAGCATATGCTGGCTGGGTGCTGTGCTTGGTACTAGAATTAGAATTAAAGAAATAAACATATTAAGTCCCCGACCTCAAGGAGGTCAGGAGTCTAACTAAACTTAAGGAGAGCACACATTCATTCTAATTATGCTGACTTTGAATTGCTCGTGGGACTTCCTTCTCTCATCCCTTGAGCAAGTCACATTCTTTGTAAGCATCAGTTTCCTAATTTGTGAAGTGGAGATAATATTATAGCTAGACAGTCCCCCTTGGTAACCTGGGGGGATTGGCTCCAGGATCGCTGCAGATACGAAATTCATGGATGCTAAAGTCTCTAATTTAAAATGGTATAGCATTTGCGTATAAAATGCACATCTTCCTGTATACTTTACATCATCAATAGAATACTTATAATACCAAATACAATGTAAATGTTAGTTTTTATACTGCATTTTAAAATTTTTTGTACTGTTTTTATATTGGTTTCTTTTCCTGAATATTTCCAATCTGTGCTTGGTTGAATTTGCAAATGTGTGACTCCCAAATATGAAGGTCTGATTATACCTTAAGAACTGTAGTGAAGATTAAATAATGCCAATCAAATATTCAAAATAGTGAGCTCATGATAAATATTGGCCATCATTGCTATTAATATAATAATCATCATCATCACTAAGAATAAGGCAATTAAAGGCTTTAGTGAAGATTTTTTCTATTTTCTAAATCATAAGGAAGGAACAGAAAAGACTGTGTAACTCCTTCTAGATTCTATAAACAAACTGTAAGAAGTGATAATTTGATTATCGACTCAGGCATTAAGTACCCCTAGTCTATCATAAAGTCCAAGAACAGTATACTGAAAATAACACCTGATCCATCAGCAGGCAAATCTCTGTACAATACAGGACTGATTTTTGAGTACTAGCAGGTTTTTAACTCTGTGTATATACACGTACTTAAGAAGCAATAGTCACCAACTCAAGCAGAAAAGCTTCAATAATTCACTTTGGGGCTAAAATACAAAAGAGGCAAGCATGTCTCTAACACCAAATTTAGAAAGCAATCCTTTGGAGGCAGTCAGTTATTTTAAACCTATTTAAAACTTCACTTTTGAAAGGGCATAACAGCCAAAGTTCTGAATGCTTTAAGCTGAATTTCCTTTTACAAAATCCTACTGCTCACCAGGTCAACAAACCAAACTCAATACAACAGTCTGCACCGAATATGAGATTCCCAAAGAAAGGTATAAAATAAAGACAGCAAATGATATAAAAATTCCACAGAGATGCAATTAAAGATACAATACATATTAATTTTTAAGTACATAAGACAATCACATTACACTTTTTTTTTTTAATGCAGGCAAGACTTAATGCAAAACACGAGTCTTCAACATAGAGAAAACTTAAGAGTTATTAAGTTTTCTTCAACATTGACCCATCGTCTCTTTAAACTGTAACTTTTTGTCCTAAAACTATTTAAGGGGTTCTCCCATGACTGTCTCTTTCACTGAATCTATTTGCTTCTGAACCCAAAATCAGATTTCGTGAGTTTCAAGACCCCATTTCCCAAAGTGAGAACCAAAGACATTCTGGAAATCACAATTGGGAAATACAGCAGCATTACAACAAAGGGCAAATGTTTTGTTTGATTTCCCAAAGAAAAGACTTGAGAGTTTTCTGAAATAAAATCAAAATCCAGTTTTAAAATTCTGCTTTAAGTCTTATTTAATACAATTTTAAAATCCAAGGAATATTATTTATTATATAATCCACCTAGAATAAGTTCAAATGTAGTGGATAAGCAATATAGTACACCAATTAAAAGTTCACGACTAAATTAAAAAGAAAAGTTTAAGACTAAGTTTTAGAATCAGAAAAACAGGCCAGGTGTGGTGGCTCACGCCTGTACCCAGCACTTTGGGAGGCTGAGGTGGGCAGATCACCTGAGGTTGAGAGTTTGAGACCAGCCTGACCAACATGGAGAAACTCCATCTCTGCTAAAAATACAAAACTGGCTGGGCGTGATGGTGCATGTCTGTAATCCCAGCTATTCAGGAGGCTGAGGCAGGAGAATCACTTGAACCTGGGAGGCAGAGACTGCGGTGAGCAGAGATCGTGCCATTGCACTCCAGCCTGGGCAACAAGAGCGAAACTTCATCTCAAAAAAAAAAAAAAAAAGAATCAGAAAAACATAGGTTTGATTTCTTCTTCCTCTTGTTTCAAGTTGTGTAAGCTCAGGCAAATTATTTAACTTCCTAAGCCTCAATTGTCTCAAAAATATCTACCTCATGGGTTTCTTCAAGAGTATTAAATATGACGATGAATAAGACATAAGGCATTTGATGAATTTTTTTTTTAAAGGCAGGATTACACTACCCTTCTCGATATCTATTTTAATACCTAAAGGTCAGTGATAGGAACAATATTAATGATAATAGAGGATACAACTTATTAAACAAGCATACTTTCAACACTTCATTTATTTATCCTTATTGATCAACAAAATACATAAGCTAGTTAGATTTTTACTCTTTATTTCTCTAACTGCTAGTAAGTTTGGGCATCTTTTTATATGCATATTTGACATTTTAGGTTTGATTCTGACATTAAAAAACTCAGAAGCTGGAACTTGAGGAATAATACTGTAATCTGTTACCATTTTTTCCTCTCTTGTTCCTAATCAATAAGTTTATTTAAATCATTATATTATCTCTATTAACAAAATTCAAATTATTAATCTTACTTTATTTTGTTTCTTCCCTCCCTGCTTTTTTTTTTTTTTCCCCCCTGTATGACTCAAGCTTTCCAGATGCACTACTGAAAATCACTTACTGACTAGTGGAGTAAAGGCTTCAGAAATTACTGACCAATGGAATTTATTTTGCATCCCTATATACACATTGTTAGCAGGCATTTATTTATTTCTGCAACAAATACTGAAGATGCCTCACTATAGGTAAAGTTTATTGCTTTAACTACTGAACCACAGTCTTCAAATTTTTAATCCTATGCTACAGACAGAGGAGTAAATGAAAATGTTGACATAGTTTTTAGTGGACATAGTTTTTCTTCTGAGTTGTCTAATCTTACTTTTTATATGTGCACAACTTTGTTTAAGTCACAAAAAAAGCAGGGAGGAGCAAATAAGAAATTTCTTTCTTATAACACTGTTGACATGTATTTGGAAAACTGGAGGAGGACACGATGAACCAAACTGAAGAACATAAACTGTCAAAGAAGAGCATGAGTTAGAATTAATAAGTTCAGCAAGGTTGCAGGATACAAGATTAATGTGTAAAAATCAACTGCACTTCCATACCCTAGCAGTGAACAATCTGGAAAGTAAAATTAAGAAAGCAATTCCAGGCCAGGCGCGGTGGCTCACGCTTGTGATCCCAGCACTTTGGGAGGCCGAGGCAGGTGGATCACGAAGTCAGGAGTTCAAGACCAGTCTGGCCAACATAGTGAAACCCCATCTCTACTTAAAAAAAAACAAAAAATTAGCCAGGTGTGCTGGTGTATGCCTGTAATTCCAGCTACTCGGGAGGCTAAGGCAGGAGAATCACTGGAACCTGGGAGGCGGAGGTTGCAGTGAGCCAAGATCGTGCCATTGCACTCCAGTCCAGGCGACAGTGCAAGACTCTGTCTCAAAAAAAAAAAAGGAAAAGAGAAAAAAAAAAAAAGGCAATTCCATTTACAAAAGTATTAAAAAGAATACAATGCATACGAACAAATTTAACAAAAGAAATGCAATATTTTTACATTTAAATCTATAAAACACTGGCCAGGCGTGGTGGGTCAAGCCTGTAATCCCAGCACTTTGGGAGGCTAAGGCAAGCGGATCACTTGAGGCCAGGAGTTCGAGACCAGCCTGGCCAAAATGGTGAAACCCTGACTCTACTAAAAATACCAAAACTAGCCAGGCATGGTGGCACAGGACTGTAATCCCAGCTACTCAAAGGCTGAAGAACAATAATCGCTTGAACCAGGGAGGCGGAGGTTACAGTGAGCCAAGATCATGCCACTGCTCTCCAGCTTGGGCAATAGAGTGAGTTGTCTCAAAACAAACAAACAAACAAAACACTAAAGGACATTAGGGCATTAAAAACATGGAATGTTTTCCCATGCCCTTGGATTGTTAAGACTTAATATTATTGTAAAGGCAATACTCCCCAAACTCATCTATAGATTTAATACAACCCCTATCAAAATTGCAGCTGCTATTTTGCAGAAAATGACAAACATCCTAAACTTCATATGAAAATGAGAGATCCAGAATAGTCAAAACAATCTTGAAAAAGAACAAAGTTGGAGAACTCACACATCCCACTTTCAAACCTTACTACAAAGCCACAGTAATCAAGACAGTGTAGTACTGGCATAAGGATAGACATATGGACTGATGGAATAAAATTGAGAGCCAAAAATAAACTCTTAAATTTACATTCAACTGATTTTTGAAAGGGATGCCAAGACCATTCAATGGGAAAGGATAGTCTTTTCAACAAACAGTAATGGACAATTGGATAGACACATGCATAATAATGAAGCTGGATCCCTACCTCATACCTTACGCAAAAAATTGACACAAAATGGATCAGAGTATTAAATGTAAGTGATAAAAGTAAACACAGGTGTAACTTTTCCTGTCCTTGGATTAGGCGATGGTTTCTTATGACACCCAAAGCATAAAAAACCAAAGGAAAACAACAGAGATCTTTAAAATTAAAAATGTACGTGCTTTAAAGGACACAAGAAAGTGAAAAGACAATCCACAGAATGGGAGCAAATATTTGCAAATCACATATCTGATAAGGAACTTGTCTCTAGAATATGTCTAACAACTTACAATTCAACAATAAAAAGGCAGATAACCCAGTTTAAAAATGGGCAAAAGATTTGGATGAATGTTGCTCCAAAGAAGATACATAAATGACCAATAAGCACATAAAAGGGTATTTAATATCATCAGTCATTAGGAAAATGCAAAGCAAAGCCACACAGAGATACCACTTCACACCCTCTAGGACCAATACAATCAGATAGACAATAACAAGTGTTGGTGAGGATGTAAAGACAGTCTAACCTTCATACATTGCTACTACAAATGTAAAATCATGCGCCTCTTTGGAAAACAGTCTGACAGCTCCTCAGAGTTAAACATAGTTACCATATGACCTAAAAATTTTACTCCTATGTACCTACTTGGGAGAAGTAAAAACATATTCTTACAGAAACTTCCAAATGAATGTTTATAACAGCATTATTCATAATAGCCAAAAGTTGAAAACAATCCATGCGTCCATCAAGTGTCAAAGCAAAAGTAAAATGTGGTATATCCATACAATGGAGTATATTCAGTCCTAAAAAGAAATGAAGTACTGATACATGCTGCAACATAGATGAGCAAGTAAAAGAAGGCAGACACAAAAGGGCACATTATTTGATTCCACTTATACGAATACAGAAATCCATAGCAACAGAAGGTAAATTAATGTTTGCCAAGGACTGACTGGAGGCAACAGGGTGTGACCACTAATGGAAATGTTTTTTGGGGGGTGATGAAAATGCTCTGAAACTAGAAAGTAATGATGAATGCATAACTTTGTGAATATACTAAAAATCTCTCAGTTTTACACTTTAAAAGGGTGAATTTTAGTTTGTAAGAGTGTGAGGTATTTTTCAAACCTCTTCAAACCAGTCCAGAAGAGCTACACCAGTTATCAGCAAACACTTGCTACAAGCCTGTTGCAGATAAGACACCAAGCACCACAGGCAGATTGTGTCCTCTAAGAGTTTATAATCTGATTGAGAAGACAAATAAGGTGAAAATAAAACAAACTTTAGCTTGATATACAGTAAGAAAATGTGACAAGTTAACATATAATTCCTATAACTCCTACACACAGTGTACTGCTAGAAGAGAAAAAGATCACGTGAACTGGGGCAGGAGAAAAGGTGGAAAGAATTTTAAGCTTGAAAATAATACACAGGATAGAGACACGCCACCTCCCCCCAGTGGGGGGAAAAAACATAAGATCATGACAGAAAGAAAGTATGATTTGGATAGAAGGACAAAAAAGGAGGTAAATGTTTTCATTAAAAGGTGCGAGGTAGGAAAATACAAAACAAGTCATCAAAACAGAGTTATCAAAGTGCATAGGATATATTTATATATATGAATGTATTGTATGTATACATGTATTTTTATATACATGTATTTTTGAAAGTACATACAGACAGTATAGTACAATACCGTTGAAGACATAATTAACTTTAGATATTAGGCAAAAGTTAAATCAAACTTCTCATATAAGTACAGTTATTTTTTGGGATACTTCACTTTATCTGGGGTATATAGCTAAGTTGTATTAGTAAGGAATACTTATCATATTTCAATATCAGATGAACTTGAGCTAATTTGATTACTTTTTCTTTGCTTCTTATCAAATACCTTTCTTCCTAATAATCCATTAGAAATGTCACAAATTAGCAGATTTTCATTTGGAAATATATTTGAGAAGGATATATTTTCCATCAAATCAGTAGAAAGGCAGCTATGAACTAATAAAGAAGAAATATTTGCTGAGGACTTAGTATAAACATACAGTCATGGTTTATATTTTTAAGTAGTGTATTTCTAACATATACAAGATTCAATATGACTTTTGAGCAAACTTTTAAAATATAAGGCACCTTTTGGAACAGATAGGTCAGTCAGTTCACAATTTCTAATTTTACTTGAAGTACTGCTGCTAGGTTGTACTGAATTTTTTCTACCAAATTCATTTATACTATCTCCTACCCTAACTTCTTTCCTCAATTCTATGTCCTCTCTAGTATCCAGCAACTCCTCCTCCATTCTTCAGAACTAAACACATCTTACCATTCTATCATCTTTTAAAAAAAAATCTAATTCACTAACTCTGTTCACATGATTCCTTGCTCCTTTATGCCTCACAGATGATGTTTTTATAGAATACAAAAAAGAGAGGGATTTTTTAGGTAGCCATGTAAAATTCAGGAGGGAGACTCAAAAGAAAGTCCACATCGAATATCTAATATTCATTGCTGAGTACATTGCAGTTATTCAATTAATTCTTACTGAATGATTGAGAAGTCTAAGGGAACACAGCTAAAAGAGAAACTTAAAAACATCTTTCATCTCCAAAAAAGGATTAAAGTTTGAAAAAAATACCTAGGTGATTTTGATATGCTACCTCTTAAGCCAAAAAACAAAATGAAGTACATTTGTTTAAGTATACTTAGAACCTTGGAAAGTACTAATTTTCATTTTGGCAGTATGTCACCTGGTCAGTTATTTTGGATACATCAGTTTTACTGCTTTATAACTGTTCCTGCATATAACAATTCTGAAAAGCTACTGCCATTTTAAGATTTATTTTAAAAGCAGCCCTTTAATTATATTTGTAAAGATAATCCCCTCATGAACAAAGTAACATAGTTCTCACTACAAGATTTCATTATAGTATATGTATGGATTTAGTATAAAACTAACTGAAGGGGCAGTCTTCAGATGAGGCTGGATAAACAAATACACCAGAAAGGCCCTAAGAGAGCTTTGCACAATAGAAAATAGTTATTAAAGAACATTCATTATGTTGTTCTAAGCTCACAATAATATAGTCAATATACTGGAAAACAAAGCCTTAAAAAGAAATAGTATTATCTTCTAGTACTTTGATCAAGTAAGATTATAATCTACCATGCTACTTTTAACCCTGATTTAACACTGGAGAGATCTTCTAGGCCAGCCGTAAAAGTAATTTCCAAATAATCATTAGTACAATTTGACCAAGCCACTAAATTTTTCAATATCCATTCCTTCTAAAGTGTGAAAGGTGATACAGGCTTTGGTAGACTATATTTTAACTCACAGGCAGCCAAAATTGAATTAACTTATATTCTACTCTCATATGCCCATAATTATGAAACTTGGGAATCAAGGATATATCTTTGACTGTTTTCATTCTCTCTTACCCAATCTACCTACACAGAATCACTAAACGATAACCAGACTAACTTCTTAGTATTTGTTATGGGTTTCCTTCGCTACACTCTCCCTACCTTAATTGAGGACCTCAACTCCTACTGGCCTCCTGAGCCTCCCTTTTCCTGCCTACTATCCAAAAATTTTTTTACATATGTATAAAATGTACTCCATTACTGAATAACTTCCTGGTTTCTTGTCTTTAAAATAAAACACAGAATTCTTAGTAAGGCATATCCATTCCTTCATAATCTGTAGCCTGCCCCTCTCTGTAGTTTCAAACCTTTTTGGCATGCCCCTTTTCCAGCCTATGTTCTAATAATCTAAGCCATCATCAGTTCCCAAAAATCAAATTGTTGGCCCAGATTCTCCAGTATGACTAACAGCCTTCAAAACTTAGTTTGCATACCTACTAACCATCACACCTAGGAGGGCTCCTGACTTACTGCCTCACTAGTCTAAATTAGGTGACCACCCCTACCACCAGTGCTCCAACTGCACCTTGTTTATCTTGATCATAGCACTTAGATATTGTAACATAATCTCTGTTTACCTGTCTATAAACCATATAAAATGGGTGGGCTGAAGTCTTTTATTTCACCATCTGCAATGCCTAATAGTTTCAGAGAAAAGACACAGGAATCACTCAGTGTTTGACGAACAAGAGAACGAGTATGAGATCATGACCATGTTCACATCACACTGGGTATTTCATATTTCAAATATTAAGACTAAGTAATGGGTCTTACCTAGACACTGACTTTTCTTTTCACTACGTGCCAATCTACAATATCCTTACCACTTTATTTCTGCAGAAAGCACTTTCTTGCTTTGTTCTGACTAGTCCATGAAATCTCAAAAGCTGAGAACCTCTTCAGTTCACAGTTGAAGACATGGACTTGGGTTAAGAATTGGCCTAAACATCACTTGGCTAATAGCAGTTTAGATCCCATGCTAATTTTACTACATAATACCTCGAAATGATATACACAGTTTGAAAAGTCACAATTGTTTATCATCAAGAGGTTAAAAAATATAGTAAAGGGACCATAAGCACAATAGTGGGAAAAGGGAGCACTTAAATGACTTAATTATATTCATAGGAAGTGTGTATTCTGTATGAAAAATACAATGAATCTACTGAATTAAGATGTGAATGAAAATAAAGATTATAGCAGAATAAAAGCAGTTTTGGAAATATATATTAAGGGCCATAAAAATGTTCAAATCTTTTGGCCCAACTTCCACTTACAGCATTACTTCCACTTAAGAGATTCTACTCTAAGCGAATAAAGCCCCTACAGGGGGCAAATCCTGTACATATAAAGATGTTCACTGACTCATTATTTATATAGAAAAAAAGTAAAAGCAAAAAGTATGCAAGAATAGAATGACTAAATTATGGTTCATCCACTGACAAAATACTGGGCAACATTTTAAAGAATTACAAACACAGCCGGGCGCAGTTGCTCAAGCCTGTAATCCCAGCATTTTGGGAGGCCAAGACGGGCGGATCACGAGGTCAGGAGATCGAGACCATTCTGGCTAACACGGTGAAACCCCGACTCTACTAAAATAATACAAAAAACTAGCCAGGCGAGGTGGCGGGTGCCTGTAGTCCCAGCTACTCGGGAGGCTGAGGCAGGAGAATGGCGTAAACCCGGGAGGCGGAGCTTGCAGTGAGCTGAGATCCGGCCACTGCACTCCAGCCCGGGCGACAGAGCGAGACTACGTCTCAAAAAAAAAAAAAAAAAAAGAATTACAAAACACTATATAGAAAACCAGGAAAATCTTCATGATCCAATGTTAAAAGAGGAATAAATTTATAGCATGAATATATGTATTTAACCATAATTACATTCATTATACATATTTTTATGTAAAAACTTAATAGGAAACTTAGTAGGAAAAACATAAAATTTGATACTTTTCCCATTTCCCAAATAGCATGTAGTTTTGTTTTCTCACATTGGTTCTACAATTGAAAAAAAATTAAGAGAAGTCTTCAACTTTGAAGCTCTTGAAAATTTTTAAGTTCTAAATTCCACAGTTTAAACTTAACATATCAGAAAACTATATGCAGTTTTGGTTTCCAAGAAAATTTGGAATGGATTGTTACTGGATTATAAAATTTTTATGAGACACACTAAAACTGTGGTGTTTATCTTCCAGTTTAAAATATCAGAATCATAAGAACCATATGATAATCAGAGTAGATGGCAATCTGGCTCAACAGCTAGGTAACTAATTATTAGAGATTCAGATATTGAACTTCATCCTAGGACAGTTATAAGCTTATTGCAAATTATATGTGATTTTAAGGTCTAGTTTTTAGACACCCGCATATGAACACTGAGGACAGTGCAGTGGCACCCTGACACATACTAAGAAACATGAGTAACTGAAAGATTGAAGAACTGTAAGAAAAACCTCTTTCCCAACAACACCTCCCAGTTCTTAATATGAGTATCTGGATTACGCAGATCACTTTAGCCCCAAGCCTACAACTGCTTCTTTAGCAGTGAACATGGGGGTCCAGAAATAGAGCCAGAGTGGAAATAAAAGTAGAAGGAACTCAAAACACTTTTGTATATAGATCTTTCTCTTATTCAATTAAACAAACCTTATTGTCCAGATAAAAATAGTTAACTAAATTACACCAATTCTTTGCTGTCAATGTTGTCCACCATTTCTGGGTTTCATGTTTTCTTTCCTCTGTAAAACTTGCTCAGTATTTAGCAAGTCCCACCCATCTTCTGTCACTCTAATTAGTCCTATATCCCCACATTGAAATATATTCAAATTCATTTATTCAACAATTGTTTGTTGAGTGCTTACTATGTGCAAGCCACCAAAGGGATCCAATGACTACCAAACTGGGTCTCCCTTCAGTCTTTGTAAACTGCCTTTAGATTGATTCTATTCATTCCAAAATATGGTACTTAGCACTAAAGCAAAATATAGCACATAGTTTCTTTAGTTATAAACTCTAGATATAACGAAGAAATGCTTGCTTTGTTTTTCAAAGCAGCATTACATTTTTAAATGTCCTTTACAAAAGATGCGCTCAGGATTATTTAAACTAATAATTTCAAGCAGACCCTTTGGCTCAAACTGTGGGCTAGAGGGATAATTTCTTATTTTAAGGAAGAAATATCATAAGGTTATACAAAACCATGAACATTAATTTCCAAACTCAGAAACAAGTAATACTGTTACAACATATCTAATTCCTGTCATTAAAAATATGTGCATGCCTAGCACCTGAATGCTATCATATCCCACAGCATTTCTTTAGTTTTCTGTTGTTTGCAATAAAAGTGAAAATGTTATTTAAGTAAACTTGTTTCCACAGTATAGGATAGTCAATTCAAAAGCCTTTCCTTTAACTTTCCTTATACATTCCCATTTTCTCCTCTACCATGCTCCAAAACACATAAACACAAAGTCTTGAAATGAATATACACCTCCATGAAATGCAGTATTCTAAAAGCAAGAATGGAAAGATAAAAAACGAGTTCAAGTCTTCCAGCTGATAAACTGGGCTGTAAGTCAAAAGCCCTAAATTTTAAACATAACAGAACACAGTAACATTTAGGCTATATAGTGTCACTGTTACTAAAGATTACACCTTAATTTTAAATACCAGAGCCCAAGCATAGAAGCAAAGAGTATCCAATAGTAAATACATATTACTTTCACAATTACCTCTAAATCTTTCTTAAAATACTAGAAGTTATTAAATCTGACAAAACTGTATGTTCAGGCCCACTCACAGAATCAAAACATTGGGGGAAGGGTAGATTCAAGTGATATTCAGGGAAGTGTTACAAATGTCAGAACTGGGTGAACAACTGAACTGGAAGTATGGTAAAGAAGTGTCAAGGATTATCCCGAATTTCTACTTTACGCAAATGAGTTGATAGTGAAAACATTAACCTACTTCATGTATTTTTTAAGAATAGTTTTCTTTCTCTGGGTGACAGGTCAGAGTAAGGAAGAATTAAGGAATGAGTTCAGACTTACATACTTTGGAATTTCTGTTATTTGTGGGACATCAGGAGGTACCTGGTAGACAGCTGAATCTGGCTCAGAAGAGAAATACATTCTGAGATAGATTTGTGAGTCGTCGTTATACAGGTGGCATGTAACAAATCATGTGAATAAATAAGATCAACAGGAAGGGAGAACAGAAATAAGTTTGAAGCACCTCCTGGAGAATACAAATATTTAAAGAGGTTGATAGAGGACCCAGACCTAGCAAAAGACTTAACAAATGGGAGGTCAAAGACATAAGGAAACAAGAAGAAGAGAATATCCCAGAGATGAAGCTGTTTCAAAAAGGAAGGGGTTGGGGGAAAGGTGGTCGAATAAAATGTCCAGAAAATGATTCTTTTCTCATTATCTGTCCCCAAGTTTCATAAAAGAGCACTGCTTTTCTAACTTTAATCATTGGAAGAGAGGCTGTGACTGTTATTCACTATAATCTATGCTCTATTTTTAGTACAAACTTACAAACTCTAAACCTAAAGCAAATGTAAACTCAAGTTTTTGGTGTTATTGCACTATCTCTCATTTTTTATTCTAGTTTCTACGTGCTATATATTCAAAATGCAAGATGCTACCTATTTTAATTATGATGAAAAAGAGAGTAGGTCTGTTTCACCTGCCGGGTAGAGCATTAAACAGCATTTACTAATATAAATAAATGCCATATAATGATGTCAATTAGACTAGATTTGGGGGTGAACGGTAAAAACAGGCAAGTAAAATTTGGGAGGCGAGGGGTAAAAATGAGCAACTAAAATGTTCAATAAGGCAGCTGCCAAAATCTGAGAGAAATATCTACAACTGTTCAAAGTACTACTTTTTTATAATACTCTTTCATAAGAGCATCACCAAAGTTAACAATTTTAAACTTCAGTCATTGACAAACTACTGATACACAGAACATGAATGAATCTCAGAAGATTTCTGCTAAATTAAAAAAAAAGACATAAAGGGCTATATATAATTCCATTTTTATGTTCTAGAAAAGGAAAAACTATAGAGACAGAAACCAGATCTAGTTGCCTTGGGCTGCAGTAGGGGCAGGACACTGATTACAAAGGGACACATGGGAACTTCTGGGGTAACGGAAATACTTTGATTGTGGTGGTGGTATTAAGATGGTGTATGTTTGTCAAAAGTCATCAAACTGTACACCTAAAAGACTGAGTTTTACTGTATAAACTATACCTCAACACACCTGACATACTAAAAAAAAATTCAGTCATCAGATCAGTATTTTAACTGAATAGCATTTTTCTCCCCAATGACCTCTGAACGTTTTATTGGCCTCCTGCTCCCCAAAGGGTACCCTGCTTCTGCTGGCTTAATGTCTCAGAACTCTGGTGTCACGGGTCTCAGACACCACTCTGCCGTCCACTATTCAGCGGGTGGTGGTCTTTTGGATAGTTTGCATCAGTTGCTGCTGTCCAGGGCATCACCAAGATTGAAGTCCTTGCCTTCTTCAAGCAGGCAGTGGTAGGTGGCACTCTCAGCCTCCAGCTTGACCTCAGTGTTCAGCAGGGCCTCGTACTCCTGCGTCTGGTGCTGCCCCCTGCCTGGGTCTGTGCCAGCCCTGACTCCAGGTGCAGCAGGATTCTGTTGAGCTGCTCTATCTGCAGGACATAGCAGGTCTCCACCTCCCTCGGGCTGTTCTCCAGAAGCTGGCCTTCAGATTTCTCATCGAATCCAGGTGGATCTCCAATAACTGGACCATATGTCTCAGCTCCGTGAGTGTCATCTCAGCAGCTCCAACTTCCGCGGGCTGAGTGGTGACCACTGTGGTGCTCTTCTCAATCTGCTGAGACCAGTACTTATCTAGCTCCTCTTGGTTCTTCTGAGCTAGCTCGTCGTTTTGGGCCTGGATGTCTGCCATGATCTTGGCGAGGTCCTGAGATTTGGGGGCATCTACCTTCATGGTCAACCTAGAGCTGGCAAGCTAGGCTTGTAGGCCTTTTACTTCCTCTTCGTGGTTCTCCTTCATGAAGAGCAGCTCCTCCCTGAGAGCCTCGATGTCTGTCTCCAGCTATGGCCAAGTGACACTGGTGTCACCAATGACCTTGCAGAGCCCATGGATGTCGTTCTCTATAGACTGGCACATAGCCAGCTCTGTCTCGTACTTGACTTGAAAGCAAGATGGGCATTGTCAATCTGCAGAACAATGCAGACATTGTCCACAGTATTTGTAAAGATCCGAGCCCTCAGATCCTCGATGGTCTTGAAATAATGGGCCCCAGTCTCTGACCTGGGGTCCCTTCTTATCCAGGTGTGCCCAGATGTTGCTCTCCAGTCTCTGGTTCTTGGTCTCCAGGCTCCTCACTCTGTCCAGGTAGGAGGCCAGATTCAGGCTTTGGAGGGTCTCTTTGTTCTGGATGCCTCCCATTCCTGCCAGACTCCGGGCCATCCACTTGGCCAGGCCCCTGGACCCCAAGCTGCTGCGGAAGCTGGTGGAGCAGGACACAGAGATCTGGGAACCAGAGCCCCTGGCACCTGCATAGACGCTGCTGACCGGTCAGGCGCCATAGTTGGCTGGCTGGACGGAGCCCAGGAACCAGTAGTTGATGGAGAAGGTGGAGCGAGTGGTGAAGCTCATGCTGTCCGGGGAGGAGAGCGAGAGGACAGGACTCAGGCTTTGCTGACCCTGAATAGCATTTTTTACGTGCTGTAACGTATTTCTCATTAGTTAACTTATCTGATTATATATAATACTTAAATTGGCAAAGAAAATAAAAACTAAAATAAATCCAAAGATTAAAACAAGAAAGTATTTAGATACTTCACCTCTTGCAATACTCCAGTATCTTACTGGATACTGAACTGAACAAATCAGTTCAGAAAATCAGAACAGAACAGAACAAAAAACTCTTCCTGTACTTCACGATCCTCCCTAACAGCTTAAAAAGGAATGCTGCTTTAAATTTTTCTTCATGTTTATAAAGTTATGTACATATTGTTAGGGATATATGTAAATAAAATATTCCTACCCCCAAAGCAAGAAGCCCTCAAGGACACAGCTCTGCCTAAGAAAATTATATTTTGAAATTAAGAGAAATATACTTGCCATTCACTAATCTTAGATTTAAAAACATACCTTTAAGAAACACCATATGACTCAATTCTAACTAAACAACAAATATATATTGAATACCTAAAACAGGAGCACCACTGTGATGATGTTATAGACATACAGATGAAGATAATACAAAATCTCTTTGCTTTCACAGAGCTGACGGTTTAGTATGGCTGACAAATATAGGAACAAATTATTTTATCAAGAGATACAAGTAAAAAACTGTACAAATGCTATGAAATGGAATGATCAGGGAAACTTTTGCAAAGGCAGTGCTTTTTCTCCTTAGAAAAAATTTCTGGTCCTTGAGCTGAAATTCTGAAAAGTAATGTATGTCTATAGAAGAAAAGTGGGGAAAATACACAAATAGATATTTTCATGGCTAATGTCAATGTTTTTCCACCAGTAATCTATTTTGAACTTATGCAGATCTCAGAATTTGAGGCCTCTGAAACTGCTCTGGGTTTCATCAGAGAAAGTAATACATTACAAGACCATCCACATTAACAACAAATACCTATATTAGCCACAGTATGTAAAAATTTGCTTTGGGGGAGATGAAATGGACACTGATAGTTAAAGGAAGAGATACATAGGAAAAGGGAAAGAGAAAATAGTAAAAAGATTAGTAGAGTTAAATAAAAGTGTATGTCACGTGTGTCTTTCAGGATAACTTGAAGGTAAGCTTATGGAATAAATATTAGTTTCCGAATTCTTTTCTTAAAGGGGAAAGAATCAGTAGTTTTCAGGTCATGACATTTCAACTTTCAATCTTAGAGCTTTCTGAGGTATAAGCAGAATCCTAGGAAGACATTTTTTTCATGTACATCAATTTCAAAGAATAGTATTAATAAAAAATAAATAAATAATAAATGATGTTATGCCCAACTTAACACCATGTAAAATTTCAACTTGGTCATTACCATAAAAAACACCAAATTACATAGAGCATACACTCAGATGATCCATGTCTTTTGCTGGAAACTGGCAACCCACAATCTGATTCAAATAGACAACTAAAGGCAGGTTTTAAAATACTGAAAGGGTTGACAAGTAGCAGTGTTGAGAAAACTCTGTAATGTATTTCCTTGCCAGGATTAAAGGACATTTGTGCTTTACAAATACCAAATTAAGTATCATAAATATCAATCATAAAGACTAATATTTTAAAAGTAAATTATATCCAGAATTTAATAATTTATTAGTGTTTTAGACATTGTTAGTTTTAATGTATCTAGAATAGTATTTTTCAATAGTGCTCATATAAAAATAACCATGCATTTCATCTGCATAAGTGACCCAAATATGTTAATTCTAACAAAAGGAAATCCAGCATTTTAAAATTATGTCACAGCTTCTGAATTTCTCAGGATAAAAGTACATATATACTTATTTTAATAAATTAATATTGCTAATTTCTGAAGAAGTTTTTCTTTTCTGCCAAACGGCAAATACGTACAAAAGACAACTCTAAAGGAATTTGGTATATCCACGTTAAGAGATATGTTACACATGTAAGATGGCAAAGCAATTTACCTACATGAATTATTTCGAAAATTTAATGCATTCTTGGGAATTTTTTTAATGCTTAACATTATTATTAAAAGTAACAAGAGTCACAATAAAATCATAAAAATACAGTTAACGTATAAATTAGCATGACTGATCATTTTTTAAAATTTCAGTATTTTTATAGCCTGAGAATAGCTTTTGCCAAATTTCCTAAAGCTACCTATTCCACAGATGCCTACATTCAATATATTCCACAGTACATGTATTTAAAAATCAATATCCTATTTATATGCATATTTGAATAGACAAACATTTTGTGTACTATACATAAAGTAACAAGGTGGTTAAAAAAAAAAAAGACTATAATCAAATAATGAATCAGCTATAACTGACCAAAACATTTTAGAATTACTCTTGTAAGCCCCACAAGAAAAACAGCGTCACTAACTTCATAACCAAGACTACCCTTTCACCAAAAATTGTGTTATAAATTTTGAAGAGCCAGGGTGGTAGAATGTAAAGAATAGAGGTTTTAGAATTAGATATATTTTAGCTGGAATCCTACTTCTAACACTTGCTAGATTTGCTACCCTGAACAAGTTTCTTAAACATGATGAACCTCAATTTCCTCTGTAAAAAGAGAACAGTATCACTCACTTCACTGAGTAGTTGGGTGGTTCAAATCACGACACACAGTATCGTGGTTAAGGCTTACGGGTAAAGT
Source organism: Papio anubis (assembly GCF_008728515.1). NCBI lineage: Eukaryota > Metazoa > Chordata > Mammalia > Primates > Cercopithecidae > Papio > Papio anubis. Next base: position 35,713,042 of record NC_044980.1, on the reverse strand, counting down.
ATAAACTCTGAAATCCTTTCTCCACTTTCTTTAACTTACTAGTTGTGTGACCTTGGGCTAGTCACGTAATCATTCCATATCTCAGTTTTCTCATACAACTAACTTCAACTTCATATTCAACTTTTCAATACCTTGAGGAACTAAAAACTTTTTCCCTGGCACAGTTTTTGGCACATGGAAACATTCAATAATATCACATATTACAAACATAAAGCGCTCAACATAGAGCCAGACACAAAAAAAAACCCTTACTAAATCTTAGTTTCCTAAACTAAGTTTCAAGTGATGCTGTACAGTATCTAAAACTCAAATTCACTCCAGAAAATAAAGATTTGTCATAAAGATGAGAAAAAGACTATTTCAAATGCGTTAAAGGAATTCCTATAAGGTTGTATGTAATGGCAACAGTTCTGGAATAAATGCACAACCTCCCAAGTTGAAGACTGTAACGATCAACATTCTCTGGCTATAAAAATACTGAAACTGTACAAAATGATCAGTCATACTAATTTATAGATTCAGCTACTATCCTACAATTGGTCATATACATTTCTATGAATGAAATGACTCTAAAGCTGAATTTTGTCTTTCTAACAACAGATGCTTTGACAAACAACTTCAACTCAATATAAAATACTTAAACGAACTAAAAGCTTCAGACTGCTTACCAAAAATTGTTTTAAATATAAGATGGTAAAGAGTTACTGATTTTTAAAAGTATTATATATACAGAATATATAGCCTGAATTCTATTTCAGCTTCTTTGCCTGAAATACACAATTTTCTTGACTAAATGACTGGCAAGTATCAAATCAACCAACACCCAAAGGATAATATTAAAATTTCACTGAAACTAGACATATAGAATCCTGAATCCATAAGAACAAATGTAAATCAGACTGATCATTTACTAATTATAGGATCACGGGCAGTTTTCTAAACCTTTCCAGCCTCAGTTTCCTCATCTGTAAATTGTAGATAATTATTGTTTCTACTTTTGGGCTTGTTAAAAGATTAAATGAGATATTATGGGGACAGACTTAACTCCTGGCATATAGTAAGTCCTCAAAATCTTATGTGACAAAATCTTAGCTGGCAATGCTACATCAAGAAATGATCTCCCCTAATGATACAACTTTGGGAATAGCAAAAAAATATGTCTTAAAACATAATGCAATTTGACAAAACTCAATTCAATAAAATTGACTCCAGATTTACACCAAAAAAAAAAAAAATTACACACATCTATCTAAAATTACTTTTATTAATTTATTTGGGTGAAATATTCTACGCACATAAAATACTCTTTAAAATTACAATGATGGCCTTAAGAGACATGGAGTTTAAAATTCTTTTTAAATCAACCAGAAACACTAAAATCCCACTCTATTTTCATACCAGGAAAATACAACCAAGAAACAGGTATCATCTCTCTAAAAGAAGAGGAAAATGCACTTTGAACTTAGATAATTGAAAAAGTCACAAATGGTATCAGTGTCAGCGCTGAGCAATACCTAGCTTCAAGACCAGAGCTCACACATTTCTTAAAGCAACGTAATCTAAGAAAACACTAGTGTCAGGGAATCCCTTATTCTCCTGCTGACTTACTACATGAATCTATACAAATCATATGGTCTATTAAGTGTCAAGTATTTCATCATTAAACGGAAATCATGCTGGTCACTTCTCTCACAGGAATATCAGAATATTTTTAAATGAACTCAGATCATCTTGAAAAAGAACTAGTTTTAAAATACAAAGAATTATTATAAATGACAACTGCTGAAAAAAGAAAAAACTGTGCCTAAAAAGTCCATCTTAAAATAATTTTTAAAGGCTATATAAGACCATAAATTACCACCAAACCTAACCTAGTATGCTCAGGATATTAAAATAAGCATGTTCAACTGAACAGTTAATTGTCAGGCTTCTATAAAGGTTCCTAGTTAGTTATTTCCCATTCATTTTTATGGCAAGCAAATGTGATAAACAGAATTAAAGTTACATTTCTCTAAAAGGAATTATTGTTTACCTCAGACTCCCTAATCACTTCACATAAAACTGAAATCTTAATTTAAAATTTTAGAATTTCTTCCAAATTATGCTTTTCCTAATAAGCACCAGAAAGGAGGATTAAATGAAATTAAATAAAACTCAAACTCCTGGCTTTTATTTACTCTTATATTATCAATTACTACATCTTATTTTGAGAAAGTAAAAATATCACAATGGGGTATATCAAACATGTAACACAGATATGTTCAAATATTTCTATGACAGTTTGATGATGGATTGGTACCAAAAAATTAAATCTGCAATTAGTTGAAGAAGCCTTAGAAAATACATTTTTCAGTGGGGTAGTCTGGCTGCAAGTAAAGAAAATTTTGTATTGGTATAGCTTTGCTCATATTTTTGAAATTTAATAATGATTACTATGAAGAACCAAGTTTACTGCCACAGTAAAAACTTTCCCTTTTCATCCCTAAAAAGAATCCCAAGTAGACAGTTTTTCTTTTTTCAAGTAATGTGTAACTTTTGCTTAAAAGCAGAAAATATTATAATGATCTCTACAACAGGTTCAAAAATGTTCTCAAATAACTTCAGTAAACAAGTTGTTGAATGACTTTAAAAAGGAAGCATCCTATATACACTTCTCAAACATTGAAAAGTATCTATTTAGTGTTCAACTGTAATTTACTTTCATTATTTATTTGAAATCTCTTTTCAAGTAAAAAAAGTTATTGACAACTCTTCCGAGTCAAGAGAAACAATAAGCGACACTGTTGAAATTTTCTTTAGGTGTATTAGAAAATATTTCTCCAAATAATATAATTAGGATTATAAGATTACTGGAACACTTCTGATTTTTCCTTTCACCGAATTTTAATTTTTTTTTTAATGGAAATAGATGATTAGCCACTGGTGAATATTCCAACCAACAGAGGGGAAGCAGAACAGACTACACTCTTTAAGGAAACAAACTATTCTCTCCAACTAGATTATCAGAGATTTAAAGTTCAAGTTTAAATTTTACAATTTGATTTTTACACAATGTTTTCTCCTTTAAAAATGACGTATTTAATTGGTTTGGACCAAACAAAACACTTTTTTAAATTTAAAGAAACGTTTACGCTATCATAATGAAAGCTATCACACAACCTATGTTACTCACAAATTACTAAATATGTAGAATTGGGAAAATAAGTTGGGAAGAACTAATTCACTATAACTTAATTGCAAAGTCTCAAGAAAAAAAGAATCAATCACATAAACCCATCTCTAACACACTTATTCAAACATCTGCATAAGACAACCTCCAAAAATAAGTTGCTTCAGTTCATGAAAACTAAGCAAGCAGAACTCCTCTTTCCATTATCTTTAGTAAACATATGTTTATCCCTTGATATACATCTTAGTATTTTAATTAAATAAAAGTTGTAGAGACAATCACAGGAATATATGAGGGCCTTTGAAACATTTATAATGAAGCCCTTACCACCCCCATCCCCAAAAAAGCAAACCCTCTGCTTTCTTAAGATGTGAAGTGTTCCTCCCGTCTGCTTTCCCTCCCTGGCATGCCCCCCACTCGTACACCCCCCACCCGCAGTAGGCCTGAGGCCCCGTAGCAAACAGTGTCTAACAGGAGCAGGCAGCACAAAGACAGGAATGGGAGATTAGTGGGAGGGAGGGAGGCCGGGATTGGGGCTCAGCAGGAGCTTCAGGCTTTTTAAAATTCAAACTGCTCCCTGACCAATACAAATCACGGACACGCTACTGACTACTACACGGATTTATAGCATTAAAAACATGCCTAGTACGTGACAGCTATATTAACTTCATTCTTTTAAACGTTTATCCGTACGTTTGCAGGAAATGTGAAACAATTTATTGTAAGCAGGACGCTAAACTCAAAAGTAACCTCCACAAAATAACTTATTCTACAGTGACAATAATTTAATGACACAAAAAATTTGAACCAATGAAACATACACTAGTAAAACAAGGGATTTCGCCAAGCAGGGCTGCTTCATTTTAACCAACGAAAGTTTTCCTTCAGCGAACATGAAACAAAGTATCAAAACGTGTAACCCAGGTACATTTTTCTAGCAATTTGCCTGACTGAGGAATTTTAAATTGGTGTTTCCCCCTTATACCAACCTACGTTACGAATGCCTCCATAAACAAGCTCGAAACACTTAACTTACTCATGAACTAGAACTTGTCAAGTTAGAACTGATATTTTTCTCCAGCATTTACAGATACATTTGACCTATTAAAATGACACCTCTCTCATTACACAGTCAAACATCATGGCACAAACAGCCAATGACAATCCTGGGACCTCAAGAAGAACTGCCCTGACATGAAAGGATGGCACCTTCTACAATTTTTTAACCTCCCAAGGATTTTAAGTATAACTTAATTTCTTCTTTTTTTGAAAAAGAAAAGAAAAGAAAATTGATTTTACCTGTATCTCAGTACAATTCTCAGAACACTTAGAATTCTTTGTATGCTCCTACACTTTTTGGTCAGGAAGTACCTGAGGTTTTTATGTATAGTCGTTTAAAACTGCCCTTACATAACGCATACAAATAGAAAGTGGCAGAGTAAACCTGTCAAGTACTTTATACTTGTCTTTGAATAAAAAGTCCATGTGCGACAACACACTGTCAAACAACAACATAAAAGCTCTTGGGGAGGGGGAGATGTGCAGTGTCTGCCACAGTGTGGTTTTCTGTATTAAATATTCATGTGGACGATTTAATTCTTTAAAAAAGAAAATGAGTCTTTATGAACTTTCCAACGTCCAAACAAGTTTTAGAAAGAGAAAGAATTACCACTGGATCCGCGTCTGAGTATTTACGTTTGTCTCACTAACTGAAACTACTTCCTCCCTTCATGGGGTCACAGGGGGAAGAAGGGGGGTTGTTTGTTTCACTGGGACGTTCCCCACTCCCGGACCGGGAAAGTTGTAAATATGGGGACGATCAGGGCACATTTGCTGTTAGTTGTATTGTTTCCGCCTGCTCACTAGCTACGGCTCCTCTCCCGGGCGAGGCCTGTCACCGACCAGCAGTCGCTCCGCTCAGCCCGGAGCTCTCCTAATCCCCGAGCTCAAGTAGATTCCGCTGGCCCGCGGCCTGCACTCTCCGCCGGGCCTACGCCTCCCCGGCCGCCCAGCAGGAGCCCAGTCCCCGCCACCGGAGCCGGCCGGGAGAGGGTACAAAACCACCGCCACCCAAGGCGGCTGCCACCAGAGAGGAGCGAACTCTAGACTCGCCTGTGGAAGAGACCTGGGGCCGCTAAGGAAACGGCGGGGAGGGGAGCGAGGAGGAGAGACGCTGAGGACCTGGCGCCGCCGCCGCCGCCGCCGAAATAAAGAGCAGGAATTTACCTGGGCGAATCGGCGTCTGAATCCAAGGGGAGGCCGAGGCCGCTGTGGCGAGAGACTATAATCCGGGCCGGGAGGGGGGGTGGCTACGGCTCCTCTTCCGTCTCCTCAGTGCGGGGAACATGTAGAGCCGGGGGGAGACCAGCCGAGAAGACAAATCGTTGCTTCTTCTTCCTCCTCCTCCTCCTTCTCCCACATAGAAACACTCACAAACACCCGACCAGGGGCCCGAGCTACCGGGGGGGCATCGCCGCGGGCCCGGGAACCAATCCTCCTGTCGGCGGGGGCGTCCCTCCCTGCGGCTTGGTGGTGTCGGGTGAGTCGGTACCGACGGAGGGAGGGGGGGGAGGGCGGGGGGAAGGAGCCCTGTGTGTGTCTCTCTCTCGTTCCGTCTCTCCCTCTCAGAACAAAATGCCGACCGGAAGTGCAGCTGCAGGAATGACTCCCTCCGCCGGCGCCAAACACTAACAACCACCCCCTCTTCCCCACTCCACTTCCGCCACCGCCGCCGCCGCCGCCGCCACTTGGGCTCGCGTCTTCGGCCGCGCCGCGCCGCGCCTCGCCTCGCCGCACCCGGGCCCAGCCGGGGCCAGCAGCCGGGCGGCGGCAGCTCTCCTCTACGCCCTTCCCCTCAGGGCGGCTGTGGATGTTGCCAGTATTGTCGATGCTTCAGAGCGACGTTTTCCCTGCGACACAGGCGGGCCGGCTCTCCTCTGTCTTTATTTTCCTGGAGGCCGACGGGAGCGGGGCCGGAGTTCGGTGGTGGTCGTGAGCGTGGGGAGCACTGAAGCCCGGACGGGCTCGCAGGTCGCCGACGGCGGCCGCTGGAGGCCGCGCTGGCTGTCCCAGGTCGTCGTTAGCTTTAGGGAGCCGATCTCCGGGCGGCCCCACAGAGGACGCCCGCGATTCGACGGCGATGATGCCCGTTTTAAATGGTGTCCCTGCAGCTGGGTGGATGGATGGATCGTACACCTTTCCTTTTGAGAGCCGGGACCTTACGCCCGACTGCGTATTGTTTCTGCGGAGTAAGAACGCAACCCTTGGAGGTGAAGACGATTCTCGGCTGGATTGAATTGGAATCGTGTTTGTGATGCGTTTATTTCTGGAAACAGGCGATCTCCGCTGCTCTTGCTTTTTGTCAGCAGAGGATTGGGTTCTTCTCTAACCGTCGGGATGAAGGCCTGTAGGCGACGCTGCGCGAGCGAGAAGGTGGCCCGCGGCAGCCCCGGCGCCCCCCTCTAGGTGTGGGTGGAGCCGACCGCGCGGGGAGAACTGCCGGCCCCGACTCAGCCACCGGCGACTGCGGGCGACCCGCGGGCCTGCGGCCAGCTAATTTCAAACATCGTTTTCCTCTTTAGGTTTGGAACACTGAGGCGCTGGACAAGGCTGGAATACAAAATGTGATTATACGTACAGTACTATGCTTGTTGTAGTTTTTAAATTGTAAAACAAGAAGTGACTCCATCGTTCCACAGTTCTCTATTAAGTTTTTGTAAATTAAAAGGGGGCTATTTTCGGTAAAAAGTGCAGTAGGTAAGCGGATTTTTATTCAACCGGGACGAAATTCTTGTTATATGAATTGTATTGTGTATTTGTGTGTGTACCAGTGCGCTAAAGTAAGTAGGAAAACTTGCTTAGATTATTCCTTTTGTCTGGGGCGGGGGGGCCAAGATCCTGTCACTCCTTTTCTTTAGGCCCTGCGAATGGCTTCCCTTCTTGAGGGGAGTGAGCCAAATCCTTGACCGCGGCTGAAGTCCCCGCGCGCCTTTGGGGGTGGGGGCGGGCCTGCCCTCGTCGTTCCCTCTGCCAGGCTCTCCCCTGAGCGTCCATAGGGCTTGCTCCTTCACCTTCAGGATTTTGCTCAAGTGTCACTCAGTGCTTCCGCGGCCACTTTTAAACTGAGCCCTAGCCCCCTTCTCATTTTATCCTTTGGACAGTCTACATATCCATACTTGTTTATCTTCTCTCTCCTTCCCCAGGGGAATGTAAGCTCTAAGAGGACAAGAGGTTGTGTTTTTCTGCACTGGTGTTACGGCCAGCGCCTAGAATGCCACACTGTAGATGCGTAGTGTGTGGTTAATGAATGAATGACGATTATAAGGGCCTTGACACTCCCCCATTTCTGTCTTTAATATGTACTTATATGCTACAGAGAGCTTTATAAAAGATTTTTTAAAAGTTTATTACAGAATTCTATAAAAAGACATTGCTTCTAAACATTGGAAAGCCCTCCACAACACCAGAAACCCACAAACGCGGGATAAAATTTGTTTTTAGGCTTCTGTAAATGGGCATGTCCGAGGATAGTGCATCAAATGATCATATCCATACTGGGCCGATTATCTTTGCTCTCCTGAGTCTCAAACTGCATTCTTCATCTTGTCGTCCTCTGTCTTGCAAAATACATTAAAAGTGAGAATTTCGTTGGCTCAGACCAAATCCAGCACTATTGGAAAAGTTCATTCAGCAAGTATTTATCGGGCACAAATGGGTACCAGGCACGGTAATTCAAAAGGTGTGTGTTTCTGAGGCTAGGAGGCCTTACATAAAGGATCACATATGGCTACTTTGGTTGCTACTCAATGATGCTGTCAAGCAAAGCAGATGCTAGTGAGATTTGTTTTTAGTTTTCTTCTGAAGAAAAGATTCAGTGAAAGCTGAGGTCAGGCTTAGTGTGGATATTTTAATTCACCATTTAGTTTGCTGTTTGCTTACACTTAGGGTAGCATTAGATATACTTAATCATGATTTTTGAGTATATAAAACGTGGGAAATTTTATTTCCTAGTGGCTGGAAAAATAGGCTTTTTAAATTAAAATAGGTAAATATATCAGTAAGCTAGAAGCTATGCAGTAAGGCTTTGGCTACGGTATTACAAATTTTCCTATTTCATGTATTGAATTTTTGGACAAGAAAAGATAGCCTTGATAGATATTTTATAACCATTAATACAATTAATTAAACATTGTTTAGTAAATCCAATAGTCTGTTCATTACTGTTTTTCCCATTAATCTTCAGAACAGCTTTAAGTTAATACAGATGGCTCAGAATGTGTTTTTCACTCAGTTTCAAAATACTATTATTTCAGTTCACTAATAGAAGCACAATTATCTTCCTGTCTGCTTTCTTAAATGTTACTGGTAAACTAGTAATTTTGCATGTCCAGGTAACTGCAGCTGCTACGGTCAATTTACTTTGGAAAGTCTTGGCATTACTGTGCCACTTAATTTAAAATTTTAAAGTTTTTTTAGTTTTTTCCCCTTCTTATTGAGGACTTATTAGGTGCTAATTAGCTTTATGCTAGGCATCTCATACATGGTAGTGAATGAAAGCACAACACTGCCTCTGAGGGCTTTAACTTGTATATAGTTTGTACCATTTTTTTTCCAGATTACAGAATCAAAGAAATTGTTTCAATGTATATCATAGTATTTCACTATTAAATCAAATGGTATTTTGCTTGCATAAATTTAAGTATCTAAGTAGAGATCTTACATAGAATCTGTTAATCTAATATTAGTGTTTTCTTCATTTCATTGTCTTGGGTTTTTTTTTTTTTTCTTAATAATTATTTCTCCCAATATCATACATTTGTTTCGCTCTTACATTTTTAAGTCTTTTATGTTCCAAATCAGGTGACTTACATCCTTGACTTGTCCATTGAGGACAGTCCAATAACCCTTTATTCTGACTTTAAATTGCCTCCTTGCTTCAAGAACTGAGTTACATGACTCAGTTTTCTTTGCTAGGAATATTCCTGGATAGTCTCATATGTATTCTTGATAAATGAATTGCAGAAGATTTTATTAAAAATTTTAAATGGATTTCAAGTATAAACTATCTGTACCAAATGTCATCTCCAGGAATTTCTACAACTGAAAAATTACGAATTGTTATTTTTATTGAAGAATATTTATCTTTAAGATAAATGCAATTTGCTATAAAATGATAGAAATGAAAAATTTTAGAAAATCATTTTCTTTTCACTATTTTATGCCTGCCAGTTATCCTTTGTTAGTGATAAAATTGTCTCTTATGGGAACAAATTTGTTAAAGGTAGAAAAAAAAACTGGTAGTGTATGTATGTTTTGTAGATTACTTTAGACGCTACCAAAATTATTTCACATTTAGAATAATTAAATTGCTTTTAGGGTGATGGATGACTTAAACTGGTGAAGAGTTAATTAAGGATATTGATTTTTAGGGCAGAGCTACAAAATTATCAAATCACTTAATACTGTAAATATGTTCCTGTTTCAGGTTTTCAAAGTAAATATCTTAATCAAATTTGGAAATAGTATTTATGGAGTTTATTCAACGTAGTGTATCTATTTTGTTAAAATTATAGAAATGAATAGTTCTTTTCCCATGGATACCTTTTTTCATCTTGGCCTATTCTAGTCCTTTAAGAACAAGCTTTGTCCTTTCATTAATACTTCTCACCTATAATTACGAATTTTCTCTAAACTTACAGATTTTATTATCCATGCCATCTATTTATAATCCTATGACACCCCTATATTGTTTATTATTTATTTGTTTATTTATTTTTTGAGATGGAGTCTCACTCCGTCTCCCAGACTGGAGTGCAGTGGCGCGATCCCGGCTCACTGCAAGCTCTGCCTCCCAGGTTCACGCCATGCTCCTGCCTCAGCCTCCCTAGTAGCTGGGACTATGGGCACCCACCACCACGCCCGGCTAATTTTTTGTACTTTTAGTAAAGACGGGGTTTCACCATGTTAGCCAGGATGGTCTAGATCTCCTGACCTCGTGATCTGCCCGCTTTGGCCGCCCAAAATGCTGGGATTACAGGCGTGAGCCACCGTGCCTGGCCTTATTGTTTATGTTTTTATGTATCTATGCCTTATGTTCCTAAATCAAAGTGACCAGTTCCATGTTATACTACAAGTTTCACTGTGTAATGCATAGAGAATTACACAGAGGGAAGGGCCTCAAAAAATGCACTTCTGAAATATTTAATGTAAAATTATTTAAGACTATAAAGTTTCATGAAAGCCTAATCTTCCTGGAACCTACATATACTCTGCATGTGAACCAGAGTTAAACTAGTCAAGTATTTTAATGCTGAACTAATCTGGAAAAACATCATTTAAAAAATGACTGTTTATGAAGAAAGAATACAAAATCTATTAAACTTAAAGCATCTAAAATAAGTATGAAGAGAGACTTATGGTGCTCATTTTAACAGCATTCTTGAGTAGGTTAGCTTGTAGTCAAAGCATCTGTGGATTATAGTACCACTATGGATCATGAAATTAATTTATTGCATTATGACTAGCATTTTTAATTTAAGATATAGAAAAGAATAGAAAATAGAAGAGTACATCACGGATGGTAAAGGTATGAGGTATGTGTTTTTAAGTAAACATTTATTCATGTGTATGTGTGCTAGGTTACCTTGTAAAATATATTCCCTATTGTGGGTTACAGGCCAAAAATTGTGTTCATTTTTGTTTTTAAAAGTCTACTCTTCAGATTTTCCTTAGAAAATGGGGAAAAAAGGAATGTTAGAAAGATCTGACTGCTTATGAACTAGTGAAGGATTTTAGAGGAAGTACTAGGATATTTTAGAGATCTGATACTAGTTTCAGAAAGGTAATCTTAAGGCAAAGGGTAGGAAATAAAGTATGCTGTTAGTAGAAATGTCAAATATGGTTAAAGTTGTGAGGAGGAATTATTTTCCTAGTGGACCTACATTTGTTGTGTGTAGATCTGTGACAATTATTGATCTGTTTTAGCACATTTTCCAATCTAAAATGTCCAGTACAGCACAATAATAAACATGGGGCAAAATATATGTTTGTTTCTATTTCTTCCCACCTTCCCTTCAATCTTAAAACAAGTGTTTATTAATAAGTCAAAGCAAAGCAGATTTCTATCTTTCACAGAGTAATTATCATAGGAACAAATGTACTCTCTGAAAATGGTGGAAACTCCTTTCTCCCTCCAAAAAAACAAACCTTTAATAAGTGTTTACTCTCTAGCCAAAGTAAATAATTTCTTAAATAGGTAACTCTCATTTGCCATCCAACTCATTCTATATACTTAAGATTCTATGTACTTAAATAAATGTACTTACACTTGTGTACAGGATTTAAAAGGGGGAAACTTAGGAAGAAAGGAATTGTGTATAGAATTTAAAAAGGAGGCATTATATTGCGTAAGTAGAATGAAAAGTATCTAACCAGAAAGCAAATAAGGATTATATTATACTGAAATATTTTAATATAATTTAAATATTTCATTACTCTTTCACCTTATTTGCTATTTGGAGATTTCAGTATTGTGATGTTGGCAAGTCTATTTAAAAGGGCATTAATAAAAATTTTGTTTTTCAGGCATGTGATGCGAAGTCCCTTTCCATTATACATAAGTAAGGCCTAGGTTGATTAAAACCTTAGCTAAACACAAAATTTGCTAGAGAATCAACATATAAGAAGCTCTAACTCCAAGCTTATTCACCCCAAATATTTCATCAATGTAATACATACCCTATTGAACTAAGAAAGGAATTATATTACTAACCAGCAGAGGGAGCCAAGTCAATCATGAAAAGTAGGAGTATAAAGGAACATCATATGACCTCCTGTTTTGAATTTAACTATATGGCCCCTGCTCTCTTTTTGGGTTTACCAAAAAAACAGTCATAAGGAGAGAAAGGTGACCAATGTATCAAATAAGGATAGAGTGACAATTATGACTCAGAATTACCTTGCAGGAAATAAATTGGAAGAAAAATCAAATGTGGAAATATACAAGTGAAATGTCTCAGTATTATAACCCAAGATGGAAAAACCATGGAAAACAGTACCTTAGTGCCATGATGAATTGCTAGCCAAATGTAACAGTGAATATTTCCTAATAATTCCATTTTCACTTAAAGTTGAAATTAGGCCATAAATAGACACATTTTAAAACTATAAAGTTGGTACAAATATCTAGATTGTACATCAAATTTATGTGCATTTAATCTAAGAAACAAGGGATAAAATTTAATAAAAATTATTATAGCGAAGTAATAAGGACAATATTTTTCAGTTTAAAATTAGAGAACAGAATTGTTTCCACTACTGTTTATTAACACAACAGGCCGGGCGCGGTGGCTCAAGCCTGTAATCCCAGCACTTTGGGAGGCCGAGACGGGCGGATCACGAGGTCAGGAGATCGAGACTATCCTGGCTAACACGGTGAAACCCCGTCTCTATTAAGAAATACAAAAAACTAGCCAGGCGAGGTGGTGGGCGCCTGTAGTCCCAGCTACTCGGGAGGCTGACGCCTGAGAATGGCGTGAACCCGGGAGGCGGACCTTGCAGTGAGCTGAGATCCGGCCACTGCACTCCAGCCTGGGCGACAGAGCGAGACTCCGTCTCAAAAAAAAAAAAAAAAAAAAACACAACAAATAAAGTAATATCTGTTTTGTGAGAGATGTTTGGAGGAATCTAGTAGCTAAGTGATTATGTCAGTTTATTTAATTTTGTCTAAGAACTTTAAAATGCCTGATAGAATGGGTGCATATTGAATGAATAGATGTGATCTCTTTATTATTTGAAGTAAAACTATAAGAGCTGAGCGTTAGCTAACTGCATCAAAATAAAAAATGTAAAGACCCAAACATGTTTAGTTAAATAACCAAATGAATTAGCTAGTCTAGCCCCTTACTCGTTTCAAGGTTTGTGGAAACATACCATATATACTTTTATTCATGTGTTTATTCCTTCCAAAAATATACTTCTTAAGCACTATCTCCATAGGACATGGAGCATATCTTCATTATTAAGTAGACAAACTTCTTAAATTTTGTTGAAAAATTTAATTTCATTGATATATGAACAGTCATACAAATTCAATATGCAACCAGTAATTTCAAGAAAGTGATTCATAGAAGCGAATCATTTATGGGACTAGACTGCCTTTGTAGGACTAACAAATCAGGCACAAGAATAGAAATTATAGTTTAATAGTCATGCAGCTGGAGGCCACAAGATTCTGACCCTCCTGAAACTGCTTCTAAGATCAGTGCTTAAGATATTCTGCAGACCCTGCACTTGATGGATCAGCTGGCACCACCCAGATCAATAAACTGGCTCATCTGATCTTGTGGCCCTCCACCCAGGAACTGAAAGCAAGAGGACAGCTTCAATTCCCTATGATTTCATCTCTAACCCAACCAATCAGCACTCTCGATTCACTTGCCTTCCCCCACCCACCAAATTATCCTCAAAAACTGATCCCCAAATGGTCGAGGAGACTGATTTGAGTTATAATAAAACTCCAATCTCCAGCCAAAAAAAAAGCAAATTATTTGATTTTGAGTATTAGAAAGTAGACTGTAAACTTCTCGAAGGGTATATTCTTTTATAATGCTATATTATCCTGGCATTTTATATATTGGCATCTGGCGTCAAGTCAGTTAATCACAGTGATGATATCCAAGATGTACAGCTCATCAGTCCTAGAGACTTTTTTTTGTTTAAGACAGAGTCTTACTATGTCACCCAGGCTGGAGTGCAGTTGCACGATCTCCCCTGCCTTGGCCTGGGAAAATGCTGGGATTACAGGCCTGAGCAAAGGCGTCCGGCCTAGAGACATTGTAATACCAAAGAAACCTCAATGCAACCAGTGTTAGTTACTACTTCTAATTATTTGTTTCCTTTACACACGAGTTGTGATGAATGTGGGCTATTAGAATTGGATAAACAGCCTAAGCTTTTAAATGTTTTCATCCATGAAAAATAGCTATTATGAACTTTAAAAAATTAAATTAATGAAGTGGCAATAGCTTTACCATGAACTATTCCTTATTGATAAGCATAATAATGGGTTAACTCATGTCAAAGTCCAATAAAAACTAGTAACTTTGTCACCAAAGTCAACATTTCAGAATCTATGATATATAGTATAGGTATTCCTGTTTTATCTAGTTTTCATTTAACAATCTAAAAGATTCTGGCCGGCACAGTGGCTCACGCCTGTAATCCCAGCACTTTGGGAGGCTGAGGCAGGCACATCATGAGGTCAGGAGATCGAGACCATCCTGGCTAACACAGTGAAACCCCATCTCTAATAAAAATATAAAAAATTTAGCCGGGCGTGGTGGTGGGTGCCTGTAGTACCAGCTACTAGGGTGGCTGAGGCAGGAGAATGGCGTGAACCCAGAAGGTGGAGCTCGCAGTGAGCCGAGATCACTCCACTGCACTCCAGCCTGGGCAACAGAGAGAGACTCCATCTCAAAAAAAAAAAAAAAAAAAAAAAGGAAGATTCTGACTAACAACAAACTCAATAAACTCAAAAACCAAACAAAGGCTGGTGAGAAAATAGCACATGTCTTATTCCAGAGTAAGGAATGGTGACAGATTAGGAAAAGCATCAAAAAAGTGACTTCCAGTGAACAAAATCAGGAGGTTTGAGTAAATAATTTCTCTTTTGCTAAAAAACTAAATAATAAAAGTTTAGTCAGGAATTGGTACCTACACATGAATACTGCTTTTAACATTTTTCGTTAGACATTTGAAACATTTTATTTTCTCTTTTAAAAAAAAAGCACCAAAACCAAAATTTAATAGTAATATTTCTGATTTATCAGCTTCTTTCCATCTTACACTGTCGAATTCTGTACTGCTTTTAAGGCACCTATAATTAACTCTACAAAAACTGTACAATTAACACTCAGCATTGCCTTCTTCCTAATTCTAACATCAACATTCATCAGCTTTCTCCAATACAGTCAGATGATTCCTTATAATCATATCTAGCCAAATGATGTAACTTTTGCTTGATGTATGGGAAAATAGCTTACATTATGAATTTAGAAGAGCTATAGTAGTATTTGACAATATAGATGGAAAAGTATTTTTAATTTAAAGAACATATTGCACATCTTTCAGAATTTCTGTAAAAACTTTTGAATGTCCATTTTGTCTAGGAGCTTAGAAATGATCATGCTTAAGTTTAATTTTGTCTTTATATTAAATCTTTTGGATTATCATTCTGTACACAATATTGCTATAAAACATCATAGTTGTGAAATCTGGCTCTTTAAGTGATGCTCACCAGAAAACTGGTTTGAAAACTATTCTGACTACAATGTAGCTATTATATTCACTGCTAGGAGTTTAGTATGCCTCTGAATACAAGTAAGTCTCTAATTCCCAATTTTTTTTTGAATATTGCTATATTCTAAGAGTATCAGAGTATGAGCTTCTTAAAGGAATTTTGAATTAGCATATACACATTGACAGATAACATTCTTAGGTGGGGCGTGGTGGCTCATACCTATAATTTCAGCACTTTGGGAGGCCGAGGTGGGTAGATCACTTGAGGTCACGAGTTTGAGACCAGCCTGGGCAACAAGGTGAAACCCCATCTCTACTAACGATACAATAATTAGCCAATGTGGTGGAGCATGCCTATAATCCCAGCTACTTGGGAGGCTGAGGAATGAGAATTGCTTGAACCTGGGAGGCAGATATTATCCCACACTCAACAAATAAATATGAAAGAACTTTATATACAGGATAATATCATGATAAAATTTGCATTTTAGAATAGCTCTACAATTAACAATAAAAAAAGTACCTATAACATTACCCCACAAAAGGGATAAGATGTGGTGAACTTGGAAATTTCATACAATTTAGAAACATGTATTGAGCTGTAAAAATGTTCATATTCATTGACATAATACTTTCTCATCCGGACTCTTGAGGTGGCTATATATTGCTTTTGTAATTTCAATTAAAACAGAAGCTTGGGCAACTGACTGAAGGAAGGATGGGATGTAAGAGAGGGTGGAGAAAGGTGAATCAAAGAGAAAGTTAATGTAATCAGTCAAGTGATTTAATAATTTATTTTTAGTAGCAAATTCTCCTTGACAATAATACTTTCAACTTAATAATACTTTCAACCCACATCTCGAAAGCTTACAGCAAACTTTCCAAGTAGTTTGTCTGTTCTTGCCCTGAGGTGCAACTCCAATGCAACCCATGCTTGCTAACCATTCTTGCTGCTTCACTTTCATCACTCCTTCTTAACATATTTGTCTTACTACCAATCTTCTCATAATATCTATCCACTCACCATTGGTTCCTACCATCACCACACATTTTGGTTCCTTTAAATCAAGATTAATATAGCCTTGATTTTTCATGTCACCTAGTGGCAAGATAGAAACTAGCATGACAGGGTGGAAGTGAAGATTATGCCATATTTCAGAGGTTTGCATGTTTTCCAGTAGTGAATCACAACTATCAGAAATCCATATGTATGTGGGCCACATACATTTTAAATTACAATAGTAGAATTATAACCTATTAGCTATTCAAAAGTATTTAGTTTTTGGCTGAGGACAATGGCTCATGGCTGTAATCCCAGCAATTTGGAAGGCTGAGGTGGGAGGATTGCTTGAGTCCAGCAGTTCAAGACCAGACTGGGCAACATAGTGAGACCTCCATCTCTAAAATCAATTTTTTTTTTAATTGGCCAGGTGTGGTGGTGTGAACCTTTTGTCCTAGCTACTTGAGAGGCTGAAGTGGGAGGATCGCTTGAGCCTGGGAGGTAGAGGCTGCAGTGAGTCATGATGGCACCACTGCAGTCCAGCCTGGGTGACAGAGTGAGAGCATATCTCAACAACCAGAAAAAGTATTTAGTTTTACAGTATTACAAAGTAGTGTCACATTGGTTTAATGAGTTTTATTTATAAAAAGATGTAAAATTATGGGCCAAGTACTAGCCTTCAAGTAATTTTGAAGTCAGCGAGAATACTGGTATATAACAGATCAAACTTTGTTCAAGAACCAAAGGCTATTGTTCAACCAATGGTGCTGAGACAACTGGGTAGCCACATGCAAAAGACTAGGATCCTTACCTCACACCATTTTGCCAAAATTAGCTCAAAATGCATCAATGACCTAAATGTAAGAGAAAAACTATAAAACTCTCAGAAAAAAACATAAG
The DNA here is from genome assembly GCF_008728515.1 of Papio anubis. Classification (NCBI taxonomy): domain Eukaryota; kingdom Metazoa; phylum Chordata; class Mammalia; order Primates; family Cercopithecidae; genus Papio; species Papio anubis. The sequence goes on along the minus strand of NC_044980.1, from coordinate 35,695,676 downwards.
GATAAATTTGTATAACCTTGGATTTGACAGGATTCTTAGCTATGACACCAAAAACACAAGCCCCCAGAAGTAAACAAACAAAAACACCATAAATTGGACTTCATCAAGATTGAAAACCTTAGTGGTTCAAGAGACACCATCAAGAAAGTAAAAAAAATCCACAGAATAGTAAAGATATTTGCAAATCATGTATCTGATAAGGGATCTATGTCTATAATATATAACAAACTCTTAAACGCAATAAAAACCCCACTTAAAATGGGCAATGAATCTAAATAGACATTTCTCCAAAGAAGAAATGCGAATTGCCAATAAGTACATGAAAAGATGCTTAACATCACCAGAGAAAAGCAAATAAAGAAACTACAAGGCTTTCATTCTTCACTTACAAGGTTTGGTTCTATGATAGCCAGAATTAAAAAGTCAGACAACAACAATTATTGGCAAAGATATAGAGGAAAACTGCAATCCTTATGCATTCTGATAGGAGTGTAAAATGGTGCGCCACTTTGGAAAACAGTCTGGCAGGTCCTCAAGTGATTAAACATCTAGTTACTATATGACCCAGCAATTCTATTTCTAGGTGTATACTCAAGAGAAATGAAAACGTATGTCCACACATAAACTTGTACACATTTGTTTATAGAAGCATTATTCAGAATCACCAAAAGGTGGGAACAACCCAAATGTCCATCAACTGACAAATGCATAAACAAAATATGGCATCCATGTAATGGTATATTATGTGGCCATATAAAAGAATGAAGTACTGATACATGCTGCAACGTGAGTGGATCCCGAAATCATTATGTTAAGTGAAGGAAGCTAGTCACAAAAGACCATATGCTATATAATTGCATTCAAATGAATGGAATATGGAAATCTATGCAGACAGAAAGTAGATTACTGGCTGTTTAAAGCTGAGGGTGGGAGCATGGGTGGGCAGGGGAATAGCTAAAGGGCATAGAGTTTCTTTCTGAGGTAATGAAAATGCTCTAAAATTGACTGTAGTGATGATTGCACATATCTGTGAATACACTTAAAAACCACTGAATTGTACACTTTAAATGGGTGAATTGTATGGTATGTGAATTCTATTTCAATGAAACTTAAAAAAAAAAAAAAAGACAGGGGGAACTGAATATAGACAGGGCCCATCTCAATTCCCAGTCCAGGTTTACATTATTGAAAGTGGTCCTTAGATTTTATTTCCATAGTTTCAGGAAAGAAAATATACATTAAAAGAGTTGGAAGACTCTAATGTTGCAAGAATTTGACTACAGAGCCAGAAATTTCAGAATAGCAATATATGATGTATATATTCATTTAAAAAAATCCTGGAGGTTCTGTGGGTTTGCTTTCAGCTCAATCAATTCCTCTTGAAGTAGAGCCATGTTGACAAGGCAGATGCTTACAAAATTCAAACACATCTCTCTAAAGTCAGCTGCAGAAACTTAAAGCATAATTCATGCTAATGAAAACTAGTGAATGTTTTTTGAAATTCAGATTTTATTTCTACCAAATAGCTCAGCTGTTCTTCAAATTCTGTGATTCCATTTAGCACAGGACAGTTCTGATACGGGACATGAATGCACACTCCAAGTAACATCTACCCACTCCCCAGGTACTGGGATTGATATTAATAACTATAGTTCCTTCACAGACTCATCCATTCTCTTATTTTTTTCTCTACAGTCTCAAGTTCAGTGCATTCAGATATCTTGCTTGCAACATCAAACAGAAAATATAATCATGTTAGCTATTTGGGCTCAGACAAAGAAGGACCCCTTTAATTACCAAAAGTTTTATATCTGAGATAGCATCATTGTAGCTTTCTTCAACAAGCTTCCACAATCTTGTCACCTTATTCCATTAAAATAAACTAAATTCATTGCATTTACAATAACAGTAACAACAAAATACGTAGAATAATTCTTACAAGAGGCCTGGCATCGTGGTTCTCACCTGTAATCCCAGCACTTTGGGAGGCCGAGGCAGGTGGATCACTTGAGGTCAGCGTTCTAGACCAGCCTGGCCAACATGGTGAAACCCTGTCTCTACTAAAAATACAAAAATTAGCTGGGCGTAGTGGCACACGTCTGTAATCCCAGCTACTCAGGAGGCTGAGACATGATAATTGGTTGAATCCGGGAGGCAGTGAGCTGAGATTGCTCCATCTTAAAAAAAAAAAAAAAAAAAAAAAATTGATTTTAACAAGAAATATGTGATATCTATATAAAGAAATGAATAAAACTTTATACTGAGAGCTATAAAAATTAAAAGAGAACTTCTCAATTTCTAGGGTTTTTTCTTAGCAATTGAAAAAAGATTCTAAACTTCATATGGAATAATAGGTGGAAACAGACAAATATTTTGTTTGTTTGTTTTAGAGACAAGGTCTTGCTCTGTTGCCCATGCTGAAGTGCAGTGGCATGATCATAGCTCACTGCAACCTTGAAATCTTGAGCTCAAGCAATCTTCCTGCCTCTGCCTCCTGAATAGCTTGGACTACAGGTACATAACGCCACCCCTGGATAGTTTTTTTTTTTTTTTTTGGTGGATACAGGTCTTACTGTGTTGCCCAAGCTTGTCTTGAACTCCTGGCCTCAAGCAGTCCTCCTGCCTCAGCCTCCCAAAGTGCTAGGATTACAGGCATGAGCCACAATGCCCAGCCAACAAAGATATTTTTAAAAAGAAGAGTTTTGGTGGAGTGTATTCGCCTCTCTAAATATTGAAATACATTGTAAAACTAAAATGGTTGCAACGTATTTGCCATAGAAATGTAGAGATAGTTGGAAGAAACTTCAGTATGTCATAAGCCAAGGATGAATGACAGCCTATTTAACAAATGATATTGGGAAATGGCTTTTTGTGAATCCAGTTTTGTTCAAGCCAGGAATCTAGAGGTCTTCCTTAATACCTCTCTCCCTTGTCCCCTGACCAGTACCCCAACCATTCAATCAATCACCAAATCTTACTCATTTTGTTTTGTAAATATCCATCAAATCTGCCTACTTCTGTCTCCAGCAACACCAACTTAGTCATCAATTATTATTCATAGCCAGAAATGGCTACCATCATTTCTTGCCTGTGTTACTATAATAGCTTACAGGCTTCTGCCATCCACAAAGACACTCATCCCCCCAACTCTTTCTTCTGCTTCCATAGTGATCTTTTCCAAACATAAATTTGATCATGTAAGCCTGCTGTTAAAATCTTTAAATAGTTCTCATTACTCTTAAGATAAAGATTAAAATTCTTAATAAGTCACAAGGCTCTGCATGGTGTATCCTTGCCTGCTTCCCCAGTCTCGTCTCTCAGTTATCTCCACCTTGCAGTCCAACACCAGCCACTCTGCCCCTCTTTCTAATACTTTAAATGGTATCATGCTCCCTGCTGCCAAGGAACCCACATTTCCTTTCATTTTGGGCACTTATCTCAGTTTATAGTTGTACATTATTGGTGTGATTATTTGATTTATGTCTGTCTTCACTCCCTAAACTGTAAATTCCACTAGAGCAAGGACTATGTTTGGTTTATCAGCACATAATAGAATATGTACTTAATAAATATCCACTGAATGAATCATTGAACAAATAAATGAATGCAAAACTGCAATCTCACATTATATCCACTAAAGTGAAGTGCAGATGAAATTCTAAATATTAAATGTAAAAGCAAAATTAATCCATCATTAAAAATTATAGGTTATTCAGGTAAGTTAATAAAACTCGGATGTGAACAGACTTAAAATATTTTGGAGGGACTCATAGGAAAATGATGTACTACTTCTAATTGCACAGAAATAAAAACTTGGCTGGGCACGGTGGCTCGGGCCTATAATCCCAGCACTTTGGAAGGTGGAGGCAGGCAGATCACCTGAGGTCAGGAGTTCAAGAAATAAAAACTTAAATGTCTACCAATTGAATGCTTGTTTTTAAATATATATATGTTTTAAATGATATTAGATTATAGGAGAAAAAGTACATATGGTATAGAAAATCAGGAAAAAAATACATCATAGTGCCAATTTTGTTATTTAAAAAATCGGTTAGAAAGAAATACACCAAAATGTTCTCTCTGAAAGATGGGTTTGAAAGTAATTAATTTCGGCCGGGCGCGGTGGCTCAAGCCTGTAATCCCAGCACTTTGGGAGGCCGAGACGGGCGGATCACGAGGTCAGGAGATCGAGACCATCCTGGCTGACACGGTGAAACCCCGTCTCTACTAAAAAATACGAAAACTTAGCCGGGCGAGGTGGCGGGCGCCTGTAGTCCCAGCTACTCGGGAGGCTGAGGCAGGAGAATGGCGTAAACCCGGGAGGTGGAGCTTGCAGTGAGCTGAGATCCGGCCACTGCACTCCAGCCTGGGTGACAGAGCGAGACTCCGTCTCAAAAAAAAAAAAAAAAAAAGGAAAGTAATTAATTTCTCTTCCTCATACTTTCTTTTATCCAAACTTTTTATAGTTGATCAAGAACAACCAACTAAAAGATACACACTTTCAATATTATTAAAGAATTACTCTGAAATATTGCTAAGTCCAGACAGATCATTTCATCAAACTTTTATGGAATGGCATTTTCCCATGCTTTATAAGCTATTCAGAAGTTAAACATCGTTAAAAATTATCCAATTCATTTTATTAGCCTAATAGAATTCTGAGACTAAAATGTAACCAAAAAATTATTAAAATGAAAACTAAAGAAAATCTTCAATTAAATACTAAAAATTTCAATTCAACAGTAACTTAAGGAATATACCATAATAATTAAGTTCATAACATAATTGCGAACATGTGAACCCATTACGATAATATAAATACATCATATCAGTCAGTGAAATGAGGAAACACATACGATCATTTCAACAGATGCCCAAAAGATGTTCAACATTCATCTCATATAAAATCTCCCGGCCGGGCTCGGTAGCTCAGGCCTGTAATCCCAGCACTTTGGGAGGCCAAGGCGGGCGGATCACGAGGTCAGGAGATCGAGACCATCCTGGCTAACATGGTGAAACCCCGTCTCTACTTAAAAGAAAAACAAAAACAAAAACAAAAACAAAAAAAACGGCGGGAGTGGTGGCGGGCACCTGTAGAGGCCGAAGCAGGAGAATGGCGTGAACCCGGGAGGCGGAGCTTGCAGTGAGCCAAGATCGCGCCATGGCACTTCAGCCTGGGCGACAGAACTAGACTCCGTCTCAAAAAAAAAAAAAAAAAATTCTCATAAAGAAAGATGGTGGGATGGAAAATTATTCAATAAATGGTGCTGTGAAAACTGACTGAACATTTGGGAAAACCTATTTAGTGTCTCATCATCTACCAAATCCTAAGCACTTTAAAGAGTTAAGAGTTAAAAATCAGCAGTACACATCTAGAAGAAAATATAAGAGATTTATATCAAATTGTTTAATGACTAAGGATTTCAAAGCTTTAAAAAATATGAAAAAAATTTTATAAAGAGAAAATATAAATTAAGTTATAATCACAATTATAGACCAAATAATCCAGCATTTCTTGAATTAATTATCAAATATAATCTAAATTCTAACTGGAAAATTGATCCTAGTGGGATAAAATATGCAGACTTTTATAAGAAGTAATAACTGGAGACTTTCTTCACTTGTTCCTTAGTTTGTGTAGGACTTAATATATTAAATATATTAATATATTTTACACTTAAAAAAAAATCCATTCCCCTAACTATTCTTGTAGTTTCAGCAGCAACATAGTGCTTGGCTAGGCACTCTATAAATGTGTTTTGAATGAATGACACTCCCCTCCCCACAAAATGTTCATATTTCATTAAAAATGTAAGGTTTCTGGTTTTTATTTTCCTCTCATATACTATCAGGGCAAGAAATAACCTACAGATTGGAATAAAACATAGGGATAAAACCCGTGGACTGTAGAATGAGATAGGACTTACTGACATTACACTTTTTGGAAAATCACTGACTTTTTTACAAACAAATTGACAACACAATATTGTGTGTACCAAATCTACTTTAAGATGATTTAACTAGACCGAGTCACTATACCACTATTTCCCAAATTATCTCACAGAACATTAGTGTTGAAAAATGATCCAGAAATAAAGAATTCTTTGGCCATATTCTTCCATTTGAAGATTTATCATGCATATCAACATATTAACGTTCCTCAATGAAACATTCCTCAATGAAAAAATCTGTTAAATTTTGTTTAGCCTATTTTTTATCATGAAATCCTGTTATCACATAACCTCTATTAATATCCTATGGAAATGCCTTTCTGTGGAGAATCACATTACCTAATTTCAAATTGAACTGATAATTAATTGTTCAAATGTTTTGGTTATAGAATTAATAGACATTGTTCAAAATTTGTTTTCTAACTAAACCCAAATAGGTCCACATTCTCTACATAGTCTCTGAGTTTACATTCTTTGAGTTTTTGTTATGCACAGAAGTTTCTATTTATTTATTTTGAGATGGACTCTTGCTGTTTCGCCCAGGCTGGAGTCAAGTGATGCGATCTCGGCTCACTGGAACCTCAGTCTTCCGGGTTCAAGCAATTCTCTTGCCTCAGCCTCCTGATTAGCTGGGATTACAGGTGCCCGCCACCACACCTGGCTAATTTTTGAATTTTTAGTAGAGATGGGGTTCCACCGTGTTGGCCAGGCTGGTCTCGGACTCCTGACATCACGTGGTCCACCGCCTTGGCCTCCCAAAGTGTTAGGATTGCAGGCCTCAGCCACCGCGCCTGGCCAGAAGTTCCTATTTTATAAGTCAACATATTTAACAATTACCTTTATCTTTTCAATACTTTTAACAATTTAAACCTTTAAGTTTTAAAGGTAACGTGCAAAATAAGTAATTTATATGGGTAAAATCAACAAGATTTTTAAAAAACATGAAGTGGCAGGATTTATATGGAAGAAGAAATACAATATTGCAGGAATAGGTCAAATAGAAGCAAATTTTACACCTAAAATATTATATTATTTTTATGTGTAAGCTTTGCTATTGTTAATTTGAAATTTCATTTCTATGTAAAATAGAGAATTTCATGGAAAACAAATATTGAAAATGTAGATTTAAATAAGTAATTGATATGACTTGAGATGGTAATCACGAGTATCAGCACTTAATCAGAAACCTACTTGTGCTAGAAGGGTAGACATCCTACTGTAAAATGAGTTGTCTCTGAGTAATTTTAAGTTATTATGTTAACTTAATTTTAATGTTATTAAATCATAATGAGTGTTTTAGTTTATTTTTATTTTTCTCTTTTTTTACTATTTGCATTTTCTAACTTCTCTGTAATAAATATAAATCACATTGATAATAAGGAAAAAATTACAAGTTTTCATTTAAAAAATCATTTATGTAGAAAGCTAAAACAGAAAGGTTGCAAACATTTCAGGCAAAAAGAGCAGGGCTGGTTATAGACCAAATTGTGAAAAAGGCAGTTTACCTCCAGCACTCTCCTTTTCTCCGCTCTGTTACTTCCTTCTTCCTCCAGTTACTGTGTGCCTTCATGACTAACCTAACTACTTACCAGCCCCACTCCCTCTTCCCACCACCATCTCAGTTTGGCCCCTCAGGCATAAAACATTCAATGCTCTCTTCCCCAATCTGACACTTCCTCTTCTGCTAATTGCCAATTGATAAATGAACTTAGAACAATTATAAGCAGAATTAAAGTTCCTTCCTATTAGTTTGCTACTCTTGACATAAGAAACCAATACAAACTAGCATCAAATATAGATTGACATGAATCACACACACACCCACACATACACATGCACACACACTATCAATAGACCTTACAGAATAATCTGGATGAAAAGGAAGAAAGATCTGGACAGTATTAGAACAGTATTATTGCTCTTAATCACCTTTGATGAAGCCTTCACCAGTTCCCCAGTGAGAAGTAATTGAGATTAACATGAAAACCTCTGTATTACTTGTACTTTGCATATTTATATATACACAGTATTAACTATTTTTTTAATCATAGAGTTTACTATGGAGTTCAGTAATTCCCAATTAAATCATTGTATTTTATTACAAAAGTTGAAGTTAAAAGAACCCCTTCAGGCACTATTAAAGATAAGGTAAATCCAAGGATTGTGATACCCTGGGATGGCACCTCATATGGATATTTGCCTTTTTATATATGTTGCCTACTCCAAAACCAGTACTTCTGGATTAGACACGTCACTTTTACTGGGTGTTAGGCTACCTGAAAGTATCAGGTAAGAATACCGAGAGGAGGACCTGAAAATTTTACCTTTTCACTTACTCAGAGATACTTGGGAGATAATGCACATAATGGTTAAGAATGTGGATGTCACTTAACTTTCTAAATCCCAGTTCCCTCACCTATAAATTAGAAATTATAGTTGTGGATCAGGAGTGGTGGCCTCATGCCTATAATCCCAGCACTTTGTGGGGACCAAGGTGGGAAGATTGCTTGAGGCCAGGAGTTCAAGATGAGCCTGGGCAATATAGTCAGATCCTGTCTCTAAAAAAAAAAAAAAAAAAAAAAAACAGAAACAAACTAGCTGGGCTTGGTGGCACATACCTGTAGTCTTAGCTACTTGGGAGGCTGAGGTGGGAGGATTGCTTGAGTCCAGGAGTTCAAGAATATGATCTTGCGACTGCATTCCACCCTGGGCAACAGAAAGACCCCATCTCTAAAAAGATAAATGAATAAAATAAACATTTTTAAAAGGAAATTATAGTTGTGGCTAACTCATATGACTAAGGGTAAGAATTAAAGGAGATAATTCTTGTAAAGTTTTACCACAGCACCTGGCACATAATTAATTCTAAATAAATATTTGTTATTATTGGGAAATTTCAATTCTGACTCTGATAGTAGGCACATTACCCAAAATAATCCAGTGTGCACAGTTTTAAAATGCTACCTCATAGGACTGATGTAAATATTTTGCAATGATAAACAATGGTTTTATTTTATTTTATTTTATTAAGAGACAGGGTCTTGCTCTGTTGCCCAGGCTGGAGTGCAGTGGTGCGATCATGGCTCACTGCAGCCTCAGCCTCCTGTGTTCAAGGAATCCCCCTGCCTCAGCCTCCCAAGTAGCTGGGACCACAGGCATGTTCCACCAGGCCCGGCTTATTTTTAAAAATTGTTTTTGTAGAGATAGGATCTCACTGTATTACCAATAGTATTTTTAAAAATCCTTAAATACCAATTGAACATTTAAAAAAATGTTTTCCCTCTTTAATTTGTGCCTTCCTCCAAAACATAAAGATTACTAGTCAACTTTTCACAAAATTTTCTGAAACTTTCCATGTTACCCATATTAGAATCTAAGAAACATCATTGGCTTTCCTAAGAAATGAATATGCTGTGACTAAGGCGTTATAACATTGTACCTATTTCACTGATGAATAAACTATTTGAAAATAATTGGCCTAAGTCACAGAGAATTTATGAGAAAGCAAAAATAGGCTGTGCAAGACCTAATTCACCATCATGTGAAACAAAAAGCCCAGGCTCTGTACGGCGATTTACACCCAAGTTATCACAGAAGTAGTACATATGCTATAGCATTATAGGTAATTGCTTATTATATGTGCTATCAAAAATGAGGACTAATATTCTTAAGCCCTTAGCTGCTTTAAGAAAAAGAATTTTAAAAATATTTTTCTCATCTTTAATTCCACATTGGTTAAAAGCCAAAGACAAAATGGCATAATCACTACAGTGAGAAAGCAGCCTGAATCCCAAAGTCAACCTTTTCATTTTGGTTCTACCACAAACTAGTAAGGTGACCATTTTAAGTGTTATCTTTCTGGTTAAATGGTTTCAAATGAAAGTGAGGGAGGTGACCTAAGTAACTAGCAAAGTCCTTTACTTTAGAAGCAGCATGGGACTGCAGAAAAAGCATGGATTTAGGAATCCCATCTGGGCTCACATGCTCTAACTTCGACTAGTTCTGTTATCTTTGAGCAAATTGATTTCCCGAAATAAAATGTCCTTCGGTTTTCCAGTGAAAAGTAAATGAGTAAAAAAGTAAATCACACGTGTAATCCCAGCCCTTTGGGATGCTAAGGCAGGCAGATCACCTGAGTTCAGGAGTTCGAGACCAGCCTGACCAACATGGTAAAACCCCATCTCTACTAAAAATACAAAAATTAGGCGGGCATGGTGGTGCACGCCCATAATCCCAGCTACTCGGAAGGCTGAAGCAGGAGAATCGCTTGATCCTCGGGGGCCGAGGTTGCAGTCGGCCGAGATCACGCCACTGCACTCCAGCCTGGGTGACAGAGTGCGACTCCGTCTCAAAAAACAAACAAAAAGTAAATGAGATAAGGCATGTAAAGTCCCAGCTCAACTACTGCCTCTGCAGGTGGCTCCCCGGCGGCACCAGGGCTTCCTGTGCCTGTGCCGTGCATTAGGGAAGAAGGGCGAGGGGCTGTAGATTACAGTCAAGCGAAGACAATCTCGTTATTTAAAGACCTGGCTCGCCCTAATACAGACTTTTTCTTTTAATGTAAGTAATGAAAAAGGAGGGAAAATATTTAAAAAGAAATCGTATGCGTATTGAGATACTCAAACTACAACGAATCCGTTTTACTTTTTACATAATTGGTACAAATTAAGTGGAGTTCAACCATTACTTTTCTAAATATGAATACTGTGAGAAATAAAACGTGTTCATTTCTCCCTCGCAAACCTACATTTCTCCTGTGTTCTTTGTAAAAACCTCAGCTTTCCATCTGAGCTGGCTTCAACTATAATGACCCGAAATCTGGGCACCTCGATTCTTTTTTTCTGTTTATGTTAAACATTGAACGTTATAAAAAATTAAATTACATTTAGCTGAACTTAATTACACACTTAATGAGTGACCCTCATTGAAAACAATACATTGGCCGGCCGCGGTGGCTCACGCCTGTAATCCAACACTTTGGGAGGCCGACGCGGGCAGATCGTCTGAGGTCCGGAGCTCGAGACCAGCATGGCCAACATGGTGAAATCCCGTCTCTACTAAAAATACAAACATGAGCCGGGCGTGGTGGCGTGTGCCTGTATCCCACCTACTTGGGAAGCTGAGACAGGAGAATCGCTTGAACCTGGGAGGCAGAGGTTGGAGTCTTGGTGCTGTTACAGAATTACCTAATTATTAAGTAGTGTGAAAGAAACAGTGAGCCTCCTACCTGCGAGGGATACTTCGGATTAAGCGAAGCTTGTCCAACTGACGGCCCGCGGGCCCATGCAGCCCAGGACGACTTTGGATGTGGCCCAACACAAGTTCGTAAATTTTCTTAAAACATTATGAGTTGGTTTTTTGTTTTTTGTTTTTTGTTTTTTTTGCGATTTTTTTTAACCTCATCCGCTATCCTTAGAGTATTTCAAGTGTTGCCCAAGACAATTCTTCTAAAGTGGCCCAGGGAAGCCAAAAGATTGGACAAACCATTCTTTGTCCTGGATTAAACCATTCTCCGAAGTGAGTGCCTATTGGAGAGAGAAAGAGAAGCTCAAGTTCAAAATTCTACCTCAGATTCACTTATATTATTACACATATTTGTTTATTGTAATTTGTTGTGTTGATTGGATTGGGAACATTGAAGTTCTTTTATTGAATTTGGGACTAAATAAGTTACATTTCTAAGAAAATCCCCCCTACTCCTGGAAAGTGGAACAGTCCACTGGCGTTCCTTGGGGTCTCAGATCAGTTCAACTGGTGGTTAGGCAGGTGGCTCCGCACTTAGCTCTCTGGCTGCACCAGGAGCTGCATGTGCCTATCCCTTACAGTACAGCGAAGGTAATCTTATTAAAGAAATGGCTCACCCTAACAGATATTTTTTTTTAATCGAAATAATGAAAAAAGGAGAGAAAATATTTAAAAAGAAATTGTATTAGTATTGAGGTAAACTACAACGAATCCATTTTATTTTTACTTTTTACATAATTGATGATGTAAATTGAATGGAGTGCGGTGATTACTTTTCTAAATATAAAGATCGTGAAAAATAAAATGTGAAGTTTATTTTTGCAATGAAGATAGCTGTGTATTTTTCTAATTTTAATTATAGTACATGATAATTGTTTAAAAAAGCCAAACAGTATACAAAGGCAGAAAAGGAGAAAATAAAATCACCTGAAATCTCACCACTTTGAGATAATCACTGCTAAAATTTTGCTGAGCAATTTTCTAATCATCTTATAATGCATAGACACACACATATACATATAATTTTACATAGCTGGATAATTCTGTATACATAGTGTTTTATATGCTGCTTTCTAATGAAGTAGCATGTTGTACATATTTTCTTATGTCACTAAATATAGGTCGACATTATTTTTTCTATGACTGGGTAGTATGATCGAACATAAAGTTATTTAATCCCTGTTAAAGGATAATTTGATTATTTCCCATTTATTTAGTAGCAAGTAAGTGGTACTATAGAGAACATTCTTGTATATACAAATCTGAGTAGTTGCTGGGTTATCTTCTAAGGATAAATTTCTAGAAGTGGAATTGCTGGATGAAAAAATGTATCTACTGTATTGAAACTTTTGGTATATATTTTTGAATTGTCCTCCAGAAACATGATATCAATGTACAATCCCAAGTACAAGAGAATGTCCATTTCTTTTTTTCTCATCTATATTATTTTATTGTGAAAAACTCAGAATATAATAATTTTATGAGAATATTTTAAAACTGTAAGGCACCCTATAAACATCTGATGAAATAGGGATTGACAGCTGTATTTCTGAAGCATTATATTTCTCATGGGGTATATTAGCCAGGCCTATTTTTTTTATTATTATACTTTAAGTTCTAAGGTACATGTGCAAACGTGCAGATTTGATACATAGGAATACATGTGCCATGTTGGCTTCTTGCACCCATCAACTCATCATTTACATTAGGTATTTCTCCTAATGCTATCCCTCCCCTAGCCCTCCACCCCACAACAGGCCCCGGTGTGATGTTCCCTTCCCTGTGTCCAAGTGATCTCATTGTTCAGTTCCCACCTATGAGTGAGAACATGCAGTGTTTGGTTCTCTGTCCTTGTGATAGTGTGCTCAGAATGATGGTTTCCAGCTTAATCCATGTCCCTGCAAAGGACATGAAATCATCCCTTTTACAGCTGCATAGTATTCCATGGTGTATGTGTGCCACATTTTCTTAATCCAGTCTATCATTGATGGACATTTGGGTTGGTTCCAAGTCTTTGCTATTGTGAATAGTGCCGCAATAAACATACATGTGCATGATTTATAATCCTTTGGGTATATATCCAGTAATGGGTTTGCTGGGTCAAATGGTAATTCTAGTTCCAGATCCTTGAGGAATTGCCACACAGTCTTCCACAATGGTTGAACTAATTTACACCCCCACCAACAGTGTAAAAGTGTTCGTATTTCTCCCCATCCTCTCCAGCATCTGTTGTTTCCTGACTTTTTAATGATTGCCATTCTAACTGGTGTGAGATGGTATCTCATTGTGGTTTTGATTTGCATTTCTCTGACCAGTGATGATGAGCATTTTTTCATGTCTTTGGCTGCATGGATGTCTTCTTTTGAAAAGTATCTGTTCATATCCTTTGCCCACTTTTTGATGGGATTGTTTTTTCTTGTAAATTTGTTTGAGTTCTTTGTAGATTCTGGATATTAGCCCTTTGTCAGATGGGTAGATTGCAAAAATTTTCTCCCATTCTGTAGGTTGCCTATTCACTCTGATGGTAGTTTCTTTTGCCGTGCAGAAGCTCTTTAGTTTAATTAGGTCCCATTTGTCTATTTTGGCTTTTGTTGCCATTGCTTTTGGTGTTTTAGTCATGAAGTTCTTGCCCATGCCTATGTCCTGAATGGTACTGCCTAGGTTTTCTTCTAGGGTAATTTATGGTTTTAGGTCTAACATTTAAGTCTTCAATCCATCTTGAATTAATTTTTGTATAAGGTGTAAGGAAGGGATCCAGTTTCAGCTTTCTACATATGGCTAGCCAGTTTTCCCAGCACCATTTATTAAATAGGGAATCCTTTCACCATTTCTTGTTTTTGTCAGGTTTGTCAAAGGTCAGATGGCTGTAGATGTGTGGTGTTATTTCTGAGGCCTCTGTTCTGTTCCATTAGTCTATATATCTGTTTTGGTACCAATACCATGCTGTTTTGGTTATTGTAGCCTTGGAGTATAGTTTGAAATCAGGTAGCGTGGTGCCTTCAGCTCTGTTCTTTTTGCTTAGGATTGTCTTGGTAATGCGGGCTCTTTTTTGGTTCCATATAAACTTTAAAGTAGTTTTTTCCAACTCAGTGAAGAAAGTCATTGGTAGCCTGATGGGAATGGCATTGAATCTATAAATTACCTTGGGCAGTATGGCCATTTTCACCATATTGATTCTTCCTATCCATGAGCATGGAATATTTTTCCATTCGTTCGTGTCCTCTTATTTCGTGGAGCAGTGGTTTGTAGTTCTCCTTGAAGAGGTCCTTCACATCCCTTGTAAAGTTGGATTCCTAGGTATTTAATTCTCTTTGAAGCAATTGTGAATGGGATTTCACTCATGATTTGGCTCTCTGTTTGTCTGTTATTGGTGTATAGGAATGCTGGTGATTTTTGCACATTGATTTTGTATCCTGACACTTTGCTGAAGTTGTTTATCAGCTTAAGGAGATTTTGGGCTGAGACAATGGAGTTTTCTAAAGATACAATCATGTCATCTGCAAACAGGGACAATTTGACTTGCTCATTTCCTAATTGAATACCCTTTATTTCTTTCTCTTGCCTGATTGCCCTGGCCAGAACTTCCAACACTATGTGGAATAGGAGTGGTGGGAGAGGCCACCCCTGTCTTGTGCCAGTTTTCAAAGGGAATGCTTCCAGTTTTTGCCCATTCAGTATGATATTGGCTGTGGGTTTGTCATAAATAGCTCTTATTATTTTGAGATATGTTTCATCAATACCTAGTTTATTGAGAGATTTTAGCATGAAGGGGTGTTGAATTTTGTCAAAGGCCTTTTCTGCATCTATTGAGATAATCATGTGGTTTTTGTCTTTCATTCTGTTTATATGCTGGATTACATTTATTGATTTGCATATGTTGAACCAGCCTTGCATCCCAGGGATGAGGTCCACTTGATCATGGTGGATAAGCTTTTTGATGTGCTGCTGGATTCGTTTTGCCAGTATTTTATTGATCATTTTCGCATCGATGTTCATCAGGGATATTGGTCTAAAATTCTCTTTTTTTGTTGTGTCTCTGCCAGGCTTTGGCATTAGGATGATGTTGGCCTCATAAAATGAGTTAGGGAGGATTCCCACTTTTTCTATTGATTGGAATAGTTTCAGAAGGAATGGTACCAGCTCCTCTTTGTACCTCTGGTAGAATTTGGCTGTGAATCCATCTGGTCCTGGACTTTTTTTGGTTGGTAGGCTATTAATTATTGCCTCAATTTCAGAGCCTGTTATTGGTCTACTCAGAGATTCAACTTCCTGGTTTAGTCTTGGGAGGGTGTTTGTGTCCAGGAATTTATCCATTTCCTCTAGATTTTGTAGTTTATTTGTGTAGATGTGTTTATATTATTCTCTGATGGTAGTTTGTGTTTCTGTGGGATCAGCGGTGATATCCCCTTTATCATTTTTTATTGTGTCTATTTGATTCTTCTCTCTTTTCTTCTTTATTAGTCTTTCTAGTGGTCTATCAATTTTGTTGATCTTTTCAAAAAACCAGCTTCTAGATTCGTTGATTTTTTGAAGGGTTTTGTGTCTCTATCTCTTTCGGTTCTGCCCTCATCTTTGTTATTTCTTGCCTTCTGCTAGCTTTTGAATTTGTTTGCTCTTGCTTCTCTAGTTCTTTTAATTGTGATGTTAGGGTGTTGATTTTAGATCTTTCCTGCTTTCTCTTGTGGACATGTAGTGCTATAAATTTCCCTCTGCATACTGCTTTAAATGTGTCCCAGAGACTCTGGTATGTTGTGTTTTTGTTCTCATTGGTTTCAGAGAACATCTTCATTTCTGCCTTCATTTTGTTAGGTACCCAATAGTCATTCAGGAGCAAGTTGTTCAGTTTCCTTGTAGTCGTGTGGTTTTGAGTCAGTTTCTTAATCCTGAGTTCTAATGTGATTGCACTGTGGTCTGAAAGACAGTTTGTTGTGATTTCTGTTCTTTTACATTTGCTGAGGAGTGCTTTACTTCCACTATGTGGTCAATATTAGAATACGTGAGATGTGGTGCTGAGAAGAATGTACATTTTGTTGATTTGGGGTGGAGAGTTCTATAGATGTCTGTTAGGTCTGCTTGTTGCAGAGCTGAGTTCAGGTCCTGGATATTCTTGTTAACCTTCTGTCTGGTTGATCTGTCTAATATTGACAGAGGGGTGTTAAAGTCTCCCATTATTATTGTATGGAAGTCTAAGTCTCTTTGTAGGTATCTAAAGACTTGTTTTATGAATCTGGGTGCTCCTGTATTGGGTGCATGTATATTTAGGACAGTTAACTCTTGTTGTTGAATTGATCCCTTTACCATTATGTAATGGCCTACTTTGTCTCTTTTGATCTTTGTTGGTTTAAAGTCTGTTTTATCAGAGACTAGGATTGCAACCCCTGCTTTTGTTTGCTTTCCATTTGCTTGGTAGTTCTTCCTCCATCCCTTTATTTTGAGGCTATGTGCATCTTTGCACATGAGATGGGTCTCCTGAATATAGCAAACTGATGGGTTTTGACTTTTTATCCAATTTGCCAGTCTGTGTCTTTTAATTGGAGCATTTAGCCCATTTACATGTAAGGTTAATATTGTTATGTGTGAATTGGATCCTGTCATTATGATGTTGGCTGGTTCTTTTGCCCGTTAATTGATGCAGTTCTTCATAGCATCAATGGTCTTTACAATTTGGCCTGTTTTTGCAGTGGCTGGTGCCAGTTGTTTCTTTCCATGTTTAGTGCTTCCTTCAGGAACTCTTGTAAGGCAGGCCTGGTGGTGACAAATTCTCTCAGTATTTGCTTGTCTGTGAAGGATTTTATTTCTCCTTCACTTATGAAGCTTAGTTTGGCTGGATATGAAATTCTGGGTTGAAAATTCTTTTCTTTAAGAATGTTGAATATTGGCCCCCACTCTCTTCTGGCTTGTAGGGTTTCTGCTGAGAGATCCGCTGTTAGTCTGATGGGCTTTCCTTTGTGGATAACTCAACCTTTCTGTCTGGCTGCCCTTAACACTTTTTCCTTCATTTCAACCTTGGTGAATCTGACAATTATGTGTCTTGGGGTTGCTCTTCTTGAGGAGTATCTTTGTGGTGTTCTCTGTATTTGCTGAATTTGAATGTTGGCCTAAGAAACCTTGCTAGGTTGGGGAAATTCTCCTGGATAATATCCTGAAGAATGTTTTCCAACCTGGTTCCATTCTCCCCATCACTTTCAGGTACACCAATCAAAGTTAGATTTGGTCTTTCACATAGTCCCATATTTCTTGGAGGCTTTATTTGTTTCTTTTTACCCTTTTTCCTCTAACCTTGTTTTCTTGCTTTATTTCATTAATTTGATCTTCAATCACTGATACCCTTTCTTCCACTTGATCGAATCGGCTATTGAAGCTTGTGCATGCATCACAAAGTTCTTGTGCCATGGTTTTCAGCTCCATTGGGTCATTTAAGGTCTTCTCTACACTGTTTTTTTCTAGTTAGCAATTAGTCTAATCTTTTTGTAAGATTTTTAGCTTCCTGCAATGGGTTCGAACATCCTCCTTTAATTTGGAGAAGTTTGTTATTACCGACCTTCTGAAACCTACTTCTGTCAACTTGTCAAAGTCATTCTCCGTCCAGCTTTGTTCCATTGCTGGTGAGGAGCTGTGATCCTTTGGAGGAGAAGAGGCACTCTGATTTTTAGAATTTTCAGCTTTTCGGCTCTGGTTTCTCTCCATCTTTGTGGTTTTATCTACCTTTGGTCTTTGATATTGGTGACCTACAGATGGGGTTTTGGTGTAGATGTCCTTTTTGTTAATGTTGACGCTATTCCTTTCTATTTGTTAGTTTTCCTCCTAACAGTCAGGTCCCTCAGCTGCAGGTCTGTTAGCGTTTGCTGGGGGTCCTCTCCAGACCTCTTTACTTGGGTATCACCAGGGGAGGCTGCAGAACAGCAAATATTGCTGCCTGTTCCTTCCTCTGGAAGCTTCATCCCAGAGGGGCAGCTGCCTATATGAGGTGTCTGTTGGCCCCTACTGGGAGGTGTCTCCCAGTTAGGCTAAACGGGGATCAGGGACCCACTTGAGGAGGCGTCTGTCCATTCTCCAAGCTCAAACACGGTGCTGGGAGAACCACATTCTCTTCAGAGCTGTCAGACAGGGACGTTTAAGTCTGCAGAAGTTGTCTGCTGCCTTTTGTTCAGCTATGCCCTGCCCACAGAGGTGGAGTCTAGAGGCACTAGGCCTTGTTGAGCTGCCGTGGGCTCTGCCCAGTTCAAGCTTCCCTGCCACTTTGTTTACCTACTCAAGCCTCAGCAATGGTGGATGCCCCTCCCCCACCCAGGCTGCCATCTTGCAGATCGATTTCAGACTGCTGTGCTAGCAGTGAGCAAGGCTCCATGGGCATGGGAGCTGCCAAGCCAGGCACGGGAGAGAATCACCTTGTCTGGAAGTTGCTAAGACCTTGGGAACAACACAGTATTTGGGCAGAAGTGTCCCATTTTTCCAGGTAGACTGTCACGGCTTCCCTTGGCTAGGAAAGAGAAATCAGCCAACCCCTTGTGCTTCCTGGGTGAGGCAACGCCCCACGCTGCTTTGGCTCACCCTCTGTGGGCTGCACCCACTGTCCAACCAGTCCTAATGAGATGAACCAGGTACCTCAGTTGGAAATGTAGAAATCACTTGTCTTCTGTGTTGATCACACTGGGAGCTGCAGACCAGAGCTTTTCCTAGTCAGCCATCTTGGAATGCCCCCCAAGAATGTCCATTTGTAACACACAACGTCATTGTTACCAATCCTTTCCAGCTTTGATGAGCCAAAAACATTTTTATTTGTTTTCTTTATTATTAAGTTGAATATCTTTTTTCTTTCTTTCTTTTTTATTTTTTTCTTTTTTATTTATTCATTTTTTATTATACTTTAAGTTCTAGGGTACATGTGCATAACGTTCAGGTTTGTTACATATGTATACTTGTGCCATGTTGGTGTGCTGCACCCATCAACTCGTCAGCACCCATCAACTCGTCATTTACATCAGGTATAACTCCCAATGCAATCCCTCCCCCCTCCCCCCTCCCCCCTCCCCATGATAGGCCCCGGTGTGTGATGTTCCCCTTCCCGAGTCCAAGTGATCTCATTGTTCAGTTTCCACCTATGAGTGAGAACATGCGGTGTTTGGTTTTCTGTTCTTGCGATAGTTTGCTGAGAATGATGGTTTCCAGCTGCATCCATGTCCCTACAAAGGACACAAACTCATCCTTTTTTATGGCTGCATAGTATTACTTGGTGTATGTGTGCCACATTTTCTTAATCCAGTCTATCATTGATGGGCATTTGGGTTGGTTCCAAGCCTGCTATTGTGAATAGTGCGCAATAAACATACGTGTGCATATGTCCTTATAGCAGCATGATTTATATTTTTTAAATTACACTTTAAGTTCTAGGGTACATGTGCACAACATACAAATTTGTTACATATGTATACATGTGCCAGGTTGGTGTGCTGCAACCATTAACTCGTCATTTACATTAAGTATATCTTCTAATGCTATCCGTTCCCTGTCCCCCACCCCACAATAGGCCCCGGTGTGTGATGTTCCCTACCCTGTGTCAAAGTGATCTCATTATTCAATTTCCACCTATGAGTGAGAACATGCGGTGTTTAGTTTTCTATTCTTGCAATAGTTTGCTGAGAATGATGGTTTCCAGCTGCATCCATGTCCCTACAAAGGACACAAACTCATCCTTTTTTATGGCTGCATAGTATTCCATGGTGTATATGTGCCACATTTTCTTAATCCAGTCTGTCACTGATGGACATTTGGGTTGATTCCAAGTCTTTGCTGTTGTGAATAGTGCCACAATAAACATACGTGTGCATGTGTCTTTATAGCAGCATGATTTATAATCCTTTGGGTATACACCCAGTAATGGGATGGCTGGATCATATGGTACTTCTAGTTCTAGATCCTTGAGGAATCGCCATACTGTTTTCCATAACGGTTGAACTAGTTTACAATCCCACCAACAGTGTAAAAGTGTTCCTATTTCTCCACATCCTCTCCAGCACCTGTTGTTTCCTGACTTTTTAATGATTGCCATTCTAACTGGTGTGAGATGGTATCTCATTGTGGTTTTGATTTGCATTTCCCTGATGGCCAGTGATGATGAGCATTTTTTCATGTGTCTGTTGGCTGTATGAATGTCCTCTTTTGAGAAATGTCTGTTCATATCCTTTGCACACTTTTTGATGGGGTTGTTTGTTTTTTGCTTGTAAATTTGTTTGAGTTCTTTGTAGATTCTGGATATTAGCCCTTTGTCTGATGAGTAGATTGTAAAAATTTTCTCCCATTCTGTAGGTTGCCTGTTCACTCTGATGGTAGTTTCTTTTGCTGTGCAGAAGCTCTTTAGTTTAATGAGATCCCATTTGTCAATTTTGGCTTTTGTTGCCGTTGCTTTTGGTGTTTTAGACATGAAATCCTTGCCCATGCCTATGTCCTGAATGGTATTACCTAGGTTTTCTTCTAGGGTTTTTATGGTATTAGGTCTAACATTTAAGTCTCTAATCCATCTTGAATTAATTTTCGTATAAGGAGTAAGGAAGGGATCCAGTTTCAGCTTTCTACTTATGGCTAGCCAATTTTCCCAGCACCATTTATTAAATAGGGAATCCTTTCCCCATTTCTTGTTTTTCTCAGGTTTATCAAAGATCAGATGGCTGTAGATGTGTGGTATTATTATTTCTGAGGACTCTGTTCTGTTCCATTGGTCTATATCTCTGTTTCGGTACCAGTACCATGCTGTTTTGGTTACTGTAGCCTTGTAGTATAGTTTGAAGTCAGGTAGTGTGATGCCTCCAGCTTTGTTCTTTTGACTTAGGATTGTCTTGGAGATGCGGGCTCTTTTTTGGTTCCATATGAACTTTAAAGCAGTTTTTTCCAATTCTGTGAAGAAACTCATTGGTAGCTTGATGGGGATGGCATTGAATCTATAAATTACCTTGGGCAGTATGGCCATTTTCACGATATTGATTCTTCCTATCCATGAGCATGGTATGTTCTTCCATTTGTTTATGTCCTCTTTTATTTCACTGAGCAGTGGTTTGTAGTTGTCCTTGAAGAGGTCCTTTACATCCCTTGTAAGCTGGATTCCTAGGTATTTTATTCTCTTTGAAGCAATTGTGAATGGAAGTTCATTCATGATTTGGCTCTCTGTTTGTCTGTTACTGGTGTATAAGAATGCTTGTGATTTTTGCACATTAATTTTGTATCCTGAGACTTTGCTGAAGTTTCTTATCAGCTTAAGGAGATTTTGGGCTGAGACAATGGAGTTTTCTAAATATACAATCATGTCATCTGCAAACAGGGACAATTTGACTTCTTCTTTTCTTAACTGAATACCTTTTATTTCTTTCTCTTGCCTGATTGCCCTAGCCAGAACTTCCAACACTCTGTGGAAATAGGAGTGGTGAGAGAGGGCATCCCTGTCTTGTGCCAGTTTTCAAAGGGAATTTTTCCAGTTTTTGCCCAGTATGATATTAGCTGTGGGTTTGTCATAAATAGCTCTTATTATTTTGAGATACGTTCCATCAATACCAAATTTATTGAGAGTTTTTAGCATGAAGGGCTGTTGAATTTTGTCAAAGGTCTTTTCTGCATCTATTGAGATAATCATGTGGTTTTTGTCTTTCATTCTGTTTATATGCTGGATTACGTTTATTGATTTGCGTATGTTGAACCAGCCTTGCATCCCAGGGATGAAGCCCACTTGATCATGGTGGATAAGCTTTTTGATGGGCTGCTGAATCCGGTTTGCCAGTATTTTATTGAGGATTTTAGCATCAATGTTCATCAGGGATATTGGTCTAAAATTCTCTTTTTTTGTTGTGTCTCTGCCAGGCTTTGGTATCAGGATGATGTTGGCCTCATAAAATGAGTTAGGGAGGATTCCCACTTTTTCTATTGATTGGAATAGTTTCAGAAGGAATGGTACCAGCTCCTCCTTGTACCTCTGGTAGAATTTGTCTGTGAATCCATCTGGTCCTGGACTTTTTTTGGTTGGTAGGCTATTAATTATTGCCTCAATTTCAGAGCCTGCTATTGGTCTATTCAGAGATTCAGCTTCTTCCTGGTTTAGTCTTGGGAGAGTGTAAGTGTCCAGGAAATTATCCATTTCTTCTAGATTTTCTAGTTTGTTTGCATAGAGGTGTTTATAGTATTCTCTGATGGTAGTTTGTATTTCTGTGGGGTCGGTGGTGATATCCCCTTTATCATTTTTTATTGCGTCTATTTCATTCTTCTCTCTTTTCTTCTTTATTAGTCTTGCTAGCGGTCTATCAATTTTGTTGATCTTTTCAAAAAACCAACTCCTGGATTCATTGATTTTTTAGAGGGTTTTTTGTGTCTCTATTTCCTTCAGTTCTGCTCTGATCTTAGTTATTTCTTGCCTTCTGCTAGCTTTTGAATGTGTTTGCTCTTGCTTCTCTAGTTCTTTTAATTGTGATGTTAGAGTGTCAATTTTAGATCTTTTCAGCTTTCTCTTGTGGACATGTAGTGCTATAAATTTCCCTCTACACACTGCTTTAAATGTGTCCCAGAGACTCTGGTATGTTGTGTTTTTGTTCTCATTGATTTCAGAGAACATCTTTACTTCTGCCTTCATTTCGTTGTGTACCCAGTAGTCATTCAGGAGCAGGTTATTCAGTTTCCATATAGTTGAGCGGTTTTGATTGAGTTTCTTAGTCCTGAGTTCTAGTTTGATTGCACTGTCGTCTGAGAGACAGTTTGTTATAATTTCTGTTCTTTTGCATTTGCTGAGGAGTGCTTTACTTCCAACTATGTGGTCAATTTTGGAATAAGTGTGATGTGGTGCTGAGAAGAATGTATATTCTGTTGATTTGGGGTGAAGAATTCTGTAGATGTCTATTAGGTCTGCTTGCTGCAGAGATGAGTTCAATTCCTGGATATCCTTGTTAACTTTCTGTCTCGTTGGTCTGTCTAATGTTGACAGTGGGGTGTTGAAGTCTGCCATTATTATTGTATGGGAGTCTAAGTGTCTTTGTAAGTCTCTAAGGACTTGCTTTATGAATCTGGGTGCTCCTGTATTGGGTGCATATATATTTAGGATAGTTAGCTCTTCCTGTTGAATTGATCCCTTTACCATTATGTAATGGCCTTCTTTGTCTCTTTTGATCTTTGATGGTTTAAAGTCTGTTTTATCAGAGACTAGTATTGCAACCCCTGCTTTTTTTTGTTCTCCATTTGCTTGGTAGACCTTCCTCCATCCCTTTATTTTGAGCCTGCGTATGTCTCTGCATATGAGATGGGTCTCCTGAATATAGCAGACTGATGGGTCTTGACACTTTATGCAGTTTGACAGTCTGTGTCTTTTAATTGGAGCATTTAGTCCATTTACATTTAAGGTTAAGATTGTTATGTGTGAACTTGATCCTGCCATTATGATATTAACTGGTTATTTTGCTCTTTAGTTCATGCAGTTTCTTCCTAGCCTCGATGGTCTTTACATTTTGGCATGTTTTTGCAATGGCTGGTGCCAGTTGTTCCTTTCCATGTTTAGTGCTTCCTTTAGGGTCTCTTGTAAGGCAGGCCTGGTGGTAACAAAATCTCTAAGCATTTCCTTATCTGTAAAGAATTTTATTTCTCCTTCACTTATGAAACTTAGTTTGGCTGGATATGAAATTCTGGGTTGAAAATTCTTTTCTTTAAGAATGTTGAATATTGGCCCCCACTCTCTTCTGGCTTGTAGAGTTTCTGCCAAGACATCTGCTGTTAGTCTGATGGGCTTCCCTTTGTGGGTAACCCGACCTTTCTCTCTGGCTGCCCTTAAGATTTTTTCCTTCATTTCAACTTTGGTGAATCTGGCAATTATGTGTCTTGGAGTTGCTCTTCTCAAGGAGTATCTTTGTGGCGTTCTCTGTATTTCCTGAATTTGAATATTGGCCTGCCCTACTAGGTTGGGGAAATTCTCCTGGATGATATCCTGAAGAGTGTTTTCCAACGTGGTTCCATTTTCCCCCTCACTTTCAGGCACCCCAATCAGACGTATATTTGGTCTTTTTACATAATCCCATACTTCTTGCAGGCTTTGTTCATTTCTTTTTCTTCTTTTTTCTTTAGATTTCTCTTCTCACTTCATTTCATTCATTTGATCTCAATCGCTGATACTGTTTCTTCCAGTTGATCGAGTCGGTTACTGAAGCTTGTGCATTTGTCACGTAATTCTCGTGTCATGGTTTTCATCTCTGTCCGTTCGTTTATGGCCTTCTCTGCATTAATTATCCTGGTTATCAATTCTTCCACTCTTTTTTCAAGATTTTTAGTTTCTTTGTGCTGGGTACGTAATTCCTCCTTTAGCTCTGAGAAGTCTGATGGACTGAAGACTTCTTCTCTCATCTCGTCAAAGTCATTCTCCGTCCAGCTTTGATCCGTTGCTGGCGATGAGCTGCGTTCCTTTGGAGGGGGAGATGTGCTCTTATTTTTTGAATTTCCAGCCTTTCTGCCCTGCTTTTTCCCCATCTTTGTGGTTTTATCTGCCTCTGGTCTTTGATGCTGGTGATGTACTGATGGGGTTTTGGTGTGGGTGTCCTTCCTGTTTGTTAGTTTTCCTTCTAACAGTCAGGACCCTCAGCTGTAGGTCTGTTGGAGATTGCTTGAGGTCCACTCCAGACCCTGTTTGCCTGGGTATCAGCAGCAGAGCCTGCAGAAGGTAGAATACTGCTGAACAGCAAGTGTACCTGTCTGATTCTTACTTTGGAAGCTTCCTCTCAGGGGTGTACTCCACCGTGTGAGGTGTGGGGTGTCGGTCTGCCCCTAGTGGAGGATGTCTCCCAGTTAGGCTACTCAGGGGTCAGGGACCCCCTTGAGCAGGCAGTCTGTCCGTTCTCAGATCTCAGCCTCCATGTTGGGAGATCCACTGCTCTCTTCAAAGCTGTCAGACAGAGTCGCTTACGTCTGCAGAGGTTTCTGCTGCTTTTTGTTGTTGTTGTTGTTGTTGTTTAGCTGTGCCCTATCCCCAGAGGTGGAGTCTACAGAGACAGGCAGGCCTCCTTGAGCTGCTGTGAGCTCCACCCAGTTCGATCTTCCCAGGGCTTTGTTTACCTACTTAAGCCTCAGCAATGGCAGGCACCCCTCCTCCAGCCTGGCTGCTGCCTTGCGGTTAGATCGCAGACTGCTGTGCTAGCAATGAGGAAGGCTCCGTGGGCATGGGACCCTCCTGGCCAGGTGTGGGATATAATCTCCTGGTGTGCCTGTTTGCTTAAAGCGCAGTATTGGGGTGGGAGTTACCCGATTTTCCAGGTGTTGTGTGTCTCAGTTCCGCTGGCTAGGAAAAGGGATTCCCTTCCCCCTTGCGCTTCCCAGGTGAGGCGATGCCTCGCCCTGCTTCAGCTCTCGCTGGTCGTGCTGCAACAGCTGACCAGCACTGATTGTCCGGCAGTCCCCAGTGAGATGAACCCAGTACCTCAGCTGATAATGCAGAAATCACCTGTCTTCTGTGTCGCTTGCGCTGGGAGTTGGAGACTGGAGCTGTTCCTATTCGGCCATCTTGCTCCGCCCCTGAATATCCTTTCTTACACTTACTGTCCCTTTGCATTTCATCTTCTGATTTTGTTCACGTCATTTACATTTTTTTCTATTGTGGCAGCCATCTATCTCTTAATTATTTATAAGAACAATTTGCATGTTAAGAATATTAACCTTTTGTTTATAATAACAAACAATAAATAACATTATTATTAATAAACATATTTTCCCAATTTATTATCTGCCTTTTAATTTTTCTTATTGTGTATTTTGTACATATATTCATTTAAAGTGAACAAATCTATCTTTTTTATAAACCTTACTACTTAAATATGGAATTGTATTTTAAAGTATAAGAGTACAAAGAATTATAAAGTAGGTTGTCAGCTCCACTATTTTGTGAGGTTTGTCAGTAATACATTTGATTTACTTATCACTTCCCCTTCCAAAAGCAGTTTTACAAAAGTAAAATGTAAAGTACAGTTTTACAAAAGTAAAATGTAAAGTACAGTTTTACAAAAGTAAAATGTAAAGTACAGCCTAGCAATACTGTAACCAGAAAGTAACCCTAATTCAAACCTAATCTAAGAGTTTGCACACATACAATAAGAGACAATTCATTTTCCCATCATTCTATTTTTCCAGATACCAAGAACTTTCACACAGATTCTAGACTGCCCAAGGAAGGCATTCTACCTTGAAGCCTAGAATACCAGAAAAGAACATCAGGCTCTAGAACCTTTCCTGACAAATGTTATATTCTAATAACTATTGCCAAGTATGTGACTTATTGCCTTAGGATGATAATAGTCACTATCAACTATCACTGTTTTAGATAAAACCTCCATGAACATTGTTTTATGAAAAGATTTTTATTCTTTTAAATTGTCTTTTTTTTGCAAAAGTAGGATTATTGAATCAAAGGATATAAACATTTATATAACTCTTGTTACCTAGCACCATATTGTTCTCCAAATGAGCAATACCACTAACACTGTTTCTATATTTATTCCATCTCAGCTTTATTAATTTTGAATGTTATTAATAATGATTTTTGGTCAGGTATGGTGGCTCACACCTGTAATCCCAACACTTTGGGAGGCCAAGGTGGGCAGATTGCTTGAGCCCAGGAGTTTGAGACCAACCTGGACAACATGGCAAAACCCCATCTCTACAAAAAAATGCAATCATTAGCCAGGTGTGGTGATGTGCATCTGTAGTCCCAGCTACTGGGAGGCTGAGGTGGGAGGATTGCTTGAGCCCAGGAGGTGGAGACTGCAGTGAGCCATGATCTCGACACTGCACTCCTGCCCAGGTGACAGAGTGAGCTCCTGTCTCAATTAAAATAATAATAATAAAAAGTATTATTATTGTTGTTATGAGCTTGCTAAGCATAGAAGGGACAATTGTTGTACTTTTAATACTTTCAAAAAAAATTTTCATATGCGTTAGGTTGCCTGGGTTTTGGGGTATATTTTGTATTAATTAAAAAAATTAATCATAATAAAATTTGCTCCATATTTCTAGATATTTTTTAAAGGTAGGAACAACTAGAACAATCCCACGTTTTAAAATAAAGAAAATATACATTTTTTTTTAGCAGAAAAATAAGTAAAAATATAAAATAATACATTGTGTCCTAGATCCTTAGATTCACTTTCCGTTAATCTCTGAAGGCATTTCACATGTAATCAAATTTAAAATTGGGCCAAAAGTATACTTTCTTCCCACACTGCAGTTAGAATGATCTTTTTAAAATACAATCTTAAAATGGTTTTCATAAAAGTCCCAAATTCTTAACATTACTGTTCAGCCCTTCCATGATCTGACATCTGTTTCCTCCTCCAGTGAGGGTCCTGCATACAGCCCTCACTCTTAATGCTGGTCTTCTCTTAGTTCAGATAATCTCTTGTCTTTAGTAACCAGTATGGTGTTTCCTCTGCCTTAAGGGTTTTTCTGCACCCACCTCACCCAACAGGTCTTCATTTATCAGGGATCTCTTGGAACATCACTTATTTTCAACTAGGTGGCCGGGAAAGAATTTCTAAAATATGGCAATTACACAGAGATCACGTTAGGAAGAATAATACAGCAACACATGACTAGGTCTCTCCCAGGAGTCTCAGGTAAATCAGGGGTCTTGAAACTTAGCTCCACAATGTCTACTTCTTGCTATAATAATGTCTGTCTTACTGCATCACAGGTCATGAGGATCAAAAGAGGTAATATATCTGGAAACAAGCTGAAATTGAAAGCAGTACCCAGTTACCATTTTTCTTGATGTTTTGCTTGTTGTGAGAACAATAATAAATGTTTGACTTCAATTAATTGACAAATATTACCTAAGTTGACGAACAAATCTAATCAGTTGTTCATTTAATTTATGGACTATTCTACTCTTTAGAGGCTGTTAGCTTATCTGTACTATACATTAAATTGGCCAGAAAAATACATTTTCTTGAATTAATACAATTTTCCTCAAGGTTAGCAATTGTATTTAAAAATATCTTTTAATGGGACCATGGCATCCTTCAATAAAAGTAGTTAAATGAATATATATGAGAAGAAGGATCTATTAAGACTAATTTTCTGGTTATTAATAGATATTGATTAGTTGTTAGATACTCACTACAACATATACTTGTAAAAAAGAGATTCAATTGATCGATTGATTCAATTGATAGAGAAGGGACGTAAGGGAAGTGGGGTGAGCCAAAGGCAGGAGGATAGGTTTTTGCAGAGGAGATGGAAGAAAGACGACAAATTTCATTTACTTTTCAGTTTGTCTTTGGGCTATTCTGGGACCAAAGGTCATATTGATGAGCATCATTTTTCTATACTCTTATGGAATATTTTTCTTATTTTACTTTGCAATTGCTTTAATTGTATGCAAGTGGAGAGTTATTGTAACTATTTTGTAGTTCAAAATAAAACAAAGTTCTAATGGGTGTTCATCTTGAGAATCTATAAAAACTTATGATAGCTACGCATTATACCTATGACTCCAGAAATTTCAAAGTATTTCTCGTATTTATTTATTTATTTGACAAACGTTTATTGAACACCTGACAAATATTTATTGGGGAACCATTTTAAATGCTAAGGATGCCGTGGTGAACAACAGTTTATATTCTAGTAGGTAGAAACAGCCAATACATAAAAGAATAAATAAATATCAAATATAGAAGTGCAGTAAGTGCTGTGAAGAAAAATAAAGAGGATGGTTAATGATGGCGGTTGGTGTCAGGGCAAGGCCTGTTTGTGGGGATAGCATTTGAGGAGAGACATGAATGAAATAAAGAGTGAGCCATGTGAATGTCTGGGCAAAAGTTTCCAAACAGAGGAAAAACAAGGGTTAAGTCAAGGTGGGTTGGAGCTTTGCATGTTGTAGAATAGCAAGAAGGCTGTTTTGCTTCTGGAAGAATGAAGTTTCTTGAAAAGCAAATCAAACAGAAAATCCCTTTCTTTGGAACTTACATTATACCAGGGGGAGGGAGACAAATAAAACGAATCAACCATCACATAAATACATGTCTGGTGGTGATAAGGTCTACGAAAGAAAGAGCAGATCAGGAGAAGGGGTAGGGGAGAAAAAGGAGAGCTATTTTAGGTAGACTGGTGAGAGAAGGCTCCTTAGAGGAGATAACATTCATCAGAATTCTCAATGAAAAATGAGGGTCAGTGAACCATGCAGATATGTAGGGAAGAGTGTCACAGGCAGTGAGTGCAAAGGCTCTGAGATGCTTAAGAGATGCAAGGTGTCTGTGAAATTAGCTAGGAGAAAAGCGGTAAGAGATGAGGTCAGATTTGTAGCCAAGGGAAGAACTACTTGGGGCTTGTATGTCTTTAGATTTATTCTCAGTGAAACGGGATGCCAGTAGATAGTTTTGAGCTTTGATATGACTAACATTTTAGAAAAATCATTCTTTCTGCTGTGTTTAGGGGACAAGGGTGGAAACCAGGAGCTGTGAAGAAAAATAAAGAGGATGGTTAGGAAGTTAACTGTGGTAGCCCAGGTGAGAGGCAAAGGCCTTTGGAGTAGCAGAGGTGTAGTAGAAAGGGGTAAGCATTTGGATATGTTTTGAATGTAGAACTGACAGAATTTTAAAAATGGATTAGCTGTGGGATATAAGAAAATAAGTACCAATTGGAAAGCATTTGCAAAAATTCAGACAGGATTGTGCAGTATTTATAAATGCAATTATTTGAAATGCTTACATCTTAATTATTCAAAGATGTTATTAACACGAATATAGATTTGATGAATTCATTTAAGTAAGTTCTTTTAAATGTGAAGATCTGATTGAAAGGAAAAGACAAAAAATAATTGTCTTGTTTTGGCTTTTATTTGGCATCTGGCCCTATGAGTAACACTTATAATTAAACCATTTGGCAACAAATTCACCAACTACTTGTTAAGCTGGGCACTATACTAAGAACTGAGGACACAGATCAATAAAGTTCAATCTGGAGTCATGTTTAATTATTTTTTTGGTAGGTACTCTTACAATAATATCCATGCTACTGTCATTTTTTTAGATACAGGGGAAGGGGTGAGGAGGGTGGGTCTCACCAAGTTCCCTAGGCTGGAGAATAGTGACTGTTACACAGGCAGGCTCATAGTGCACTATGGCCTTGGATTTCCTGGGCTCAAATGATCCTCCAGCCTCACCCTCCCAAGCAGCTGGGACTACAGGCATGCACCACTGTGCCCGACTACACAGTATATTTTTTTAGAAATAAAAATGTTCCCTATTGTAATGCTGTTGTGGGGTAACAGCACTTATTGCTGTTGTGGGGCTGCGTTATAGGGTGTCTTAGTTGTTACAACCTTTATTTATAAACTATTTTAATTTTCATGAGATAGAGTTTGACTCCTTGTATTACTATAAAATCTATGTTAGGTAATAATGAACTATGATAAAGGAGTTTTGGTGTACATTTAATTCAAGTTAATGATGCTTGATTTAGGTGTTTTCTTCAGTGACCAGATATGCATACTATTCTAAAGAATCCATTACTAGGCAGGGGCGGGGGCTCACACCTGTAATCCCAGCACTTTGGGAGGCCAAGGCAGGTGGATCACCTGAGATCAGGAATTTGAGACCAGCCTGGCCAACATGGTGAAACCCCGTCTCTACTTAAAATACAAAAAATTAACTGGGCGTGGTGGCGCACGCCTGTAATCTCAGCCTCTCAGGAGGCTGAGGCAGGATAATTGATCGAACCTGGGAGGTGGAGGTTGCAGTGAGCCGAGATCACACCTTTGCACTCCATCCTGGGCAACAAAAGCAAAACTCTGTCTCAAAAAACAAAAACAAAAAAACACCAAACAAACAAACAAAAAGAATTGTATGTATGATACCTCAGTGAATACCTGTTAGTGCCACTTAGCTAATTGTTATAATAAATTCAAGTCTAATTTTAGTTTATTTTACCAAATTACAGATGAGAGTTAACATATTTTTAATGAATTGATTTTTTAAACATTAAACTGTCCTTTATTCTTGTTGGCCTGTACTAATCAATGAACATTTTTTTTTTAATGCTGATTCAGGGATGAAAAGATGGAATTACACTTATAATGTATGCCTGTTATGCTTCTGAATCATATTTTGTGCATTATTTTTACATATATTTTTAGACAAATTAATACTAGGGGAGTGACCATTGACTTTTTCATAAGACTTGTACAATTCTTTTCTTTTTTTAAAGCAGATCTGGAATTATTTTGTTATTCTGATAGAATTACTGTAAATTCTTGCCCACCCAGCATCCATTTTTAACAACTCTGAATCTTCAATAACAAGTCTGGACTCATAATTAAATGAAATAAATATTGCAGAGAAAGGCTTCAGACACTTCAGTTTGAGGTTAAGAAAGGCAGAGGCCCTCTGTATTATGATGGTTGTGTTAACCAAAACAAAACAATGCCTTAATTAGTTAATACTATTCATAAAAATCATCTTGCTAACTTTTGTTTGTTAAATCCATGAAGCAGGGAATAAGTGAAAGGAACTGGAAAACAGAATAAGAAAGAGGAGTGGTTAGTAAAGGAAGTGGTATAATTGCAGAAGTAGCAGAGGTTAGAAATGGTAGAAATGATGAGAAGCTGCAGGCATGAGTGGCAGCAGAGACCCTTGAGGAGTAGACGGGAAAGTGGTCAGCTCTGCAGCCAACCTGCTCTGGAGCTTGTAAAAGCATAGGACAGCCCCCTGGTGAGTCTATTAGCAAAAGAGAATTGCCACCCAGGTAGACCCTTTCTAAATGCATAGTTATATATCTGTAAAACACAGTGTAGTAAGTTTCTTTTAAGCTAACATGAAAGAGACCTTCTTCTGTTGTTGTTCTGTTGCTGAGAAATGCTACATAATAAACAGTTTTAATATTTCATGAAAAATTATTTATGCCACACTTTTTGGTGAAAGAAAACATCTGTAAATGCCTCTCTTATGTGTTGAAATGCTATTTCAAGAAGTAAAAGGCGTCCAAATTGGAAAAGAGGAAGTCAAATTGTCCCTCTTTGCAGATGATATGATCTTATATTTAAAAAAATCTAAAAACTCCACCAAGTAACTCTTAGATCTGATAAACAAATTCACTAAAGTTGCAGGATACAAAATCAACATACAAAAATCAGTGACATTTCTATACACCTATATTAAAGTAGGTGAAAAATAAATCAAGAAGGCAATTCCATTTGCAATAGCTATAAGAAAATTCTAGAAATAAGTTTAACCAAGGAGGTGAATGACCTCTGTAAGGAAAGCTACAAAATACTGATGAAAGAAATTGAACAGGACACAAACAAATGGAAAAACATCCCATGCTCATGGATTGGAAGAATTAACATTGTTAAAATGACCGTACTACCCAGAGCAATCTACAGATTCAATACAATCCCTGTGGAGATACCAACAACATTCTTCACAGAAATAGAAAAAACAATCCTAAAGTTTGTACTGAACCAAAAAAGACCCCAAATAGCCAAAGCAATCCTGAGCAAAAAGAACAAAGCTGGAGGCATCACACTACCTGGCTTCAAAATATATTACAAGGTTATAATAACCAAAACAGCATGGTATTGTCATAAAAACAGACACATAGACCAATGGAAGAGAATAGAAAACCCAGAAATAAATCCATATATTTACTGCCAGCTGATTTTAAAAAGTTTTTGATTTTTTGTTTGTTTGTTTGTTTGTTTTTAGAGATGGAGTCTTTCTCTGTCACCCAGGTTGAACTGCAGTGGCACAGTCATAGCTCACTGCAGCCTTGAACTCCTGGGCTCAAGCGATCCTCCCACTTCAGCCTTCCAAGTAACTGGGATTACAGGTCTGAGCCACCAAGCCTGGTTTACAGCCAACTAACTTTTGACAAAGGCACCCAGAACATCATTTAATGAAAGAGAAGTCTTTTTAATAAATGGTATTGGGAAAACTCTATATCCTTTCACTATATATAAAAATCAACTCAAAATAGATCAAAGACTTTAATATAGGACCTGAAACTATAAAATGACTGGAAGAAAACATAGGAGAAACACTCCAAGACATTGATCTAGGCAAAGATTTTATGGCAAAGACCTCAAAGGCAGAGGCAACAAAAGCAAAGACAGACAAATGGACTGATATGGTTTGGGTCTGTGTCCCCACCCAAATCTCATGTCAAATTGTAATCCTCAACGTTGGAGGTGGAGCCTGGTGGGAGGTGACTGGATTATGGGGGCGATTTCCCTTTTGGTGCTGTTCTCATGATAGTAAGTGAGTTGTCACAGATCTGGTGGTTTAAAAGTGTATAGTTCTTACCACCTCTCCCTCTTCCTCCTGCTTCGGGCATGTAAGACACTACTCCTGCTTTGCCTTCTGCTGTGAGTGAAAGTTTCCTGAGACCTCTCCAGAAGCCACTATGAATCGTGTATATCCTGCAGAACCGTGAGCCAATTAAACCTCCTTTCTTTATAAATTGCCCAGCCTCAGGTATTTCTTTATTGCAGTGTGAGGATGAACTAATATGGTGACTGTATTAAACCAAAAAGCATTTGCACAGCAAATAAAACAATCAACACAGTGAAGAGACAACCTGTTGAATAGGAGAAAATATTTGCAAGCTGCTCATTTGACAAGGGAATAATATCCAGTATATACAAGAAACTTAACTGCAAAAAAAAAAAAAAAAAAAACCCAAAAACCCAAAAAACAACAAAAAAACTCCCAAATAACCCCATTAAAAATTGGGCAAAGGATATGAATACATGTTTCTCAAGACATACAAATGACCAACAGCTATATGAAAAAATGTTCAACATTACTAATCATCAGGGAAATATAAATCAACAAAACCACAGAGATATTGTATCCCAGTTAGAATGCTTCTAACAAAAAGACAGATGCTGGTGAGGATATGGAGAAAAAGGAATTCATACAGTGTTGGTAATGTAAATTAGTATAGCCATTATGGAAAACAGCACGAAGATTTCTCAAAAAACTAAAAATAGAACTACCATATGATCCAGCAATCCCACTACTGGGTATTTATCCAAAGAAAAGTAGATCAGTATATCAAAGGGGTACCTACACCCCCATGTTCATTTCAGCATTAAGGAAATGAAGTCTCAGAGAAGTTAAGTGCTTGGCCTCAGTGTCACCCAGGCAGGAAAAAACAGAACTGAGAATTTATGTGTGATTGCTCTATTCCAAAGACTAAACTTTTGACCAGTTTATTACACAATGTTAGGTCAGCAGAGATTGAAAGTTGCAAATCAGTGTGCTCCTCATTCTCTCATTTCCCATCCCAGGATTTGGGCAAATATTAAAAAATGTGATTGAGCAAGGTCTGTGAAGTCTGAATCCCAGGAATCCCTAAAATATATCTCCCACTTTCTTGCTAGTGTCTGACCAGATTTTGGGATCCTAATTAATGTCTGGTTTGATAAGCTTCTTTAAAACATCTGAACCTAGCCAGGCAAGTTCAAGTGCAACAGGATTTTTCCAAGAAGCATCAGTCTAGAAACTGAGCAGTTGTGGTCTCAATTCTGAACCACCAATCTTCTCTTACTTGAGTCTTGCAGGGTATTATTGTGAAGTTTGAATCTTGTCTCTGCCACCTACTAACTGTGAGAACTAACGTAATTATTTACATTTCTGAGAAAGCTATTTGCCCCATCTGAAAACTAGTGTATAAATACCTTCCACAAAGTGATAAAAGGATTAAAGTGAGATCATGAATTTGAAAGTGGCTGGTATGATAAATGCTAAGTAAAAAAATTCAAATGAAATAAAGTGGATTAAGTGAAATAAAATGGTCTCCTTGTTTCCAACTTCCAACTGTCTCTTTAACCTCTCTCTGCCAACGTCTGCTCTGACTTACCATGATTGCTCCTGGTTCTAGACTTCTGGCACCACCTGTCAATTCTTTTTCCCTCTGGCAAGCTCTGGCAGGCACTACCTTCCTAGGCAACGACAGGGAGGGCCTGGACTCCAGAAGAGAGTCCCCTGAGTCCTGACCAGAACTTATGTCTTCAAAACGTATTTATGGCATATTTAATTGTTGTATTGCCTTCAAAAGCACAATGTACTTCCATTATTTTTCCAAATAAAATTTTAATAAAAACTCAGTAAGAAAAATCAGAAAATTTCAGAAACTTTAGAAGGAAAAAACCCACCATAATCTAATAACATCTCAATAAACAATGTTAACAGCTGGATATACACTTTTAAGTGTTTTTCATTGATATATCTTGAGAAAGGGAGCCTGGTTCCTTTTAAAGATTTCATTCTGAATCAGAAATTCAGCTACTTAAAAAAGTGAATCATCTCAAATTAGCATTTGACATTGAGGACCTATTATAGACTGGACACTTGACAGTTGTCTAGAGAATTAAAAGTAGAAATATCAGTGTGTCTCCTCAACAACATATAGTAGAAGTGCAGGCAGGGGCACACTATAAAAAGTTAGATGTAAATATAAGTGCTAGATAGGAATAAATACAAAAGTAGAAGAAATTTCGTATGTCACCTAATAAAAAATTCCCAAATGAATGATATCTATAATGAGTACTATGAGTTCAAATCTGCCAAGATCTTGTGGCTCTTACCAAGGAGAACAACTATAAAGAGATGAAATTTTTGGTAAGAAAATGAGAAGCATATGTGTCTTGGGTTAGGTTGGGAGTAATATCTGAAGGGTGGGCTTTTCCAAATGAGAATAAACAGGGTCAACTGTAACATAGATGCCAGAGATTTTGTTGATTTGAAAAAGACTTGTAAAGACTTTTACCTATACTAGAACATGTTTTTTTCTATATCAATATTTCAATCTTATCCTCTTGGGTCACAAATGAACAAAAGGAGCTGAAGGAAGACTGGGGAAACTTGACAAAGGCAGCTTTTCATTCACTTACTGGATTTTTATTGAGCACCTATATGTGCCAGGCACCTAGAGAGCAGGCCACCATGTATGTATACACATAGACTATGATACAATTGTGCAATGCACAATCAATACAACTGTCTGTGATGACCCTGCAATAAAGATACAACAGTGAACAGGTTCCTCACATTTGGGGAAAGCAGGGGGTGGGGGAGACTAGTAATAAATAAGGACAAAATAAGGCAATTTCAGGGAGCAGTAATTGCTATGAAGAAAATAAAATAGCACAATGAGATAGAAAGTGACATTGGGGGCAGGATCATAAAGAATGACTAGGGAAAGTCTCTTTAAATAAGGAGGAAACCACACGAGGATTTGACAAATGTGTAGTTCAGGTAGAGGAAAAAGGAAGGGCAAAGTTCCTGCATGGGAATGATTATGCATTCATTCCAGTATGTCAGTGGTCTAATGTGCAAGTGGTGAACATCGAGGTGGTAGAGCTAGACAGGGGCTAGATTATATAAACTATGGTGAAAACGTCTGGATTTTATTCTAAAGGAAATATTGACTCTTTAATAGCATACAGTAGAAAAGAGTCAGGTGCTTTATGTTGGCATGAAGATCTGGGTGAACAAAAATCCTAGCTGAGGTCTGGCTACAACAGTTTTTTAACTTTGAAGAAGCGTGGTTAGAAATCTTGAAGCCAGGAATAAGCTGGGAACAAATAAAGTATGGAAGCCTTGGCATTGGTTAGTTCTAATAATGATTTGGTAGTGTACAAGACTGGTGAAACAGGTATCTGGTTATACTTATGTGTTTACATTTCTTTTCATCTCGCTTTAGATAAAACAATTTTTAAAGAACATCTTTATTATCTTAGCTCTCTTACCATTTTGGCAAACATCAGCAGTTCTGGTTATTACCAGAGTTCTCTATTTCTCTAACTTCCTTTTTCATGTGTGCAGACCTAAAGCTGCCCTACCACATCCCATTCCTCATTCCCTGACTTCATCAGGAAGTGCAGAAGAATGTGAACTGCATGCTTGGCCATCAGAATGTTCCTGGGGTCCTGATTTTCCTCTTAGCTTAATAGCTTATGTCCTGGACCAGTGGAAATATAATATGAGATACATATGCTCTTTTTAAATTTTCTAGTAGCCACATTAAAAATGTAAAAAGAATTAGGTGCAATAAATTTTAGGAATATATTTTATTTAACCCAATGTATCTAAAATGCTATCATTTCAACATGTAATCAAAATTTAAAATTTTAATGAGACATTTTATATTCTTTTAAAATAATGTCCTCTAAATCCATTGTATGTTTTACACTTACAATACATCTCAATTCAAACAAGACGCATTTCAAGTTCTCACTAGCCACATGTGACTGGAGACTACCATATTGAACAGGGAAGTTCAAAATCTTAGCCCCATTGACTTTTGAGACCTGGCAATCCCAATCTACCTTGTTCTGTAGTGACTGTGCTGCAAGTACCTTGTCTAGACTCTGACATGACTTCCCATTTCTAGATAACTGTTCACTTTGAACTTTTAACTCCTGAATTGCTGATTCCAGAAATGGACATTTTGCTTGGCTCTCTCCATACCTACTCCCTGTCTGACTAACGTTGTCCTGCTGTTACATATTTGGCAAGACATCAAGTAATTATTCAGGCTTTTCTGCATTAGAAGAGAGTTCTATTTTATAGAAAAAATATCATCGAGTGGAAGAACATGCTGAATTCTTTGTGGACCCTTTAAATTTACCTATGGGAATCTCAACTATTTGGAAAATAGTACTATTATCTGGTTCCCAGATCCACTTATGGCTACTTCCTGCTTGCTGACATAGTACACAGAAGAAAATAACTTTCAAACATCAGAAGCTAAATATTATCTTAGTCTTTCTCTTTAGTGAAAAATTCCTAATTTGTTTCCCCAAGCCAATGGATGTTTCAATGTTTCAAGTAGAATGGGGCCAATGTCATGCACTCAGAAAGGCAGAGAAAAATTTAATAATTTTCAAAATATACCTAACCCTGTCCTCCTCAGTTAACTTGGGAACATTAATAGTCTTTTAACTTTTCTATTTTACCTTTGAGGGCAAACCTCTGTGGTTGCAAGTGTGTGCTTGCAGGCCAAATTCAACCTTGAAGATGTGTTTTGTTGGCTCACACAGTGTCTAAAATTTTTCTGAAACAACATTTAGAAATTGGGAGCTTTCATGTAAACATTCAGCTTTCTAGCTTCTTTTAAAAAATTGGGGCCGGGCGCGGTGGCTCAAGCCTGTAATCTCAGGACTTTGGGAGGCCGAGACGGGCGGATCACGAGGTCAGGAGATCGAGATCATCCTGGCTAACACGGTGAAACCCTGTCTCTACTGAAAAACACACACAAAAAAAACTAGCTGGGCGAAGTGGCAGGCGCCTATGGTCCCAGCTACTCGGGAGGCTGAGGCAGGAGAATGGCGTGAACCCGGGAGGCGGAGCTTGCAGTGAGCCGAGATCGCGCCACTGCACTCCAGCCGGGGCGACAGAGCGAGAACCCGTCTCACAAAAAAAAAAAAAAAAAAAATTGGAAGACTTGTCCACACTGGGCAACTTCCTGCCTAGTACTTTTTGGCTGAGCTGGACTTGAGAAGGACCATGCTCTTGCTATTTTGACGAGGTCAATTACCCCCGCCCGTTTCTTTCATGTGATAGATAAGTCTGTTCTCATCTGGGCACTTGCATCTGCAATATCTGTAACTCATCATACATGTCTGCCCTTTGTCTTCCACCAATCTCTGGGGGACAGGGGTCTCTTATTTTTGAGAGGCCTTCTTTTTAGCTCCTGAATCTTCTAAAGATTCAGGTGGGGCAGAACAATGGAGGTAAGCTGATTAAGTATTCAAGTACCTGTTAAGTCTCAGGTGAAACACAACCAAATTCATTGATGGTCATCAGTTTTAGGGGAATTCTTGGCTAGTGATCTGGGAAACTCCCTTTCCTTACGAGATCCTGGAAATAATAGATCATTTTATAAACCATTGAATGGAAAGTTCAGATGTCAGTAAGAAATACTTTTCAGCGAAGTCTCTTTATTCTCTACTCAAAATAATATTGATAAATAATGAAATGTCACTTATACTAATTACTCAAACCACTGGTAGTGTAGTGTCTTTCCTAAATATTTGAATGATTTCAAAGGTCCAAACAGGAAGTAGAGATCCCCTGCCCTCTATTCCACTCCAGCTATCTTTCTTAAGGAAGGGAAAATAAAAAGGGGTTTATCTGGGTGGAATGCAATATCCAGAAATTGGTCATTGTTTCCATTCCTTAATGGGTCTGATCTCCTTTAATACTCAAGGTGATGGACAGTGATGATCGCTGATTAATACTTTTACTTTCTCACATGGGGGTATTAAAAGCCAGTTTTTAGCAGAGATTTTCTATCAGAGATAACTCAGTGTAAGCCAAAAACATTAGTAGTCTATGGACTTTGTTGTTGCTATCAATTACATAAGTGATTTCATTAGAAGGGGAAGCCTCACTGTGCCTGATCAAAGTTTAGAAGTTTGTATGTTCACTGACAAGGAAGCGTTGTAACATGGCAAATGGCCAAGAGAGTCCCCAGCTGTCCCACTTCTTCAGGATGATTTAAGGATCTGACTTATCCTACCTCAAAGTCTCCTTTACCTCCAACCAACTCTATACAAAATAAGTCACCTTAAGCCTGTGGCTCTCAATCCTTAATGAGGGAGCTTATTACGATGCAGATTCCTGGGTCCTACCTTTAGAGACCCCAGTTTCACCAGTTCTGGGATGGGACTGAGGATTCTGCATTTTTAAGAAACCCTTGCAGGTAACTCTGATGCAGGTGATATGTATATATATATTGAAAAATCACTGCCTAAGGACATTCTAGCATCTTGATTTTAAAATCATACTAAGGATATAACTCTCTAACATCCTCTCCTGAAAACACATTCTAATGTTGATGGTGGGATTTGGGAGGAAATCGTATGTGTTAAAAGCTGACACATCATAAAGATGGGAACAAGGTACATAAAATAGGGAGTTTTTGCAAACCTAATTCTTTATAATTTCATAAAGCTTCTTGTATAGTAATAAAATTTTAGAATAGCTGTACAGCATAAGACAGAATAAATAATGAAAGAGAAAAACATTTATCTTCTAAAGGGGTATCTTTCTTTTTTTTTTTTTGAGACAGGTCTCACTCTGTCACTCTGTCACCTAGACTGGAGTGCAGTGGCACAATATTGGCTCACTGCAACCTCTGCCTCCCAGGCTCAAGTGATTCTCCTGCTTCAGCCTCCTGAGTAGCTGGGATTACAGGCATGCGCCACTACCACCTGGCTAATTTTTTTTTTTTTTTTTTTTTTTGTATTTTTAGTAGAGATGGGGTTTCACCATGTTGGCCAGGTTGGTCTCAAACTCCTGGCCTCAAATGATCTACTTACCTCAGCCTCCCAAAGTGCTGGGATTACAGCCATGAGCCACTGCACCTGGCCTTTTTTTTTTTTTTCCTGTAGAGACAGATCTTGCCATGTTGCCCAGGCTGGTCTCGAACTCCTGAGCTCAAGCGATCAGCGCCCCCCTCGGCCTCCCAAAATGCTGGGATTACAGGTGTCAGCCACTATGCTCATCCCAAAAGGGATATCACTAAAAGGCGTTAGATAGTGCTTGAAGTTGAATGGAATGGGGAAACTATCAACTTTTACTTTTCTGAAAATTAGTTAACAAGATTTTCTACAGGTAACAGATTATCCAGTCATTAATTACATAATCCACAAAGACATCCAAATATCTCAAACAAGATTTTCTACAGGTAACAGATTATCCAATCATTAATTACATAATCCACAAAGACATCCAAATATCTCAGAAAACAAGTAATCTGCAAGTAGATGGTTCCAGATGACCCAGGTACCCTCTTCTCTGCCTTCGTCAGACTGTTGGCTTATTGTTTTAGACTTATCACCTCACAGTGACAAGATTGTTGCATCCTTATATAGTCAAAGCAGAAAGAAGGGATTATTTTACTTTGAGTAAGACCCTCCTAGAAATCTACTCAGCAGACTTCCCCTTATATCTCATTGGTCAAAATTAGGCAAAACTAAGTCACATTAGCCATTAACAAAGCACGATGAAATTACACTCTTCATTTAGACCAATTATGGTTCATTTCCTCACCTGGAGGGAAAACCCACCTTCTCTGAAATGCTACTGCTAGAAATAATTCAAGGTTCCTTAAATTGTTATATAAACAATGAAAAATTAGGGAAATGTTAGGCAACCAACCATATCTACCTCAGTTTTGAAATTATCCTTTGGATTTTAGTGGTTGCAGAATCCTGGGAATGCATTGAGAATGGGGTGGTAGGTTGAGTAAGTGAAAGCTTCTAGGAATGGTGGTAGGGTAGGGTAGAGTGGGACGGGGTACATGGGAGAGATAACTTGGAGGAAGAGCTGGCCTCTTTTGGTATTTTGTTCAGTCACACCTGAGTTGAGGATGCCTTGGTAAGAACTTAAAGCTTTTGTAAAGCTCATATTATCACAAGGAATAATAAAATACAAGTGACAGAAAGCTTGTTACATCTTCTAATGATCTTTTGGTTATTTCTGGAACCTATCTGTAAGATTGCTTATGGCAATAACTCAGTATCTTACTGCTTCTATTGAATACAAAACAAAGTATAATTTCACCTTCTTACAACTCACTTACATGAAAGATACAGTAAATAATACTGTATAGTGTTTGATTTTTATCATCAGTCCTGGAGATCACACAGATATTCAGATATGCTAGAAAAAGAAATGTCAACAAACATAATGCATTTGTTTATTTTGTGTTTTGCTTTGTTCCAAAAATATTTGAAGTAGCTTAAAAGAATGCGTCTAATATAAACAGAGTCAGAAGTGGAAATGTCAACCTAACACCTAAGGCATACAAATTTGCTTTTGTTTAATTATACATAATTCAAAATGATGAAAAATAAATTTAACCCTTTCTGTGACTAATGTTAGACTTTTAAAGATTATTATTTCGAAATTAAAATCTAAGTTATTGCAATTGAGAAGTTTTTGTTTTCAACTATGTCCTCACTAAAATTGTTTAAAACGAAGGAATTTGTTCTTTTGTAACAGTTTCAAAACACGAAACTTGAACATTGATTTACATGTCAACACACTTAATGATTGCTTAAATTTTTACTTCATGAAAATTGAATTTCTATTTCAGAAGTAGAGTTTATATTTAATAGTTATTGACGTTTTAAACATTTAAAAACAATTGATATGAACAATATTGAAGAAATGGGTATCCACTGACATTTTATGAGGAAGTTAAATTTTATTGAAGTGAATTGGAAATTGCTGTTTTTTCAAAATAATTAATGCAATGCAATGCTCTTCAACTTTAATAAAGATTCATCCTTTCTTGAAATATGAAGGGAATTGACAACAACATGTAATATTGTCTTTTTAAATTAAAGCCTTAAACTTTGGAAAATAAATCCTGCAAAGTGGCATATAATAGGTATTCTCTTGATTTTTTTTCAGTTAAGCAATTAGAAAATAGCAAAGATTTTAATCTCCTTTTCTCTCAAAAATGAAAAACATTCCACCTGTGTTAATGGCATAAAAAATTTAACCTTAAACATTTGTAATAGAATATAAAATTCTTCATACCAGACTTTATAATAGAAAATAAGCTTAATCTAAATTATATTTTTTTGTTTTGCCAATTATGAATATACATGTATACATATATGTCTATGTGTGTGTATATCTGTGAATGATCTGAGAAACTTTTCACGGTCACTTAAAATATAATTTTTTTTGAGACGGAGTCTCCTTCTGTTGCCCAGGCTGGAGTGCAGTGACGAGATCTTGGCTCACTGCAACCTCTGTCTCCCGGGTTCAAGTGATTCTCCTGCCTTGGCCTCCCGAGTAGCTGGGATTACAGGCACATGCCACCACACCCGGCTAGTTTTTGTATTTTTAGTGGAGACGAGATTTCACCATGTTGATCAGGCTGGTCTCAAACTCCTGATCTTGTGATCTGCCCGCCTTGGCCTCCCCAAGTGTTGGGATTACAGGCGTGAGCCACCACGCCTGGCCAAAATATAATTTTTAAGAACTGAAAGGTGAGTTAATTGAAATAGTTATCTGACTTAGTCCTCATTTATTCAAGAGTTTTTGAATTATTTAGGTTAATGATGGCAAAACCAAAAGCACATAAATCAAATAGTATAAAAAGTTAACCTAAGGGGATTGAGTTAAAAAGGAGCATTCTAATCCAGTCTGGGCAAATGAAGGTTAGATTCAGCAGTGATTGTTGAGAGTTAAATGTTAGTGAGAAATGCACTAAAGTGTACCATCTTCTTTTTTTTCTTCAAAATTGGCTTTTACGTGTATCACATTTATCATTACACAGTAGTGTTATCAAAATACAACAGTTTTATAAGAAGTTATATATGTATATTT
Source organism: Papio anubis (assembly GCF_008728515.1). Classification (NCBI taxonomy): domain Eukaryota; kingdom Metazoa; phylum Chordata; class Mammalia; order Primates; family Cercopithecidae; genus Papio; species Papio anubis. The sequence goes on along the minus strand of NC_044980.1, from coordinate 35,652,130 downwards.
GTGTGTGTGTGTGTGTGTGTGTGTGTATATATATATATATATTTTTTTTTTTTTTTTTTTTTGAGGCAGAGTCTCACTCTGTTGCCCAGGCTGGAGTGCAGTGGTACGATATCGGCTCACTGTAACCTCTACCTCCTGGGTTCAAGCGATTCCCCTGCCTCAGCTTCCTAAGCAGCTGGGACTACAGGCACCTGCCACCACACCCAGCTAATTTTTGTATTTTTGGTATAGACAGGGTTTTACTGTGTTGGCCAGGCTGGTCTCGAACTCCTGACCTCAAGTGATCTACCTGCCTTGGCCTCCCAAAGTGCTGGAATTACATGTGTGAGCCACCATGCCCAGCCCAGAAGTTATATTTTTGAAAAGAGAAAAAAACCTGAAAACTTCATGATCTAACGTTACTCTCAGGTAAATATACCTTCGGTAAAAATACCATTGTGATTGACACAACATAGTAGACAGTGAATAAAAACTTATTGAAAATGAGGCCAGGTGCAATGGCTTATACCTGTAATCCCAGCACTTTGGGAGGCCAAGGCAGGCAGATTGCCTGAGTCCAGGAGTTTGAGACTAGCCTGGGCAGCATGGCAAAACTCTGTCTCCACTAAAATACAAAAATTAGCAGGGTGTGGTGGCATAGGCCTGTAGTCCCAGGTACTCGGGAGGCTGAGGCATGAGAGTTGCTTGAACTTGGGAGGCAGAGGATGCAGTGGGCTGAGCTCTTGCCACTGCACTCCAGCCTGGGTGACAGACTGAGACTATGTCTCAAAATACATACATACATACATACATACATACATACATACTTATTGGAAATGAGTGAATAAGGTGATTTAATTGGGGCAGCAGAGCAGAGCCATATGCAGATTCAGTTCTTCTGGGTTATGGATATACACGTTGAACATTGTTGATGATAGCAATATTTCTATTACCAACGAACAGCTATTTTTTATTAGTTATTTGACAGTGCTACACTTTAAGGAAATGAGGAAAAACACTTGGGAAACAGAGTGTATTAGTCCGTTTTCACACTGCTGTTAAAAACTACCTGAAACTGGGTAATTTATGAAGAAAAGAGGTTTAATTGATTCACAGTTCCATATGGCTGGGAAGGCCTCAGGAAACTTACAGTCATGGTGGAAGGCAAAGGGGAAGCAAGGCACGTCTTCCTATGGTGAAGCAAGAGAGAGAGAGAGAAGAGGAAAGCACCACATACTTACCAAACAACCAGTTTTTGTGAGAACTCACTATCATGAGAACAGCAAGGGGAAAGTCCGTCCCCATGATTCAATCACCTCCCACCCGGCCCCTCCTCTGACATGTGGGGATTACAATTCGAGATGAGATTTGGGTGGAGAGACCAAACCAAACTATATCACAAGCTTGTTGAAGAGGGGTTTGCCCAGCATGCCAGAAGTAACAGTTTTATTATTATTCTATCTAATGTTTGACATGATTAAATCAGACATATAGCAAAGGCTAGTTATACATGAAGTTTAATATTATAATCACACTAATTTTATGACAAAGCCTATCTGATATACATGTAATAGTAGCCATAATTGTACTGTGCCACTTGGTCTTTAGGCAACAGGAATAACATGATCAGAAAAATAGATGTATGAATTAGTAATCATTTTATACAAGTGGGCAAGGGTTAATGGAGATAAATGGGGAAGGCTATAGGAGATAAATGGACAAGAAAGCAGTTGGGGTCAGTGAGGAAAGATTGAACAGTTCAGGAAGTTACTCCCAGTGTACCAGGAAGGCTTCTCAGCATCTGGAGTGCTACATGTCACTGCCTTCTGCTACAGGCAGAAGGCATTGCCTGTGGCCTGGTGTTCTACAAAATTCTGGCTAATGGGCTTGTTCACAAACCCAGGAACTCAGACAGCAAAGACATGGGATGCAGTATAAGTTATGTATCTTCCCTAGTGAGCAAAAACTTGATGGACAGCTTGGTTCTCAAGTTCCTGACTGAGGATAGTGATGAACAAATAAAGCAGGAAGGGCAGTGACTACTATCTCACTTTCTCACGAAAAAGGACTGGGAAATCTCAAAAATCTCCTTTCCTCTCCTCTCAGAGTTACGTTACACTTAAAGGAGAGATATGTTTGGTTAAATGAAAGGCTGTCCACCTGCTCACAAATCTCTGAATCCTCCAGGGAGAAAGAAAGAGACCCCAAGGATGGTAAGGACAGAGGTGTAGCTTTTGGGAAAGCACTGAAATATCTGATGGTGTAAATATGCTAACACTCCTGGGAGGTAGAAATGAAGGCTATCATTCATGTTTCACTTATTCATTCAGACAGCATTTATTGAGCACCTAGTATTTTCTTCAAGCCATTCTATAAATATAATGCAATTCTAATCAAAATGTCATTGGGGTTTTTTCATGGAACTTGACTCCAGGGTTAATTTTGGACATACGCCCTAATGCAGAGACCTACTTCCAGCCTCTTTAGGCCTTTTCAACTCCATCAACAGAGGCTAGAAGGAAGCTGTTACATAGTTGGAGGAAGATCTGGCCTCCCCTGAGCAGCTTGCCTTCATCAGCTGAGGGTCAAGTGAGAGCCCCATAGACTTGTAGAAAGACTTCTCTCCTGGCAGGAGTCAAGAATCATCCAAGTACTTTGGATCTGTTATCAGGACCAAGAGGGGACTCCTTGAGCCTGAGGAAGACTCTGCCTTCCTAGATGTCTTTGCCTCCTTCTGTAGGATCAACAGGAATTCCTGGAACACCACTATTCCTTGTTCCTCAACGCTTACAGCCTTACCACTAGTCTCTGCCTTCAGCCCACTAGAATTAGTCTGAGATTAAATCTGTAAATAGCACAATACTCTCTTTCCCATTCATTTCCCATTCTAATTTCTATGCGGTGCATATCTCCTATTTTATTCATTTTTCCCACCACTCCCTAATTTCCAAGACCTTTAACACTGTGTCCTTTGCAACTCATGATCCAGCATCAATAAACTGTTCTATATCTTCAACCCTCTCTAAAGGTTCCCCTCACTTGCTCTAATTGAAACCTAGCTCTCTCCTGAGCCTACTCCTACACTATCAAGTGGTTAGATATTTCTTCTTCCATACAGTTGGGGCCAGGTGGGAGTATGTGTCCTCCTTGCTCCTTGTCACCACTTTCAGAGCCTTCTCACTTCCTTCTCCCTAAAAATAATACTCAGATGTGAGGCTCAGGTCATCAGACTACATCATACACTGTCTCCATTATTGCTTCTGTCTACTGGCCCCCTGGGTTACTGTCCTTCATTTCTTTTCTTTTCCTTTTTTTAATTCAGCCTTATTAGGAATAATTGGCAAATAAAAATGTATATTCAAAGTGTGCAATATGATGTTTTGAGACACATATACATTATAAAATTATTACCACAATCAAGCGAATTAACATATCCATCACTTCACATATTTGTAGTTTTGTATGTTGAAAATACTCAATATCTACTCTCTTAGCAAATTTCAAGTATACAATACATTACTACTAACTATAGTTACAGTGTTGTACATTAGATCTCCAGAAATTGCCGATCTTATAACTTCAAGTTTGTACCCTTTTGACCAACATCTCCTCATTTTCCCCTCCCTTGTCCTTCATTTCTTGGTTTTATTTCCTGACCCACTGTTTACTACTCCTGTCTTAATTCTTGGTAATGTTAATAAACACATGGGAGATCCTTCCAAAAACCTGGTCATTTAGTTCCTTGGATATCTCTTCTCCAATAATCTTGTCTTCCACCATACCTTAGCTCATCATTCTCGTAATTATATCCTAGATCTTCTCATTGCCAATAATTGCAACAGTTTCATAATCTCAATTTGCTGCATACTATTCTCTGATCACCACTTTTCTTTCTTTTCCTTCCTTCCTTCCTTCCTTCCTTCCTTC